>NW_015090811.1:2884104-2904409 GCF_001431845.1 Calidris pugnax | reverse complement strand
AAAAACAACAAAGACATCAAAACTAAATATGACACGTTAAAATAGACAAGTTACAATGGTTTTACTGTTTAAAACTTGACAAACATTGCTCATTTGATAGCAGAAAATTAATCCATTGCTGACACTCCTTTAAAGCAGACAGCTGAACCATTCTAAATACAGTTGAGAGAAAGGAAAAACACCCATTGCCAATCAGAAAAGCAGCCCTATAAGAGCGTATGCAGGAGGGAGTAGCTGACTTCTCCCAAGATTTGTGTGCTGAAGTTCCTGGCAAATATTAGATGCTCTGCTTACAAATGGCTCCCTTTGCCCAAGTCCCAAAGTAAACTTAAGTGATACACAGTAATTTAAAGAGACTTAAAAAAAACCCCCTAAAGTACCTTTTAAAAATGCAGGTAGGCATCACATTTACTATGTACCCTCTTTGCCATTTCTATTTCTCATTGGGCTTCCTATGTTCAGGTGCTTCAGAGAATATAAAGCAGGACAAGTACGATGTGCGCACCACCACCTACAGTGAAATATTCAATCTAATTTTCTAGTGTATAGATCTAGACACTAGTCTGACTAGACTCCTAAAGAAGTCACTACCAAGACTGGAACACTATTGTAGCATAAGTTCTGCTGCTGTAGCAATGCATTGCTTCACTGAAACCCCCGCAGTCTCAGTATGGCAAAGCAGCCAGAGAATTTAAATCATCTCTATCTTTCTTCTAAGATGCTAAGCACAGTTCCTCCTGAGCATCGCTATCACCAGTTAAATGAAGATGTGGTTTCACAGCAACAGCACTTGTATCTAGGCAGTCTAATGCTCTGGACTGAAGTTTGGGTTTTTGGTTTCAATTTGTAAATCCAGAGCTGTTAAGTGTGCTCCTCTAAGTCACACTGCCATTTGGTTGGCTTATGCTAATGCCATCTAGTTCTACTAAATTCAACATCCTGCAGCGATCCTTGAGAAGTCAAAAGGTGTCAATTCAAGGAATTCTCAAGCTCATACAGAGCTTCAAACAGAAGCTTATACAAAAAAAAAAATCACATACCCAACATACCATACAACAAATACACCTTAGCCTTCTATCCCACAACAGCAGACCTTCATCCTTTATACTCTGCACCAGTTTTCATTAGCTGTCACCGCACTTCAAAACATACAGACCTTCTGTCTCCCTGATGTCCAAGACTTTCTTGATCTGGGAAAGAGGCATGAGAACAACATGCTTGAGAGATGCAGGAGGCCTCGTGTGGCCATGAGGACTCTTGAAAGCACCAATGACCTTATGCCGTTTCCTTGCAATCTACAGTTAAGTAGAAGACAAAGATTCAAGTTAGAAGGTCTATTACCATCACTTTGTACTCTTTTGCCTTCTATTATACAGGAAAGCACAATAGCCTTCTGTAGAATTCTGCTTCAGGTTTTTAAGTTTTACTTGTTTATATTCATAAGTAGCATTAAGTGTTTTTACAATTCAGTTCATGAGATGCACTTCTATAGTCATCTTACCTCTAGGCAATCATTGAAGAGAAAGAGTGTGACCTGTTCTCCCCTGTCACAGAGGTCATCGCCAAGCGCTACGGTTTCCAGACGCTGAACTAAGCTTCGGTGAGAGGACAAGAGATTGGCCTAAATGATAGAAGCAAAAAGCTCATTAAGCATTTAGTTCACGGGCTGGATTACTGCTTGCACTTAACACTGGATATCTTTTTAAACAGCACCATTGTGTTTTAACCTGACTAACTTTGGCAAAAGGAGCATTTTACAGGGCCAAGCGCTACGGTTTCCAGACGCTGAACTAAGCTTCGGTGAGAGGACAAGAGATTGGCCTAAATGATAGAAGCAAAAAGCTCATTAAGCATTTAGTTCACGGGCTGGATTACTGCTTGCACTTAACACTGGATATCTTTTTAAACAGCACCATTGTGTTTTAACCTGACTAACTTTGGCAAAAGGAGCATTTTACAGGTCTGCAGCTTCAGAGAAATTACTTACAGGACATCCATCAACTTCATAGACGACGTCAAAGAACTGCCTTTGTGCCTCTGTTTTTCTTTTGTCTTCATTAATATGTCTGAGGGAAGCACATGATATTTATCTTCAGTATCAAGCAACAGTAAATAAACGCACCATATTTAAGACACACTGAAAGGCACATTCAGAGTTTACACAGCAGTAACATTCAGTTTACACAGCAGCACTGGGAAATACAAAATCAACCACACTTGCTCACTGAAATATCCAGATCCCTTATGCTAAGCACATAGGAAACTTCAGACCTAAAACAATGTTCTCGTTATCAGTGGCTGACACACCATTCAGTTAATATATAATTCCACACCCCTGCCCCACAGGACTTTGAACTAGAGACCAACTCAATGCAGTTCTTTCCAGCCTGCATTTTATCCCCCTAGATCAGGGCTGCAGCTCACCAAAAAGCAAATGCAAGAATAATTACAATTTAGAAGTAGTTGTTGTTGTCAAAAATCAGACAAACATTTACCCAACTAATACAGGAGGTCTCATTGCTGGAGACATAAGCTACACTTCAGAAGAGGTGAGACTTACAATCTAAACAGCTTCAGCTTTAAGCTAATTAACTCACGGAACGGTGCCAAGAATAGCTAATACAGGACCAGAAAAGAATCTAATCTTCTACCAATAGCATGTCCTTTCAGTTGATAGATGCAGAGAAGTAAGTTCTAAAGACAAAATCACATCCCTTCCATTCTGGAGGGAATAGATGGAAATAAGATCTCAGAAAGTTCAGCTTTGTGCTGGGGCAGGAAATCAGCAGACATTCAGGCAGAAGAGCTGGGTAACAACACCACAAAGTCCTTCAAGAGCTCTGGGACAGAATGACAGAGAGACAACAGCGACAAAAGGGAGAACACATACAATTACGTATATGTGGAGACTAAAGGTACAGCAACAACACACTAAGAGCAATTTAGAAGGAACAGAGAGATCCAAATGTACATTTCATAGAATGAACATTGCTTACGTCATCACTTCCTTTAATGATTCAATGGCTCTCTCTAGAGTTATTTTATCTGGGTTCTCTTCTGCTGTATGCTTCTTAATATCTACAATTAAAAAAACCCTCATATTACAAGTGCCTTAAAAGAAACATGAAAAACTCAAGTTTAAACTCTAAGTCAAATAAGGTGACTGAAGAAATGACAGCCATCCTAGAGCCTTGATTAGGCTGAGTAGCAATTGTCCGTGCATCCCATTAGGGAAAAACCCACCTCCAATACAAAACCAAATCCTCAAACTGTTCCAAAAAAAAAAAAAAAAAAATCAAGAAGACCACATGCTGGTTTTGTTGAAGTGCAGAGACAAGCATAGAAGTCTTTTTCTAACAAGCAAAGAGTGGTGCTATATTATTTTTATTAATGTAATCATTATTACAGCAAGTGATTGATACCAGGAACACATGAACCTGTAAACCTTGTGAATACAAATTGCTCTCTAGGTTATGCTGGCTGCATTCAAATCTCAATTATATTTGTATATGAAGAGACAAACTGTTGTCAGAGCAAACTTTTCCTCTACCTGTATCCTGCAGACAAATATACGAACAAGTGAAATTTAGCTGAAAGTATGCTTTTTTCAGTAATTGGTCTTGCTGACTGCCATTAAGCATGATTAACTCCCAGAATCAGGTGTGTTTCATGAGAAAAGCTGTTGCTAATTAAGAAAAAAAGGAGGTTTTAACACCTGTAAAGATAAACTACATTAAAAAAATTAAAATACACCACTAGATTACCATTTAGTAGCAGAGCAACACTAGGCAGCCTTTGAACAGGACGGATCAGGAGTTCAGCAAGGCTTTGGCGGCCACATTCAGGTTTAGCTTGGTTTATCTGGGAAAAGGAAAGGAAGAAAAAAATAATTATTACTTTTTTCCCCCCACATATATACACCCCAAAAAAATCACAAACTAGGAGAAAAATTGTCTTCCTTGAAACTAGCACTGCAGTACAAATTTGAGAACCATTTACCACAGATACTCAGTCATTAACAGATCATGTTAAAACACACATTTATTCAAATCTGTGTGGTATTTATCACGTGATTTTTGTTCTCAGCATGTTTAAACAGTCCATATTATCAATCCCTTAGTCCATGTTTCAGATGCTAATGCAGAGTAGGAACAGGGATGGCTATCAATCAGCTATATACCTTTATCTGAAAGCTCAAGAGTCTTAAGACTCATCTTCAGATACCTCTTTCTTTGAAGATCACCCTCCTGTTAGATCTCCAGCGTTATGTTCCTATTCATTAGTCACAAGAACATGGAGAGATTCCACCTCCCTGCAATTTCACAGCTGCTGAAAGCAAGTTAAAAGCTATTTCACAAATACGAGTCTTTTAAACACAGGGAGGGGGATCAATATAAAGCAGCAGCTCTAGTTATTTTTACTTTCTCCCAAATACATATCTTCTCTTTTCTGTAATCAGAATGCACTTTTTCCAGCAACACACACATATAATCAGACATGGTGCTGAGAGATATGATTTAGTGGTGGTTTTGGCATTGTTAGGTTGATGGTTGGACTCGATGACCTAAAGGTCCCTTCCAACCTAGAGAATTTTATGATTCTACCCTGAAAGCTGTATAACAGAGGGAGAACTTGGACCTTTTATGAAAGAGTCTTACGAGGAGCTTGAGTGACTGAAGATCAAGTCCTTCCTATTTTTGTCTCACCAAGAGATATTCACATTCCTCCAAGCTTCCAAAATTCCACTTTCTTCTATCTACTGCATTAAGAAGTTTACTTAGTAATGCTCTCCATATTGTGTTCAAAAGACTTAGTTCTGCAGACACTTACCTTTAGGAAGGCATGAAACCTTGGCTTCTGTTTTTCACACCTAGTAATCGTTTCCTTGCTCATTTCGAAGAAATTCACAAATGGAGGGTATGTTTTCAACAAGTCTTTTGACTGAAAGAAACAACTGTTACAGCTCTGCTTTATGTATTATGCAGCATTGTACATATGTTCATCTGCCCTGAGCCATACAAAGCTGCTCAAAGGCACATTTCAATAAAGAATAATAAGAAATGTGTTGTAAACCCATGCGTGTTCACAGAACAAGTTGACATTTTTGCATGCCAGATGCCCAAGATTCAGGGCTGCTGATTAAATGCAGACCGCTCTCGGAAACATCAAGTACACGTGTGACAATCTTAAAAGTTGCTGAAAAGCTCGAGTGGAAGGCAGATTCACACCAAGAAACATGATCTGGGGGAGAATTCTGGAAGTTTCCAGACAGGTATTTTCTCCAGTTACTGCCATTGCCATTAAAAGGCATTAAACCACTAGAAGCAATACCTTAGACTGAAAATTTTTTGAACGCCAAGCACTATTTGCCTCAAAACAATCAAGTCAGCTAAAGCACAAGATTACTAGCAGGCTACTTGTGTCAAAATGCACTGCAGACCCAGAGGTAGCTTTCCTGTTCTGCACATTCTGTACTTGGGAAAACAAGGAGTCCTTATTCACTTACACATTTCAAGTCTTGAAACAATAACCCTAGAAGTTCTGTGAAAAGTCGTTTTCCTAGTTAGTTACTATTGATCAGAGGCAGCAGAGAACTAAGGTTAGAGGAAGAGCCCCTTTTAATGTCAGAGTAAAAAGCATGTCTGCTGTGCTGCAAATTAATCCCTCTTGTAAGTGGACAGACACATAAACCTGACGTGGATTACTTATACAAAGTATATCATCTAACTCAACAGAAAATACAGTGATACAAGTTAGTGTGACTCTCAGTAGCACTTTGCTTGTGTTTGCTCCTTGCCTTGTAAGGCAAGATAATAGCTCAAATGCATGAAAAAAAGAAACAGAAACTTACATATTTAAGAATGATATCGCCAATGCTTTTGCTTTCAGTCCAATTCATCATAAGATCTTCCAGATCTTCCTAGAATACATGCAGAGATGGGGGGGAAAGAAAACAAGATGAGAATGATCTGCATAAGCTGTAAGATGGGATAAGTGCTCTGCCAAACACATATAATTAACTGGGTGTTTCCATGCTGATAAAACAGGCAATCCTAAGAGTTGTACAATTTCACTTTAAGCCTCTTCATGCTACTGGGAATTGAAAGGAAGAGACCTCTGGCTTATGGAATATATAGGTTTTGAATCGATGCAAGCAGAGTATCAGCACTACCCAACTCTGCAATAAAGGTAATAGTGCTGTGTCCAACACACCACAGAACATATTCCAAATGATCACAAAAGCAGTACAGGCAGAAGATAGTTCAACCAACTCTAAGAGCACACAACTAAGAAAGAACTTAAGTCCATTAGACAGGACAGAAATAGAACTGGCATAGATTTCCCTCGCTGCACCAGGGTGTCAAGGAAAGTGAGACCAAGCTGTTAAGCCTGTATCAGCTTGACAAGGATCAAGCTTATTCACTGCAGCTGATAACAGGGACAGGAGGACACAGCTGAAGGTTCAGGATTCACCTCAAGTGGAAAGGACTCACCATTAATACTAGTCTGTTGCTGCCACTTCTACTATCTTCACTACACCAAAGATGAAGGAAAACACAACCACTACATCTAAGGAACTTCGCCTACACACAGACACACCTGCTTTACTTTGATCTCAGTCTCAGTGTGCACATATCAATACCTATTGTTATTAACTAGATTGGATCCCAGCAGTTAAAAAACAAAACCACCAAACCACTGAGTTACAGGCAGTCTGCAAGTCGCTCTATTTTAAAAGCCTACTGTGACACTGTGACAGGGGTTTTTTTTGTTGGGTTTTTCTGTTTGTTTCAATTCTGTAGCTTTACCTATCCTTCCAAGAGTTCTTGCTTGCTGCTTTAATAGAAACGTGGATGTTATAAGCACTTGTGAGATGATCATTTGATACCACTGACTCTTTTGGCCAGTTTTGTATCAGTTACAGAAAACCTCCTACAGGAAGAGGTATTAAAATGGGAAGGGGACAAGCCAGCTCACAAATGGAAATATTAGTTACATGCACAATAATCAGACTTCAGATATTTAGAAATCAGTGTTCAATCTTAACGAGTACTTTGCATTTGCACGTAATTCCACAGATTGAACAGTACGTAACAGAAGCAGGATTAAACTACACCCATCCAGCAGATACAACTTAAAACATGTAGAAAAGGACTCAAAGTCTGTATCAAAGCCTCCCCTACAGGGGAGAAGTTGCAGCTTGCCTTGATTTTAGTGTGCACATCCAGAATATCTGGAATGCTGCCAAATATGGTCTTAATTTCTTCCTGTGCAAGAATTGGTCCTCCAAGTTGTCCTTCCTTCTCCAACGGAACTTGAAATAACTGGCAAATTAAACAAAAAAAAGTTAATGCCCTTTCATTCTCCAAATATTATGTCAGAAACAGTCATAAATAAAAGCAATATTTTTTCCTTCCAGATCATGCTTTCCTGCAGCCACAATCTTGAAACATTCTGTTCCCATTTAGCAGGAGTGGATTATGGAGGAGTTGTTTTCAGATACGTTTGATATGTTACTACCACATTACCCCCTTTCACCTACTTTTTTTACTCACACACGTCATAGCTCATTAAGTAGATAATCAGATATAATGCAAATAATTTCTAGAAATTAAACTCATCCTGTAAACTGTTTGCTATTCTGCTCTTCTCGGAATAACAAAAAAATTCCCCTGCCATTTCTCTATTCACTAACATCTTAAAAATCTTAGTCATAAAGATCATGTTTTCCTGAAGCTTAGGATTTCCATACAAACTGCAATCCCACTGCAGATCCCAGATTCAAAATTGTATTTCCCAGCTTTTAGTATTACTGAATGTTTTTACATGCCAGCAAAATGACACGAGACTGTTTACATTGCCACCTTTTTATGAACCTTTGATGCACCCAAGCCCTCAAAAGCCTGCAGATCACAGATTGAAAGCAACTATTGATGTAAACACTAGATGTCTTATTACAATTGACCTGTACTTGCTTTCGAACCAGCTTACCTGAATAATTGTGGTCAGTATGTCAACATAGTTGCTTTCTGTCTGATACAACTCCTTTGCCACCTGCCATCTTGCAGACTGCTTTGCCGGAAGAGGAGTTGAGTTTTTGGAAGGCCTTGCACAGGATTTTGGTGTTTCTGATGAAGAGATATTCCCAAAAGAAAATAAGAGCTCTATTACAATAGAGTCCCTAAAAAAGCTCACCATCAAAGCAGAAAAACACCTTCACAATTTTCAAGGGAAGATAGCTTTATTTTTTTTTTAAGGCTATTATGTAGGTTGTTCTATAGTTATCAGAGCTCTTTCTAGAAAATGGCTTTTTTATTACAGCCTAATTATAGAACAATAATAGTAATATGTTATTGCCCAAAAATAGTCTGAAACTAATAAGCCATTTATGGGCAGGTCAATGACTTAACCCTATTATGTTTAGTAGAAACTGAGGATTAGGTGGTGAACATTATTTATACATACACTATGTACAAAATTACTCTTTACTTTCTCTTTGCCACATAAATAATTGTCTCCCAGCTGCCTGCCATCCTTGCATTAGGTACGTAGCTCAAAACTATGTATTAAAATCCATCCTTAACATGCAACACTTGTATTTCATCCTATCGGGGCAGGCAGGGAAGAGAAGGAGGAAGGAAAAAAAAAACCACAAGAAAGCTCATTTCTCTTAAAGCTAAAGCCAAGGTAGACCTGGAGGAATCCATTAGTTTTAAGTACTATACTTAAAAATATAATACTCGCACATGTATTGGACAGCAGAGATCAGTGCTCCCTCATTCTGATGCTAAAGTTCAAAACCATGTACAAAATTACTCTTTACTTTCTCTTTGCCACATAAATAATTGTCTCCCAGCTGCCTGCCATCCTTGCATTAGGTACGTAGCTCAAAACTATGTATTAAAATCCATCCTTAACATGCAACACTTGTATTTCATCCTATCGGGGCAGGCAGGGAAGAGAAGGAGGAAGGAAAAAAAAAACCACAAGAAAGCTCATTTCTCTTAAAGCTAAAGCCAAGGTAGACCTGGAGGAATCCATTAGTTTTAAGTACTATACTTAAAAATATAATACTCGCACATGTATTGGACAGCAGAGATCAGTGCTCCCTCATTCTGATGCTAAAGTTCAAAACCGCACTTTTTCTGAAATTATCTGATGTTGAATTAGAAGAAACTCCCCAACCAGGGGTTATGAGAGCATTAGCATGCTCTAAGAAAGCTGGTCTTAGACTAAGCTGATCTGCCCTGTATTCCTTCTGAATTGTCACTTAGACATTGTGCCTCACTGAGATTGACTTGTATACAGGGGCATTTTTAATGCAGTACTAACTCCAAATACCTTCTCTATGCGATGAAACAAGGGCTTTTTTTTTTTAACTCTCAGGTATTAACTTTTATTTAATCCACAATTCAGCAGTCTCCTCTCTTCCGTAAGAGCCATGCACAGAGACATTAAGAGCTCTTTGCCCAACCAACCAAAACCAGATGGCGATTTACATTCTTGTGACATTTGACATGACAGTTTGCTGCCACAAATAGTGTCACCTCAACAGAACTTTTCAAGGGCCTAGGAGAAGTAGGCTTTGCAGGAATTTTCCCTTTAATTCCTTTAGAAAAGGATCTTTGTCCTCCTTTTTCCAAGTAACCTACTACAGAGGTTTTTAGATTATTTACTGTGTTGCTTATTTGCATAGATTTTCAGCAGAGTATTTGAAGCATTTTGGAGTAACACTGAACTGCACTTAATATTTATTAACTGTCTCTTTTCCTTGTTTTAATTCAGGTAGGAACATGCTCACTGTGATAACAAGAGGCAGCCTGGTCTCTGAACTCTTCAATTCAGCTTTCTGCACACTTTAGGAAGGATAAAGTCCAGATTAAATTAGGAAACCTGTAAGACTTCCCTACCACTATCGTTAGGATGCACAGAGCTCTCAAACATTGAAGTGTGTCTGAAGGAAGGTTTTTAGCTCTACCTCCATTGGTAGTGCTGGACTCTGGAGTGTTAGAAATATCCAGCAAGGACCCAATAGAGAGTGAATGTTCAGCTGACGGGCGCTTCCGAGGAGGGAAGGGTGACATGTCCGTTTCTCGGGTCAGTTGTGCCAGGGTCTCCTTCAACCGACGTCTTTTGCGATTGCTGTTTGGGGTACTCAGAGAAAGCAGCGAGACAGACTTCTTGAGGCCAGGACTCTCTGACTGTAGTAACAGAAAGTTTACTTTAGTTGTTTTATCTACTGTGTCCAGCTCAACTCATGGCAAAAATCAATTGTGGAGATCGGCATACTACGCAACTCTTCTTAGGGAAGCAGAGGAAAAATGAATTAAAAAAAAAAAAGAGAAACCACACTAGCTTCTGTTTGACTAAAAATAAGTTCAACCTTTGGGAAACAAAGAAAAAAGTTTCCTCCAAATTAGTATTCTATGTATAAAAGCTGTAATGGATTATCTGGAACTTAACTGCTGCTGTAAAATATTGATCTCTGGCCCCCCCACATACCATTGTGCATGCTAATTTTACCACCAAATACACCCTTATGCGAGAGACCTAGACATACCTTTTCAAATAAATACATGGACTCTCCAGCTCTGGCATCCATTTGAATGCTTCCCCAAAACCACTAAAAGGAAAAAGAAAACACACATTAAAAACACATTAGGGGACTTCATCCAAAGCTAAAAATACTCAAAACATATATATAAACTAAGGCAGTTCACATACTAAATGTGGGCATGTGGCTTATTCTGAGAAAAAGAATAAATTAAAATTTATTTCACATATTGAGTAATACACAGCAGTAGTCTTTCAAGAATTTGTCAGCACTAACCTCTTGCTTTACAACGTAAAGCTTTTTTAAGGGTTCAAATGGGAGATCTTTTACTGTACTTTCTTCAACCACTAAGTGCGTACACCTTTCATCACCAACTGGTAAATAATGTCCTCCTAGATTAAAAAAAAAGGCAAATTAGCAAGACTGAAAAATATTGTTGTTGGAAATTAGTAGCACGCTTGATAGTTCTGTGGCACCTGTCATTAATGAGAAATGAACTATTGAGTGAGCCAATTAGTTATATGTTTTACATAACACTGATATTATCAGCAACGAAGAGCTTTAGGAAACAGCGTGTAGCACGCAGTAGCATGTACACGTTGAAAAGTCAGGAGTATATGGAGATCAGAGGGCATTTAAATCTGTCTGACAGTAAATGTAATACTCTTTTGGAGAGCTTTTCTTGTTTCTTGGAAGAGCAAGCCAGGAATACTCACCCTGAAGACATTCACAAGCTACAACCTGGGCATGTCACAATCTTATAAGTAGCTTTAGGTAAACAGGTCCCTAGGGCCAGCAAAACAGGACAACTTGCACCTCTGGAGGAAGCCTTTCTGTTACAACCTTGCTCCAGTGCCATTTCCATAGTTCTGTTACGTGCAACTCTGACAATAAAAGGCTGGAGACTTGTGTGTTATTTGCTACAACGTTACTGTCAAAGTGATTGTTAATTTTGTACTACACCACCGAAAAATGGCACACTTCCAATTAGGTGTCTTACTGGTGATGATTCATAATAAAAGTTGGAAACATTGTAGATGCTTCCTGTGAATTATGTAAAGATGAATACCACAAAACTGATTATGAGAACTGAAGCAGACTATACATATCACGTACCAAGTTTCCCCGGTTATCTTCAAGTACCCTATAATTACTTCTTTTTAAATCATCTAGAATCAGCCCAGGAAGATTGAAGTCTTCAACAGCTACCAGAACTTTGGCATACACAGACATCTAAAAATCAATTTTTAGCTCTTCAAGTTGAAGAGCTTTCATTAATGCTTCAGGATTCACAATTCAGCATTTCAGGTTCAGTGAAGTATTTATCAGCTATAAACCCCATTCTTTCTACAGGTCAACAATAAACAATAACCTTGCATTTCTGTCATTTCTTCCATGTTAGCTTTCTCATCATCAGAGAATCCAAGGAAACTTAACATGCAATCCTGGAAGGGAGGAACCTTGAATTGATTTCTGAAGTCATCATCAGCTGCACAGAAATCACTGGAAAAAGAAGAAAGAAGATACACAGAAAGGTTACTAAATCAGTGCTACATTATTATTTAAACAGTAGCTCACAATGTGAACAGGGTGCAAGGTAAAGGCTGAAGGAGAATAAACACCTACATTTCATCCCTCTTCTCCCAAGCCTTATAAATCCACTCAGCTTTCACAATAGGAGTGCCAAGACTCACAGCAATCTACAAAACAGGAAAAGCATAGGTTGTACAAATTAAGTTTTTCCATTTAAGTCCTTCCCATTCCAAGAAAAATTCATAACCTTGCTTTTACTTTTCAAGACAGATACTGCAAAGAGGGAAAATATTCCTTCAAGAATCATGCTCAGCTGTAACTCCCAAGATTCACAACATATTAATTTTTCAGCCACTAGAAGATCAAATCAATAGCTATTTCGACACTTACTCAGAAGTGCACCCATTTGTTAGTCTGATACCCTTTATCACTCACAAAAGAGACAAAACCAAATCTATTTCAGTGGAATACAGGATCTTTTCTCTGCTTTTGATACTTTGTATGAACACAAACATCCTAGCTTGCTTTTACTAAAGAGAAAGAGACTATTCCAAAGATGATTTCCGTGACTGCTTGAAAGATATTCTACATCCTAGCTTGCTTTTACTAAAGAGAAAGACTATTCCAAAGATTATTTCCGTGACTGCTTGAAAGATATTCTTAAGTTTTCCTACATTTTTCCTTTGAGTTGGCAGAAAGAAGCATTTAAAAAGAGGTGGAAAGTAGGTCTTCCCTTTCAACTGGCACATTAAAAAGACAGGTAAGGAAAAAATCAAGAGCCTACTAAATTCAAACAAGGGAGTCTCAAGGGACATAAGCATTGCTGTGTCATACTCCATGGTACAAGAATCTATGAACTTGTATTTACTTTTCAACTGGACATACATGTCCTGAAGGATTCCCTTTTGGTGTTGCCAGGAAAAAAAAAAAAACCACACACCCCCCGGATTCCCTTTTGGTGTTGCCAGGAAAAAAACAAACACACACACCACACATTTACACATAAAAGACTTGAGTAGTTATACATAACAAGTTAAAAATAGTTTCTAAAAGATAACGCACACAAATTGAGTATACACATAAAAGACTTGAGTAGTTATACATAAATTAAAAATAATTTCTAAAAGATAACACACACAAATTGAGTACTGAAGTTTTTTGCAAGTTACCTTGAAGTTTATTGTTTGGACAGACAAACAAAGCAGGCATGTTGATATATCAGTAAGTGTTTATCAATGTCTTAAGTACTGATAACATCAGTACTTAAGAACTTAAATATTTTGTTTCTTATTATTTACTATACTTGTCTATTTCAAAACTTCTGCATTCGGGCAATTTATATTTTTTAGATCTCTAACAGAGACAAAGCTCAACCCCAGACGGAGATGAACTCACCATTACAAGTCATTGTTGTTAGCACAGGAAAAAAAACAGCAACTTAGGAAATTAAGTATAATTTACAGACTTAGTCTACAAGAACCAATTTCTGAAAGTTTCCATGAAGCACCAACTCAAGCTTACATACTCTGAATTTGTCTCCGTGTGTTGAGTTAGCCACCAGGTGTGTAACTTTGGAGCTGAAGTCCCTTCGAATAATTCCACCCATATGATGAACCAAGGTCACTAGCTTAACCTGAAAAATAGAGATGATGTAAGTTTTCAGTATATCTTTTGAAGTGTACAGTGCAGAGTGAGAGTGGTACAAAAGTAGTATACAAAGCAAGCTAACAGAGGTTACATTAAATGTCTAGCATAGAAATGGTCCGATTTGTTCTTAAAACAACTTGTTCACTACTACAGGAGAAGACACAGCTGATACATCACAAGAGCTATTAATTTATTTATTTTTTTAACATTTAATACAGCTCTGCTGTGTAGCTTGAGGAAGACTACGCAAGCCAGCAGGACCCCTGTGATCACCATACATAATGCTGTCACCTTTTCAGGCACAACAGATTTGAAGCATGTTATCCTCATTGGTTTAGTCCATTTAATTAAGATTGTGATTTGCTTAGTTTGAATCTAGCAGATCAAACCTAAACATCCCTAACACTGGACAAAGGCTTTTGTTTTGGGGTTCATTTCCCCCACATACGAAGACGTGGGGCCATGTTGTCAATTCCCAGGTGTCCAATAGGGAAATTAGGTGCCAACAGCATCACTGAATTGGAAAAGTGCTAGAGTATCAAACCACTTCAGATATGTCAAGACTGAAGTCCTGACAGCAGGACAGCATGGCAGCAAGATAACACTGCTGCAAATGCTCTGAACAGGACTACAAAGCTTCACTTTACCACATTATTACACACAAATCAGAGGATACTATTAGGTAAAAATCATCTTACCTGAAGCTTAAGTCTACAAATCTTTAAACCCTACTGAATAAATAGCTGTTTAAAGTCATTCACATAAAAGTGACCAAAAATAGCATTACAGGACTTGCACAAGGAAACAGTTTTTTCCCCATCCTCAATATCACTGCCTGCAGACATGCAGCAAGACAAAAGAACAACACAAAGCAATTCATTCCCCCCATAGGAGCTGTAGTTATGGTTAAACCCCACAGGTGATAGAACAGAAGAGTGTTTTGAAAATAAACTTAACATAGCTTTACCCATCCAAAGGAAAAAAAGTCTTACTAATTCATCTTTCTTTCTGAATCCTGTGAAGCAGAGTACCAAGTTCAACATGCTTGCACAGTACAGCGGACGACAGGAGAAAGGTAAAGGCTGCAAGTAAGAATAAACTTATTAGTCAAAACCATACTGTTTTCATTAAAGTTTTAACATAACCTTTAATACAGTGTTATTGATCCTAGTATTAAAATGCATATACCTCTCCTTTTTGTGCACAGTGCAGGACTACTGGAGGTCCAACGACACGGCAATCTGCTTTGCAGAGGTTGTTAAAGACTGAGTCTTGGAAGTCTGACACAACGAAGACAGTCTCAAATTCTGGGGAATCAGAGTCCCCAAGCTCTTCTATCGTCTCTGTCTTTATGTAGGGCACTTTAATTTCCTTGATTTATGGGGATGAAGGGGGAAAGCATTATTCAGGCAACATGGTTACACCAGTGTCGAAATTCAACTGATTTTTATTTTGGACCATTAGAAGTATGATTGTATGATTCAGATTTCAACAGAGACAGACTCTTAGAAGGACTGGTGAAAGCTGAATGAGATACTGTTCTCTAGCATAAGAATAGCTATGAACTGCACCTACAAAAAAAGATACATAAACTAGTAATTAGAATTCTTATCCTTCAGAAGCAGGAATTGTTTTAAGGTATCAGTTCACACTGATAATATAATACTGGAAATATCTATAGAAAGGAAAAAATAACCAACTAAACTCAAAAGATAAATGAAATTTCCAACCGTCAGAACAGCTTAAGGTACTTCTGGATGCTTCTAAAAAGTAGCATCCAGCTTCCAACAGCAAACTCCGTGCTGCATAAGGTCTAAAGAACTTAGACAATTCAGTTCATTGCTGATATTTTTAAGGGGCCTAGAAGTTTGGGCTGTTCCAATTTCAATGACTAGTTCCAAATTTTATTTCCTAGGTTTTTCATGTCAAGAAATGGAAAACCACTTCTTACACTTAAGCTTAAAAGCAGCTTTCAACTGAAATAAGTGAATTAACTCATTATGAAGGCAGTTCATAGCAAAAACTTATGTGTTGACTGAATATAAGCATGCAGTCCAGTGTCTCCATTGATGTTTCTATCCCCTTGTTAGAAAACAGCAGACTTGCAGATATTATTTCTGTATTTGAGAAAACGTTTGTAGAAAGAGTGTCGATTTTGACAAGCTTTGAGTGATACCATCAGAAACATTAGTATATATTGTGACCATTATGCCCAATTAATGCAAATCAAACCATGTGCACATTTCAGTCCAGTGAAGTACAACATGCTGCATGCAATCACATGTGCTTAATTGCATGACATACCATATGAATAACACTTTTTATTAGTTTTTCTTCTGATTTACCAGGACTAGTTTCTTTTATCTTTATAACTGGTACTTCCATTATCTTAATGGTCTGTGGAAGAGGAGAACTTTAGTACAAAGCCAGACTGGTTACTAGAAATCTACAAGCATACCATCTCGTTCCAGTGACTGTTTCATCTTAGGCCCACGTACCTCCAAGGCTTTCAGAAGCTCCTCACATTTCCCTGCTTCCTGAACCAAAACCACTCGTGTTTCTATTTGAGGCATTTCCTCTATAGAGAGACAAGGATAATATTCATATTTTAATAGAAAAATCCACGTTAGGTCTAAAACAAGCAATAATGTATAGAAGAATATAGGCAGACCACATCCTTTCAAGACACCTTGTTAATCAAGAACAAGTCTGAAAATAAATGTTGCCTCAGGAAGCCTATCCTTCAATTAAGGCATACCTAACTGACCATAAAGCCTAAACTTTCTAGTACATGGTGAAACAAGATCCTGCAATTCATGACCAGTTACATTACAGTCAAAGCAAGAACATGCAAGAAGAGTCAGAGGGTAAGAAAGAAAACCAACAAAATTATTGATTTAATGCTTCTAGCAGAATTAGATACCAAGACTTGGAGGAAAACAGACAGCTGGTATCTTTTCTACTTTCTGTGTTCCTGGCTGACAAGGTTCATTGCTTCCTAGTAGCTGCTCAGTTTCACCAAGGAATATTGGAACTGAAGTTAGATATCTTGTTCTTTTTCTCCAGGTATTAATAACCTTTCAAAATATCAGGAGGAAGGAACAAGTGTTGCCCCCATGTCATCTGCACCAAAAGACTGCCACTGGATTTTGGCTACTGCATTACAAGAAACCAAAAATACTTTCTTTGTTGGTTGGTTGTTTTTTTTCATTTCAATATTTGTTCTTGAATTAATTTCAAGCTCAAGACTATTCATCTAAGGACTTCCTGTAAGCCTATACATCAGAGCAGCAGTAGTAGTTTCCAAATACTGGTGTTAAAATATCACCTGGAATGATTTATTCCACAGAAGAGACGTCAAATGGAACTGACAGCTTTCTATAGATAGCAAGAAAAACTGATTTCATGGCTGTAATCCCAAATTCTTTATAACAAGGCAAATTACAAATTAAGACAGTCCTTTTGTTGGTGAAAGAATACTAAATCAACAGTCTTTTGGCTAGCCTACATAAAATTCTTTAGCTCAGCAAAGCACTTTTGGTTTTTCAAAACTAGTAAATACCTACAAAGTAATCAGTCATTACAAAAACATAGTGGTCTTAAAATAAGCTTCCCCTGTTACCTTCAACATCCAGAACAGATCCAGGAAGCACATTGTCTTTGGAGGTTTCTATAATTTTTGAATCAAGAACAGAAGAATCAGCCAAGAGGCTCCTCCCAGTTTCAGACACCAGCATACTGTTGTCAGCCATGGTTATGTCTCGTTTCTTTCTTCAACAGCTAGATGTGCTAAAGTAAGTCACAGTTGCAAAAAGCTCATTAATACAAGTTCTGTGACTAAGGCAGTCAGAATTGACTTCAGACTTCTGAAAACAAAACATTCAGACTCTCATTAACATCCCACTCACACCGATAAGAGTAGTTCTGAAAGAGTATTAGTCATACAATTGGTAGAAAGAACAACAAACCTGTAACAGAAATGGTTCTGAGCAGGCTACTTGCCATGGAAATAACTCATTTGCACAGAAAGCTGCAGAGAAGGTACTCCAACAAACTAAAAGCACTTGTTTGCATCAGTGATAAACTACGCTAAGCTAGATTTGAGACCCAGGTTAGCATTGTCAAAGTGCAGCATTAGCAAAAGAATTAGGGGACACAAAGCATCTTACCAATATTTGATTTTTCAGGTCAACTGGCTAGAGTTACTGTGGTTACATAAAAATGACCACCAGAATCTACTACAAGAAAAAACAAGTTTCTCAAAATGCATAAGAGTCTCTACAAAGTTAATAAGCACATATACATCTATCTGTATGATCTAGCCTATTGTCCTACATTAACTATAATACAATAGAGATATCCATTCGTTATCAGATAAAAAGTCTGTCTTCTCACAGACAGACTGCCTCCCTGCTCTCCCTGCCCATCAAACAAACTTGTCACATACTAGAAAGGCAGAAGTCTTCTTCCTCTCATATTCTGTACAGGTAGCTACCTGAATCTCGTGCCAAAAAACAATTGTTCTAAGACACCTGCCAAACATGTAGCACATTTTTTCTTGTGCTTGAGGCAAGATGCATGCATTTCCTGTGATTCATCATTCACACAAGTTTAAATATTTGCACAGTGATATCAGAAGTTACCTAAACTAGCCACTATATCTCAACTGTAGTACAATAACCCTCTGTATCACTTTAACTGACGTTGTTCTCCTCATGACTGTAAATGTCCCTTTAAAACCTGTCCAATGACATAGCAAAGTAAAAATCAAAAGACAAAAAACAATGGGTGTTTTGGCATAACAGCAACATAGAAAAAAGTTTATCTTCTAGAGTTTAGAAGATCATGTTTGAGACTCCTGGACAGGATCCATGTCTTCATAGTATGGCAGGTAAGTTCCTAATATAGCGATGAGCAAGAAGGCAACACTACAAATCTATCACAATTCTAGGCATATTGTTTTCTAAACTGCCACCTTAGTTGCAATTCTCACATCACACACAGCTGTGCAGGCTCCACAGAATTAAGTTTCCTAGCAGTAAGCCCCAATCACCCAGCTAGCTTATCTCAGAACAGCTTGAAACCTGGCAGGCAGAGAAAGTAGCTTGAACCAGAACTTGTCTTTAGGGAGCATCTGCCTAGAAAGTTATAAAGATACCACTAGGAACTGTTACACTGCTACCTCTTCATTACAGTAAGGGTGGAGGAAACCACAATCTTGAAAGATTCAAACCATATCATTAATAATGATTACCACACAGAGAGTTATATGTAAAAATCAGACGCAAAAAACCCCTCCAGTTATGGATATCACTAAATCCTACAGATTATTCTTAAGAAGTCTGAGGCATCAATAACATTCTTGTCATGCTGCTGTTGTTATACTTAGTAACATGTATATGAGAACACACTTACAGAGAACTTCACCCTATATTTGGGAGAAGCCCATACCTTGGGCTGTGCACTGATTTTCTTTATGGCTTTCCTATTTTATTTATTTATGGGGCTACATTCTGGGTATATTGAAATATCCCCGGTTTTAATACTCCCATGCTAAATGATAACCTAATACCAGTCACTAGGCTTGCACACTGCAAGTGCCAAGATACAGAAGAGAACAAACAGCACGGAAGATATGAACCTAATAGCTTCTGCTCACGTAGAAAAGAAGCAGGAGAACACCACCACCACAGGGTCCAGGCAAACCTGAATGCCTCCACAGCACTACACTTACAAATGACCTCCCAATAGCTTGCGGACAGCCTGAAGGTCATAAAACACCCACACGCTAAAATACGCATTTAAAACAAGGAGACAACGCTACGAAAAACCCACTTCTCATGTTGCCTGCGCCTCCCCCTTCCCCTGAGGGGCCATCCAGGAGCGTGACCCAGCCGCCCCGCTGGGAGATGGCCGGAGGCAAAATAAGATCGCGCCAGCTGCTCCCACCTTACAAGCCAGCAGGTGCCAGAGGGGCTGGGACCCTTCGCTACCCGGAGAGCACCACTGAAGGCCCAAAGAGGGCGGCAAGGCCACCCTGGGAGCCCCCAGGCCTCACAGGTGCCCCCGGCCCAGCCCCGCCCCAGGCCGCCCGCACACATCGCCCTCCGCCTCAGCCTCCCCCAGCCCGGCCGCACCGCTCCGCGTTCTCCGCGCCACGCCCGCCCGCTCCCGGCACCCACGGCCGACGGCCGGCTCGCCCCTCACCGCCAATGCCACCTGCCGCCAACCGCAGAGCCAACCTCCGCCATCAGCGGCTGCCGCCGCCACCAATTCAAAAAGCGAGCCCCCGCACTAAGCGCGTCGCCCATTGGCTGCCCGCCCTGCCGCTCCTCTGTAAGCCGCCATCTCATTCGACACCCCTCCGAGATGTCCCGCCTCCTTCCTCTCCCTTTTTGGACGGCGCTTTGCCTCCTTCCCTCTCTGATTGGATGTCGCACCTGCCGCTCAGCGCTGGGCAGTCTCCCATTGGCGGTGGGGCGTTGCCTGGGCAGGCGCACAGGCCCGAGCGCAGGTTAGGGGAGCGCCCTGCGCTGATTGGCTACCGGCGGGTTTCGAACGCTGCCAACG
>NW_015090811.1:2879578-2884094 GCF_001431845.1 Calidris pugnax | reverse complement strand
GGGGGGGGGGCGAAGCACCGGCCCCGCCCGCCGGCCTGAGGCGCGGCCCGGCTGCCGGCCGGGGCAGGGCGTGGGACGGGGAGCTGCTCTCACAGCTGCCCGGGGGCTGCACGGAGACGGCAGGTAACGGCCCACAGCCCGTGAGGGGGAGCTCTTCCCGCGGCTCGGCTCCCCTCAGCCCGCCGGGCCCGCCTGCCGCCGCTCCCCTCAGCGCCTCCCTATCCAGAGCCCCGGGGACATCATCGTGCATATTCCCTCAGAATAATCCGTTTGTAGGAAAAGAGGGAAAAGAGCCGACAGGAGAAAATGTGACTGGTCGAGATGGCAGTCAATCAGCCGGCTCAGTGCCACCAACCCCGACACAAATTAATTAAATGCTTTACCGTCGTTTTCTTTACCATTTTCTCTAACGCTAAAACTTCCTGATCTGGAAAGGAATTCTCTCCTCTGGGCTCAGCACCTCTGAAAATTGACTTAGCATAACGTCTCACTGGCTCCATGCAAAAAGAATGAGAGATATATTTTCCATTTCTAGGATTCTTTTATTTTATGCTGAATTCTCAGGTACCAGATTGAGCTCTTAGATCTTACTCATAATTTTTTATATCATGGGTTCCTATTAGTTCAGGCATTTTCATTACGCACCCAGCAGCTGTTAGTGCCAGTAAGAGTCCATTGACTTTTTATGATTTGGGAGGAAAACACAGTAGGAAAAAGCAGAAAAACATGATAAGCAGGTGTTGCGTGTGTGAATAAAGATTTGCTGATGAGGGACACATAAGTCATTCATAAATCATTTTCATGAGGAAAATATTTCAGAATAACAGCCTAGAAAATGAGGTCATTTCAATTTTGACACTTCAGTCAGTTGTTATGCAGCCATACAATTACTTTATTTCATATACAGTAATTGCAACAATGACTTACAGTCAAAATCCAGCCTAACCTGAGGTCCTTTCATCATCCTGAAGTACCAGTTTGGGCCATTGTTTTGCAGTTCCAGGTCACTTTTCAATGGTTTTTCCCATTTTCACCTTTCTCTGCACTCTTTACAGTAAAAAGTCTTTTTCAGCCAGGTCTTCACGGCCTGAACCTGCTGACCAGGTTTCTCCTAGGTTTGGAACGAGTTCTGCAGCACAGTTTGTGGGAAATCGCAGAATCACATGGGGTTGGAAGGGACCTCTGGAGATCATCTAGTCCAACCCCCTGCCAAAGCAGGTCCACCCAGAGCAGGTCCCACAGGAACTTGTCCAGGTGGGTTTGGAATCTCTCCAGAGAAGGAGACTCCACCACCTCTCTGAGCAGCCTCTTCCAGGGCTCTGCCACCCTCAAAGTGCAGAACTTCCTCCTCATGTTTAGATGGAACTTCTTATGTTCAAGTTTGTGCCTGTGACCTCTTGTCCTGTCCCTGGGCACCACTAAAAAAGACTGGCCCCATCCTCTTGACACCCACCTTTAAGTATTTATAAGCATTGATCAGATCCCTCCTCATCTCCAGACTATAAAGCCCCAAGTCCCTCAGCCTCTCCTCATAAGAGAGATGCTCCAGGCCCCTCATCATCTCTGTAGCCCTCTGCTGTCCCCTCTCCAGCAGTTCCCTGTCCTTCTGGAACTGGGGAGCCCAGAACTGGTCCCAGTGCTCCAAATGGGGCCTCGGCAGAGCAGAGGGGCAGGATGACCTCCTTTAACCTGCTGGTCACACTCTTCCTGATGCCCCCCAGGAAGCCATTGGCCTTGGCCACAAGGGCACATTGCTGGCTCATGGACATCCTGTTGTCCACCAGGACTCCTAGGTCTTTCTCCTCAGAGCTGCAAATAGACTGATGACTGTAATATTAATTTCCACTTAACCTCTAGATTCTCAAAAAAGCGACAGAAAATGTTGTGCCTGCAAAGAGAGGAGAGGCATATTTCTTAGGGCTGAGGATTAGCAGGTGAGAGACGCATCACTTCTCAGTTCAAGGTTTAAAAAGACTATAAGCGACACCTAAATGTTCAGTACATAAATATAGGCTCACGATGCATGTGAAGAATGGCTTGAACATTTTTTTTAATGTACTTGAAAAGGTAGAATTATAATCTCATAAAGCAACTAGTGTATTCTGAGGAACTGTTTTAAGCTTTCTTTCCTGGGACTGACAGAATGTAGCCAAATTTTAGGTGGTAATCACTTAAGAAAAGTGGCTAAGATTTTTTTTTTTAATCAAGTGCATTTATTCTCTCTAAAGTTTAGATGAGGACTGACAGCAAAAATGATTACTGTTCTTTAGATGTCTGACATTTAAGTGCTTTTTCTTATAAAAGGCTCTGAAATTGAAACACCTATTATTATTTTTTGTTATGTAAAATGTAACATGGAGTTGAAACTCACTGTTCCTCCCAGTTTTCTAGTCATCACTAACCCAGGAGTCTAAGGTTTATTTAATGGTTAAATAGTTTCCTCTGGCATTAACACCCACAGGGAGAAAGTTCCAGGAGATTAAATCATTAAATGGATCCTGTCACATCAGCTCCGTGGGAGCAGGGATCTCGTCGTCCCTTGAGGAAAAAGACAATCAGAAGATTGTCATCTTCACATCAGAAGAGCTGGTGGGACCCCGAGAGACCTGAAGGAGACCTGCACTGTCTCTGGATATTGTCTCTGGAAGTTGTCTCCATTTCTTGGCTTCAGAGTATGAGTTTCCGTAGGTAAGACTGCTCATCCCCTAGATACCTTGCAAGCGTTCAGGGGTTTAATTTATCTATGTATTATTCTTTTTAAAGAAAGGAATCTTTCTCAGCCCACAGCGTGTTTTATTTTTTCAATCAACTGACTTCTTTATAAGTGCCTGAGAAAAAAAAGAAAAAAAAAGACATTCCTCAAAGACCTATTGATTCAGTTTAACCAGAACCAGGAGCTTTCCAAATGTGAGGAAGGGGGAAGATCAAGCACAAGATGTATGTGGGGGTCAGTGGGAGCATCAGAAAAATTCCATCCAGCCTTTTTATCTCTTTTTTTTTTGAAGACAGAAGTAGATGAGGGAGGAGTGGGACTAGACCCAGTTTTGCCAGAGGTTTAGGAACAATGATTTTTGTTGAGAGACAGGTACAAATAATTACACTCGAGGATGGTGGGTGCTGGCTTTAAGGGCAGGGAATGGAGACCTCAAAGCCCAAGACCTCAGGAATCTCACCTTCTGCTGCTCTCTGGGCAAAGCTCGTTGTTTCCCAACAGCTCTTCAATATCCCTAGTCTGCTCAAAACTGACTGTGACAATTACAGAAACTCCATCTGCTGTTGTTAGGAAAAAAAAGGTTAAAGATGCTCGAGAGTCTTATTTCCTCACAAATTCCAGAAAGTTTCTTCTGCAACCTTTTGAATCGGTGAGGTTTTACTTCAGTTCCAGTAAAGCTGGCTTAAAAGCTGACCTTTTACTTCTTAGCAACGTTATTTCTCTTTTATTACCTTTTCATGTCCATTTCTAAAAGGAAAATTGTCCTTTCCAGGACTCTATTTATAATTCTATGTGACTTTTCAGTATTATGAATTCATTTTTAAAAGCAATGTTACCATTAAAATTAGTGCTCCTTCTTTTAGATTCGTAATGCATGTGAATCTGTTTAATTAAATAAATATTTGAATTTGCTGAAAGTAGCTCTGTGACTAAGTATTAAGTAGTTATTTGTGTTGAGGCTGAACTCTGTAGTACTTAAATTTCTTGCATGTTGCAAGGAGGGCTTTTATCTGACAAGAAGGCGCTTCTGGGGATGAAAAAGACCTGTTGGAAAATGATGTTGGTACAGGAAATGTTAAACCAAAATTTGTTACTGACCGAGGGTGAAAGAAAATAAATATCCCAGTCCCAAATACAATTACAAAATGAACGAGGGTGAAAGAAAATAAATACCCCAGTCCCAAATACAACTACAAAATGAACGTAGTTATAAATAAATAAATAAAGTCTTCTTTCTGGAAATGTTTTGTGATGTGTTAAATGGGAAACGGTGGAGTTTATTCAGCTAAAATAAGAGTGTCCCCCAGTTCCTGCTGGAGACAGGCCGGGTCTGGGATTCTCCGGGATGGACTGGGATGGATCCCGTCACTGCCTTCCTCCCTCCCTCACCTCCTCTGGCCTCGGCGGGCACAGTCCCCTTCTCCACCGGCCAAGAGCTGCCCCCGCGCACATCTTTTGGGATTAAACCCCCGGAAAATGGGGTCCAAGTGCGGGTGGGTCTGTCCGGCCCCACAGAACCGCACAGGCCGGGGAGGGGACACGACAGGGCCGCAGCCTGGCTGCGGGAGGCGCCACTCCAGGTTTGGGTGGCCCGTGGTGGCCTTTGGTGGCTTGTGGTGGCCTAGCCCACAATGACCGACGTCCCTCAGCCCACGGGCGAGGTCAGGCCGGCGGGGCGAGGCGCGGCGCCTTGCCCTGAGCACCCCCCCCACGCCCCGGCCGCCACAGGCCGCTCCGGGCCCGGCGCTTCCCTCAGAGGCGCGGCGACCTCCGCGGCGCGGCCTCCCCGGCGGGCGGGCGGGG
>NW_015090811.1:2865471-2879361 GCF_001431845.1 Calidris pugnax | reverse complement strand
CGGGGGCGGCGCTGCGCGGGCGCGGAGGCGAGGCGCAGATAAGGCCGCCACCCGCCGCGGTTGGCAGACGGCCGGCGGGGACGGGAAAAGGCCGGTGTTTCCTCTGGGGGAAGGCCGGCCCCGGGGAGGTGCGGGAGCTCCGCAGCGGTGGCCGCGATGCGGGCCGCCTGGGTGCTGCTGCCGGCGCTGGCCGCCCTGTCCGCCTACTACGTGTACCTGCCGCTGCCCGGCACCCTGTCGGATCCATGGAAGCTGATGCTGCTGGATGCCACCTTCCGGGCGGTGCAGCAGACGGTAAGGCGGCCGACAACCGGTCCCGGCTCCGGAGGGGCGGAGGAGCCGCGCACGGCCCTCCCGGTGCGGGAAAGGGGGGGTCCCTGGGGCCGGGGGGAGGCGGCGGCATCGGGGGCATCCGCGTCTGGTGGGGCCGGTCTCCGCCGTAGCGGGGGAGGAAGGGGAACCGGGATGGGGGTTCAGTGCTCTGGGATGGGGTTCCGTGCTCTGCCGGCACAGGGAGCGGCTTCCTCCTCATCCCTAAATCAAGCGGGTGCGTTGCGGTAACGCCGGCATCCCCGCTGCTCTGCTGGGTTCCGCGGTGCAGGTCTCATTAGGTGTGGTTGAGCCCCGTTGCCAACCTCACACGATGGAAGGGTTCAGAAGGAACCTTCGGAGATCATCTCATCCGACCCCCCTGCCAAAGCAGGGTCACCCAGAGCAGTGGGGGCAGGAACCCATCCAGGTGGGATTTGAACATCTCCCGAGGAGGAGACTCCACGCCATCTCTGGGCAGCCTCTTCCTGGTCTCTGCCACCCTACAGTAAAGAAGTTTTTCTCATGTTGTGACAGAATTTCCTGTGTTCCACTTTGTGCCCGTTACCCTTTGTCCTGTCACCACTGAAAAGAGCCTGGCCCCATCCTCTTGACACACACCCTTTAGATATTGGTAACCCTTGATGAGGTTCCCTCTCAGTCTTCTCTTCTCCAGCCTAAACTTGCAGGCTTTAGGTCGAAAAAAAAATATTTTTTTTATTAACTATGACTCAGGGAAAGAAGTCATAAGGAAACTGTTTCAGATATTAAACTGCCTTGATTTGGAATCATATTGCTAAACAAAAATCTGATTTTGTCTTGAGACACACCTGACAGTTCTGTCACTTCACTGATGTCTCCCTCATTTTCTGCCAGTGTTTCTGTGCTGACATGAAACAGATCAAAGATCGAAGACTTTCTCCTAGTGGCTCCAGCTGTGAACTTTATTTTCTTTTGGGACGGGCTGATCTTTTACAAGGACTGATCAGTCATGGTCAGGCCTGACGTAAGGTACTATGGATGGGAAAGTATTCGTTTTCTTATAAATTTCCTATCAGTATTTCAGTTTACTAAGTTGGTTCTGAAATGTATGAAAAGTTGTAGCTTGAGTGGATGAGTGCATCAGCATATTCAAAAAGGCATTAAATGAATTAATGAAGAGAGGGTCCATAAATGGATACAAAAAGGACTAGATGGGAATGTACCTTCTGTATTCCTAATATAATAATTGCAGATGCTGGAAAGTGTGAGGAGAGTGGACCACACACAGTTTCCAGACTTGTCCACCTGAATAGCTTCTCTGGTTGCCACTGTTGGAGGTGGAGCCTAGGAGTAGATAGACCACTTGTGAGCATCTTCTCATGGTCCAAACGTGTTGCTGAATCAAAGCTTATCTCTAGGATGAAATGATTAAATCTGTTTCCTTGTATAGGATTAAAACCTGTTTGCTTGCATACCTTCCCATATGTCTGCTATGAAAATTATGCAGACGTGGCTTACAATTGCTTCATTTTTCAGTAAAACCTGTAGCTTGACGCTCAGTTGCTCCGTGTTAACTCAAATAACTGAGCAGCAAGCGCTCAGCTTGGCCAACTTCATTGGTGCCATTTCCCACCCCCACTGCATGCTGCTGGCAAAACAGCCCAACAGTTCAGCCAGCAACACCTGAATCAAGGCCATAACCTCCAGCTGAAGGAGACCTATCTTCGGAAAATCATATGACTGTGACTATATATATATATGTATATTGCTGTTGGCTTATGTAATAAGTAGTTTCTCACACTTATGGACACGTTCAGCTTGTTTATGCGTCGTGTTGGGCATAGTCAGCTGAATTCTGGTGCCTTTCTCTAGGCTTGGAGACTGGAGGGTATCTCTAGGGATATTCTAGAGTCCTAATCCCCAAGGAGCTGGCAGGAGAGCCTGCCCAGGTGGAGAACACCAGCAGGAAGGGCTGAGGTGCCCACATCTGTCCCACTTTCTGGGGTGGGGAAGTCTCTGTTTGGAGGAAGTGGTAATTTCTTAGCTGTTTCCATCTCTGGCCTTGGAAATACAAACTTCTATAGTGAGAAAAATTACTAAACAATTACCAGCTCCTGTAAGGTAGCTTACAAATCAAAGGAAGGAACAAGTGAGTCTCACCCGTAGGAGAAGTGAGGCATTAGAGGCGCCCTGAATCACGGGACAGGTAAGCCTCAGGGCTTTCCTTTTCATGGAGAAAGGGAAGGTGCTTTCCAAGTGTTCAGAAGTCTTGCCAACACTGAGACACAGCACAAAGTCAGGAATAAATTACTGCCTTTAAGAAGGAAATGTGTGAACTGAAGCTAGAATTGCAAAAGTCAAGCTTGAGTATTTACTTTGAGAGCTTCTGTGGGTATAAAGTATATGTCCTTTTGTTGAGCTCAGCTTCTTCTTTCTTCCTCTACCGGCTATTGCAAGACCAAATGGTTTAACATTTCTCTAAATGTGACCATTGAACTTTCACCCACTTGTGAATGTATTTTCAGCTTGCTATTTATTGCTTTCCTTTGTAGGTTTGATAGCAGGCAGAAGTACATTTCTGATTTTACAATCTCTGAAATGTACTGTAATGCCTTTTTTCCAAGAGCATGAAACAAACTGCGTGTGCTTCAAATACAATTAATTGTCTTTTGCTTATTTTGAAATAGACTTGCAAAGACACTGACAATTAAGCGTGACAATTTCTTATTAGGGATAATGTGTTTGTTTTCTCAGTGCCAATAAAACTACCAATAAAACATAATAAAACTGTCACTGGCTTTCAGTGTAGCAATGAGAAGGTTTTGCGTTTCTGTGTAGAGTTTTGTCCCAGTCAGCTACAACTTTTTTTACAAGCGTGGGACTGACTCAGTGTCCTGGCTCAGCCTGAGACGCCTCAACAATCACATGGTTAAAAAAAAATAGATATAATGCTCGTAGGGCAGTTTATATAAGTAGGTTTCAACTTACCCTACTACAGAAGGGGACCAATACTGTTATCCTAATCTTAAATTGGGGGGAACGGAGATAGGAAGAGATGAAATGCCTTATCTGACATCACAGAAATTCCAGTGGCAGAGCTGGAAACTGAGCTGGGTTTGCAGAGCCTTGTTCCTGCGCGTTCTTTAATGTCCTGTACAGCCCCAGAATGAAAACAGAGACATTCAGCCTTTAATAATATTAATGAATTGATGTGAAGGTACTTAACTGAGGCTGAAAGTAATTTGCCCCTCTCGACCTGTCTGAAAATGGGCTGTGGTGACATTTTCACAGAAAACTGTGATGTAACACGATTTTAGAACAGAAATGAAAAATTATGTACATTCATATGTATACAGGTATACAGTCAGAACTCAGCTTCACTGAAACTTGGACAAACACATAAAATTAATTATGGGATTGAGCCATAGATTAAACCACTGTTATTCTTTGCCTTGGTGTCTGTCAAGAAGTGTCTGAAGCAAGATTTCATAATTCTGCTGTTAACAGCAGGATTGATGCAGGGGGTTTTTGGTTCTTCCTTTAACCGTTCTCCCTTATGGGAGTAAAGAGAGCAGCATATGTTTATTTAATAAGCCCTTTGAAATAAATTTTTCTGAACATCGCTGTCAAGATACTTGCTATTCTGGTTGCATGGCAAGGAAGAAGGGATTTTTTGGAACTGGGACAGCTTTCAGCAGAGGTTTGGAAGGACAAATGGGTTGGCATAGAGGCTGTTAGACACTCGTATATGGAAGAAGGTAGGCAGCTGTACAGGGGAGAAAACTATCCTCATATTTGCCCTCATCAGCCAAGTGATTCCTTCATGCTTCTCTGCTGCTCACTTTCAGAATAAAATCTAGGGCGTGGGATGTCAACAGTCAGGATTAGGGAAAACGGTAATTCATTCTTTCTGACATTTTAATATCTCTCTACCCACGTATTTCAGAGTATGTGACTTTGGACATGTGTAAATCACAGCTGTAGCCAGCCAAGTAAGTTGTTGATGTTTTCGCACATGAAAACACGGTCTTGGAATTGGTTTACAGGAAACCAAGTGGTTAGTGGTGGCAGGTAGGTCTCAGCTGTGGCACCTGAGCGGAGAGTGAACCCCACTGGAAGTCCTGTTTGCAGTAACAGGTAACTTCTGTCTAGCTAGTATAAAAGCAGATCATTTTGGGTGAATAGGTATATGCACAAAACCTTACGTAAAAATGTCTTGTTTCTGCTTCTAATTGATAACCTGTAAAACAGCCTTCTTGGCTTCTTTTCAGTTCTAAAGGAAATTAGTGAAACTATGAGCACTTGTCTTTGAGGACTGTATGTAACAGCGTTAAAAATACATACTCTTTAGTGGGCAATAATGCATCTGCACTAAGAAATGGTTCTGTAAAATAAAAGAAAATAGACGCTCGCCCTTAAACAGGATAAGCTGCCTGAAATGCACACAAACCAGCATGTTCTGCACACAGCTAAATGGGGAAATAATCCTGTTTATTTTTGACTAATCTCTATTACTGACTACAGATATTGCAGTTAGCATTTTGGACTCTAATGTGACAGAACTGTGTTTTGCAAAGTGATGCCAAAACTGAGGATAGCACCCGCATCTTTTAAGGTAGGAAGTTTAGTCTTAGACAGTTCAGTCACCCCGTTCCAGCATCATTACTCATCCGAGTCATGAGTGAGATCTGGCTGGGTCCCAAGTAGTGGTGCATGAAGGAAAAAAAAAAAAGAGCTTTAGCTGTTTGCTTAATTCCTGATCCCGCCGAAAGGTCGGTGCAGGACCTTGGGTCTGACCAGCTGTGAAGGCGGTTGAGGAAGCAGCTGATGAATTCGGGTCGGCTGTGGGGACACACTCACTGCCTTTGTGCGCCGCCTGAATGCGACCTGTTGCAATAATTTCACGGCTAAAGGTCAGAGATGTGAAGCCCGGGCAGTGTCAGCTTTGGAAGTCATACGAGGACAAAGAATTCCAACGTGCCCAGTGCTGTGAGAGGCTAATACAAATTAGCAATAAAAAAACTTCTTTGGATTTTGTTTTTTTGTAATACGGAACAGATGACTAATCTGGAGTACAAGTCCTTGAGGGGGGTAAGCAAAGGAGCAGTGAGCATTTGGGGTTCTTCATGAACTTACCAGCTGAGAAGCCAACAGAAGAAACCTAATCGTTTAGAGACAGATATTGGTGATCAAAGGTGAAGGAACAGTTCCTCTCTAGAGCAGTTCTTTGTTCACTCTGTCTGCTTTTTATCACAACCCTGGAGAAAAGGAGGCTGAGGGGAGACCTTATCACTCCCTACAACTACCTGAAAGGAAGTTGTAGAGAGGTGGGGGCCGGTCTCTTCTCTCAGGTAACAGGCAATAAGACAAGAGTAAATGGCCTCAAGTTACACCAGAGGAGATTTAGCCTGGATATTAGGAGAAATATTTACACTGAAATGGTTATTAAGCCTTGGAATGGGCTGCCCAGGGAAGTGGATGAGCCACCATCCCTGGAGGCATTTAAAAGACGGGTTGACATAGTGCTTAGAGACATGGATTAGTGATGGTTTTCATCAGTGTTAGGCTGATGGTTGGACTAGATGATCTGAAAGGTCCCTTCCAACCCAGGCAATTCTATGATTCTAATCCGTCTCCTTTCTTCATTGACTGAAAATTTGCTCCTACATCACTTAAATCTTTCAATATCTGGTACCCCTGACCAAAGAATTTACCAGGAGGAAGGTGGCAGTCTTGAACAGTTTAGTCTCTAGGGCGTCCCTGGGTTGTCCCTACCTGAAAGCCCCTGTTAGGAGATGTCCTGGTGTTGGACTAGATGATCTGAAAGGTCCCTTCCAAGCCAGGCAATTCCATGATTATAATCCGTCTCTTTTCTTCATTGACTGAAAATTTTCTCCTACATCACTTAAATCTTTCAATATCTGGTACCCCTCACCAAAGAATTTACCAGGAGGAAGGTGGCAGTCTTGAACAGTTTAGTCTGTAAGGCAGCCCTGGGTTGTCCCTACCTGAAAACCCCTGTTAGGAGATGTCCTGCTAAGAGAGGAGGAGATGGTGGCTGTAGTGGTTGCTTTGCCTGACTTGTTGGGAGAGCTGGGGAGCGCTGCAGTGTGAGTGTAAATCACAGCCATGGCTCATGGGGAGCCAACAGCCCCAAAACAAAAACCTGCAATCAGAAATGAGCAATAGGTTGGCAGCGGGGGTACTGTGAGATGTCCACGGTGGTTATTTGCTAAATTGGCTTGAAAGTAATCAAAATACTCACGTTTGCCTCCAGGCAATTCTATGATTCTAATCCGTCTCCTTTCTTCATTGACTGAAAATTTGCTCCTACATCACTTAAATCTTTCAATATCTGGTACCCCTGACCAAAGAATTTACCAGGAGGAAGGTGGCAGTCTTGAACAGTTTAGTCTGTAAGGCAGCCCTGGGTTGTCCCTACCTGAAAACCCCTGTTAGGAGATGTCCTGCTAAGAGAGGAGGAGATGGTGGCTGTAGTGGTTGCTTTGCCTGACTTGTTGGGAGAGCTGGGGAGCGCTGCAGTGTGAGTGTAAATCACAGCCATGGCTCATGGGGAGCCAACAGCCCCAAAACAAAAACCTGCAATCAGAAATGAGCAATAGGTTGGCAGCAGGGGTGCTGTGAGATGTCCACGGTGGTTATTTGCTAAATTGGCTTGAAAGTAATCAAAATACTCACGTTTGCCTTGTCCAGCCCTCCTCTCCTGGGGTCCTCCTGCTCATCCAGCTCTGCTGTGCTCTCAGTACGTGCCAGCCCATTACTGGTCCAGCTCATGGTGCTGTGAAGTTCACCAGTTCTATTTCCCCAGAGTTACCTGTTCAGGAAACAAAAGTTTTTATTCAGAGGGATGCATAAAAACAGTTTTATGCTTGCATAAAGCTTGCAGCTGCGACCCAGACTCAGCCATGTGCCCTGCCTGTGGCTGGCACAGCAATTCCAGGCTAATTGCCCACAGGGCTTTCATCTTTGTATTATCTCCTCTTCTCTGTGAGTTTGTCTTTATTTTTTTCGTTAGTTTCTTCATTTCCCCCTTATCCTTTTGCTTTCTCTTCCTTTTCACTAGCTTGTGTTATTACAGCACTGTCTTCTCTCTCTTTTCATCAGAGAACAACATTGTTCCTCTCTTCTCTTCCATATGCATACACACAAACATAATTATCATATATTTAAGTGCTATATTTGACAGTCCTGCATGTTGTCACAGGAAGGGTGCTAAAATCACAAATACCAGCCAAGATCAAACCAATTATTGCTCACGTGAGATGACTGGATACAGTTTTTGCAATGGGTTTAAGCCAATCCAGCTGTTGACTGCAGCCAAAAGGGCTGGTCCCATCCTTTCACCCCACTCCCTCTTTCCTGCTTTGGGTTATCAGTAAGATGATGACGTGGCTGAAGTTTAATGTTGTTTTCTCTGGTTTTGCTGGGTTCATACTGAGCTGGTGCAGCAAGGTCACGCTCTGAGGCTTTGTGCTCATTAGTGCCAACACAAGAAAGATGCCAGGGAAGCACAGTCAACAGAACGGGTGGCAACATAGTCCTTTGTCCAGTTTTGGAAACTGAAGTTTAATGTTGTTTTCTCTGGTTTTGCTGGGTTCATACTGAGCTGATTGAGGCACCATCCCTGGAGGTATTTAAACACGGGTTGACACAGTGCTTAGTGACATGGTTTAGTGATGGTTTTTTATCAGAGTTAGGTTGATGGTTGGACTAGAAGATCTTAAAGGTCCCTTCCAATCTAGACAATTCTATGATGCTATGATGAGAGTTAACTAGCCATTAAACACATCATCTTCTGCCAGTAGCTATATTAGAGTGATATTATGTATCTATTTAAAATATTTATTTATACAGAAGAAATATATATAAGGATTTTATTTGTAAGAACTTCGGACAAGACTAGCACTTTGCCAGCAAAATGTGCAATCTTGTTCTGTATAAATGACACCAAATGGGCTGATTAGACAGATAGACTTCCAAAGTATCTGTCTGATAAGTGCTTGGCACAAAAACTGCCGATGCCCAGCAAAAAAAAATCAGGAGTGTTGCTTTTGCGCCCTGGTCTACAAAGCATCTCTTCCAGGTTTTTGGATTCTTGGAAAGAGAGTTCTGTTATAGGGGGAAAAAAAAGAGCATGCAAGGGTGTGATAACCTGCCACGCTGCTCTGGTTTAAAAAACAAGGCAAAACAATTCTCGGTAAACAAGACTAACTAGCCTTGAAAATAAACCATTTCTGATTCCAGAGAACATGTGGTAATCTCATCTACAAAGAATGTGAAGTAAATTGGGAGAAAAGTGAAATGGGATGTCTGTTGCAGCACAGGCAGGCTCAAAAAAAATAATCTACAAAAACATCGTTTTTCCTGGCAGTGTTTCTAAAACTGATTCCCAGCGGTTACCTTCCCCAGGAGCCTTCACGGGGGCACACAGAGGATCACATCTTTAGCTGGTTACATCAGTGGCAGCCCAACAAATTGTCTGCCAAATTATTAATAGATGTATTGCTCTTCAGATCTCAGACTCGAACTGGGTTTTCCTATGGGAATTTTTATGTAACGGTAGGAAAAAAAACCCATGATCTGGAATTCAGACATACAAACAGCCTTGTGAATTCAGCATTTCTTCCCGCCGGGTGGAGATTTTGTGTGTCTTCTCCAAGAGAAAAGCCTTGGAGTATAAAGAAATGATATTCCATCCAAAAAGCAGCAAACATTTTGCAATTTGGATTCCCACCAAACTGTATCTCAGCAGGGTGACATTACCAGAAGCTAAAGCAAGAGAAGAAAGCTGGTTTTGTAAATTCTTGTTGTGGAAGTGGATTCCTCTCCCTGCTCACATAGCAGCCTATTGTATTTGGCATCAAATTTTTTGGGGAAGATGATCAAAGCTTGTCCTTTTTCTACAGCAGTCTGCAGTGGAAGTGGAGCTGTGCAGGGCCTTTTCTATACAGCACCTGACCAAAATCCAGTATTGTGTTTTTTCTACAATCAAACTAATGATGACAGATTAAAAAGTTACATGTAAGGAGCTGGGGCTGTAGACCTAAGGAAGGAGACAGATCTTCTTTGGCGTGGGTGCTGCTGAATGCTTCAAATTTTGCTTTTCCTCCAGAGGAGCGTGTTTGCCTCTGTTAGCCCTTCCTTTGCCATGAGCAGAGAAGCTTGAAACTTGGCAGTGAGAGTGGCTGTGAAAACGGCAGTGCAGAAGTATTGGTAAAGAAACCCAAGTCAAGAAATGAAATAGATGATTTTGTGAAGAGATAATAGAAAACAGAGACTATGAAACTCCTATTTGCAAAATCACATCTATCATGAGGAACCAGACTTGGCTGATGCTCAAGGGGCTGGAGCACCTCTCCTATGAAGACGGGCTGAAAGAGTTGGGGTATTCAGCCTGGAGAAGAGAAGGCTCCGGGGGGACCTTAGAGTCCCTTCCAGTCCCTAAAGGGGCTAGAGGAGAGATGGGGAGGGGCTCTTGATAAGGGAGTGGAGTGATAGGACAAGGGGGAACAGTTTTAAACTGAAAGAGGGGAGATTTAGATGAGATATTAGGAAGAAATTTTTGACTCTGAGGGTGGTGAGACACTGGCCCAGGTTGCCCAGAGAAGCTGTGGCTGCCCCATCCCTGGAGGGGTTCAAGGCCAGGCTGGATGGGGCTTGGACGTTGGATTCTGTGACTTGGCTTCCACTTAGTTCTTGGACAGGTTAAACTATGGCAAGTATCTGTTCTCCCCAAGGTGAACGTGGTCAGACTGGTAACTGGGGTGACCCAGTTGCTCAAGTGTCAGCATCTTTAATTCCTACCAGCAGGTTTGTGCTGTCCTGGTGGTACTACCAGAATTAAGACAGTAAAATGGTTGTGTGTAGACAAGCTGCATGGTTCCCAAGAGGACACTCTTCCTTCCAAGTATCCATTACATGTACGTAAAATAAAAGGTCACAGCTGACAGTTTTGTTATGGCACTGGTCCTAAAGATATACATTAGGCATATGTATTAATTTTACCTCCCAACTTCCTTGCCTCGACTGAGAAAGTAGTACAAAAGCTGATTATCCCATTTCTAGCCTTCATAATTAATTATCAGTAGGCTAATTAACTTTGCAAAAGGGGAAGGACCCTCCACTACTTGTTACCAGCGGGTGCTGTAGTCCCTGTAGGCCTTTGGCTCACCCTTTGCCACCCCTTTTGCCAAAAGGGGAAGGACCCTCCACTACTTGTTACTGGCCAGTCTGGGTGCTGTAGTCCCTGCAGGTCTATGGCTCACCCTTTGCCACCCCTTTTGCACCAGATGGGGAAGGGGAACAAGTATGACTGGAAATAGTGTGCAGGGTATCCATGGGGAGCAGGTCGTGACCATTTAGGCTGGTGGAGTGCCTTGGATCCCAGTACTGTTTGCTGAGAGAAACAGGTTTTTCATCTACACAGGGCAAAATGTAAAAAATAAACATAAAAAAGAAAATAATCCTGCAGCCAAAGGGGTTAAAATTGCTTTCTTTCTCCTGTAAGGGGTCAGACAGATCAGATCATTCTTCCTTTTTATACTGTTTTACACACCCACACAATAAAAGTAATGCACTTTACTCTCAGGGGTTGGGGAAAAAAAATATCACTAACCTGCCATGGTTCTTGGAGAGCATTTCAGATCATTCCCAGTTCAGCAGGTAAGTACACGATAAGCCAATAAACAAGCATTATATTCCTTTAAGACCATTCCTGTTTTCAAATTTATTTGCAATCCTTGCGCACTTTCTCAATTCGAAAGTGGAAAGACTTAACGCTTTGGGGTGGAACAAGAGAAATACTTTGCATTTTTGATGCCTTCCCACCACAAAAACTTTGCCTGTGTGGTATTGCCCTCTGCTGGCACCCGGCTGAGGAGCTTCACAGGTCCCTTGGTGGAACATGCTGGTGAGGTTCATCTCCTTTCAGAGGTGCCTTTCAAAGGCAAGGATCTGAGTGCTCATTCACGGTCGTCTTGATCCACGTAGTGCTCGTGGTTTGATTTATTTTGACAACAGAGAATCTTTTATGGACAGCGTTTTGTTTTAATACAGCTTTAAAAGCATTAGAGGCCTTTGATAATCATTCATTTTCCAGTGAATATTCTAAGAATCCGTACTCGTTTTCATACAGGACCTGCCCTTTGAAGACAGTTGCATTAAACATCAATGCAGTACCTATGATACGCTCTGAAGTAACAGAAATCTTTTTTTTCTTTTTTTTCTTTTTTCCTAGTGTCACCTGATTCACTATCTGAGACTCAGCCACCACTTGATAGTTCTGAATTACTTGATATGTACCTTTGACAAGCTGAAGTCTGTCTCCTCCGAAGACATTAACATCACGGATGCTGTTTTTGACGGGGTGGAAGTCAGGGTGTTTGAACCTCCTGCCAAGGGAGATGAAAGGCTCAAGCGCAGCGTTGTTTACATCCACGGAGGGGGCTGGGCCTTGGCAAGTGCAAGTATGTGTCTGCCAGTAATTAAATAGGATTCTGCTCTGTTGTTTTTTGTTTTTTTTTTTCCTAGCAGGAGAAGCTAAAAGCTGTTTTTCCTGCCAGGGATGACAATTTTGCTAAGACAGACCTGAATTCAGTGGTAACTGTCTCCACTCCGGTGGATCAGCTTTAAGGAGGGAAGGGGGAAAATGGTGTGAACGCACAGTAAAAATGCATATCTTACCTGCACGTCAGCTGTAAAAGGACCAAAAGGTTAATTTTGTTACATCCTGAGAGGACAAAATAGCTTAAATTCCTGGGATGCCTGGATGGGCTGTTTGGGCCCCAGTTTTCTATGGTCATGTGCAGAAGTTGATCCTTGGTGATCAGGACCCAGTGACTATGCCAAGGGGTTTTGCCCCATCTTCATGCAGTAATTAGCAGCTGAACAACACTGTGTTAAACAATAGTGCTAATGTTTGGCTCTTAAATAGCACATACCTGGCATACACATTGCTCATGACAGATAACAGGCAGTGGAATGAGGTGGGTTCCCATCCCATGGTCTGGCCACCTCCCTCAGGGGACCACTGCCACCACTAGCAGAAATTACCTGGAAAATTAATGCTGTTTACTCCAATTAACTTGGAAACCATAAACATGATCAGAGAAAGTAAGATATAGCTGTAGACAATGATAATCTAACCACCAATCCTACCACATAGTACAGGAGGAGAAAAGCCTTGGGAGGAGAAAGGGCGTGTGGTTCTCATGGCTGCTCCAAGACCAGATCCCATAGGAGTCTTCCCTCCTTTTCCTTCCCTGTTACTCCCATGACATCATGAAATCCATACAGCCCCGAGGCATTCTATGGCTTCATCTGTAGAAAAAGAACATCAATGAGGTTTTCTGAAATGTTCCAAAACAAAGATGGTATCGATTGCTGTTGGACTATGCAGGTATAAGTTGTTTAAACCGTGATTTAAGTGAGATTTAGGTTCCTGAATAATTTTAAAATCTGGCCTTCAGATGCTTTTGGGAAATCCCAGTCTCTTTGTTTGATAGCAGTTTAAAAAGTTGTTCCTCTTCCTACAGAGGTACTTTGAGGTGAGTTTTCTTAGGACTGCCTAAGGGATGTTCGTTAGCATCATTAGCCTCATTTGTTCTGTAGCACTTTGCATATATGACCTATTGAGTAAAAAGTTTATATTAAATTACAGTGCTTTGTTTGGATGATTGTAACTCAGCTATGTCAGATGCTGTCCTCGAGTCCAAGATGCAGAAGTTGATGGCACAAATATTAGAGCTAAATATTAAATCCTAAGACTAGATACTTTAGAAAACATTAGTATATTTTATAGTACCAGGAACCAACGATTAAGTAACTGGAAAGGAATAAAATTAAAGAAAATCAGTCCACTGATGAATAGGAGAGCTGTGATTAATCCTCCCTTAAATGAGTAGCTCAGTTGACGTTAATAGGGCAACTCATTTGAGTCCAAGCAATGCATGCTATAATAAAATGAACAAGCAGCAGTGACTCATACAGTCAGAACTCTCTCTGGATGCTAATGCCCCCAAGCCACTGGATACCTTACATTTTACCCAAGAGAACTGTGACAGGTGGATGAAATTACATGGCCCAAGTCACCAAGAAACAGATGAGAAAGAAAGCATTAGACTGCAGGACTTTAAGGCATGAATTATGTTCCTTCTGCTACAACATTTATTTGGCGCTTTATCTATTGCAAACTGATCTCATTTACTTTGCTTATATTTGTATGATGCCTTTATGTTTTTCTGAGAAGGCTTATGTTTGGCTTTGTGACTGTTGACATAAATGGATTCAGGTACCTAACGCTATGTCCTTTCATTCCAGGAACAAGCCTCTATAACAATCTCTGCAGAATCATGGCTGAATCTCTCAACGCTGTCGTTGTCTCAGTTGAGTGAGTAATCTAAAAACAATCAAATAATTTTTTAAAGATATTAGAAATATGTAATGTAGTTCTTTTAGCTTTTCCCTTGTTAGTGACTTGTGTATAAGGCATTAACTCGGACAATAATTCTCTTTACTGGTCTGATATTTTTACCTTTTTAAAATCACAACAAATTGGAATGGTATCAAAAATTCATTTGG
>NW_015090811.1:2828126-2865461 GCF_001431845.1 Calidris pugnax | reverse complement strand
GAAACGTAGCAGTTGATTCAGCTGGACAGATACTAAAATGCAAATTTTAGTGCATCTTGCAGTTGTATCCACATGTAAGGAGTGCAGCTAAAACCTGAGATCACTCAAGTGCCAAGTTAAAATTCTGTAAATACTTGTGAACTTTAAAAACAATCAAACAACAGAACCCAAACATATTTGGACATGATACATACCTGAAGGAAGGCTCAACCACACATTTCTGCCTCCTCATAGAATCATAGAATGGTTACGTTGGAAGTGATCTTAAAGACGATTGAGTTTCCACCCCCCTGCCCTGGGCAGGGACACTTCCCACCAGACCAGGTTGCTCCAAGCCCCATCCAACCTGGCCTTGAACCCCTCCAGGGATGGGGCAGCCACAGCTTCTCTGGGCAACCTGGGCCAAGGTCTCACCACCCTCACAGTCAAGAGAGTACTTGTAGCAAAAGGGACTTTTCCCATCCTCAGTGGCCACTCCCACTGCTGCAAGGTATATTTTTATTTATATACATATAAATAAAGTTTATATGGATATAAAATACTGTATGTATATAAAATATTTAAAATATATATATTAATATATATATGAATCCCCCCGGAGTCTGTCCATAAATCACAGTTTCTAAGTCATATTGAGCAAGGGTCTGGGACAGAATAACTATCAAACCATTCCACCCCTGCTCCTTAAGCAGCCTCTGCTCTGGACTCTGTCAGTTTCCTGCTGCTCTCTCCAGCTCCCACTGTCCCAGACAGCTCACTTAAGAGCAGAGGGCTGCCCGGGTGCCAGACAACAGAGAAGCAGGGCTGCTTTTTCTAACTCGCTGAACAATTCCAAGGTAATCAAAGCTCTCAACTAGCTAACGACATTACCTAGATGACTCCAGCTTGATTGGTACTTCTCCCGTCCTTATTGTCAACTTCAATATTTTCTGTTGCAAACCCAATCACTTCATGTAACTACTCAAGTTTCCCACATGCAGTTGATTACGTACCGAGCCCTGTGATCTAATTGCAACTTAATTATATGGAGTTGATGTTACTCATTCAATGCTTATAGCGTACTTTAAAGGATCGCTTTTTTTTACTTCTGTGTTGTTTATTAGTAGAAACAATGAAAAGTAAAAAAAGCAGCTTTGATTATTCCAGCAATCACAGAATTGAAAAGTTCCCTTTTCTGATTTATGGTGGTATAATTCTGCCTGTTTCTATGAGTTACTGTTTACCTCTTCTCCTTAGCCATTACATATTTCAGTCAGGGCTTTTGTACTAAATTAGTGAAGTCTAATTAGATTTCTCATTGGTTTAATTGCATGTCTCACTTTCATGATATATGCGTAGTCTGTTTTCCAGTTTTGCAAGAAGTTCCCAAAGGACTCTCTCATATTCCTTTGTAGCTGATGCAATATATAGATTGCTTCCTGAAAGCAGGTCAGATTTGGAGTTTGAAACACTTTTTGTGTAACCTAAGTTTAAAACCTATGCAGTGTATGAAACTTGATAGTTTAGATTCTAAAGAAAATGTTTTGAATCAGAAAACTGGATTTTGCTTTGCTTGTTTTGCTCAGCTCTGCTGAGAACATGTAAAATCTGTTGTTTGCAAAGCTACAAACAGAAGACATACTTTGTACCATAAGGCCTCGTAACAACTCTTATATTGCATATTATTCAGCAAATATGAACAGACTTCTCCTGCATTCTTATTTAGAAACTGAGAAAATCTCATGAATGTGACTTAGCTGCTGGCTCGTCCTGGGCAGACTGTTTTCTCTCTCTGTGCCTCAGTCTCTCCATCTGTGCAATGGGTATATTCCATCTCCTCTCCTCAATAATGGAGAGCAATTATTGAATCTGGTGGACAACAGGATGCCCATGAGCCAGCAATGTGCCCTTGTGGCCAAGAAGGCCAAGGGCATCCTGGGGGGCATCAGGAAGAGTGTGACCAGCAGGTTGAAGGAGGTCATCCTGCCCCTCTGCTCTGCCCTGGGGAGGCCCCAGCTGGAGCACTGGGTCCAGTTCTGGGCTCCCCAGTTCCAGAAGGACAGGGAACTGCTGGAGAGGGTACAACAGAGGGCTACAAAGGTGATTAGGGTCCTGGAGCATCTCTCTGATGAGGAAAGGCTGAGGGAGTTGGGTCGTTTTAGTCTGGAGAAGAGAAGGCTGAGGGGGGATCTGATCAATGCTTATAAATACTTAAAGGTGGGTGTCAAGAGGATGGGTCCAGTCTTTTTTCAGTGGTGCCCAGGGACAGGACAAGAGGAAATGGGCACAAACTTGAACATAAGAAGTTCCACCTAAACATGAGGAGCAACTTCTTCACTTTGAGGGTGGCAGAGCCCTGGAAGAGGCTGCCCAGGGAGGTGGTGGAGTCTCCTTCTCTGGAGACATTCAAAAACCTGCCTGGACATGTTCTTGTGCCACCCGCTTTGGGTGGACCTGCTCTGGCAGGGGGTTGGACTAGATGATCTCCAGAGGTCCCTTCCAACCCCATGTGATTCTGTCATTCTGTGTATGACACATTCTCCCTTTCTGCCTCATACTAGTTAAGGTGGGGGTTTGGATCGAGCACAGCCTGACTGTAATGACTCCCTTGCTAAGGATGTTTTAAATATTTATTCCTTTTTATAATGTATGATGAAATCCTCTGTTGGGAAATCCTAGGGAAGTGCTGCACAATTTTATACAGTCTTGCTATTATTCATATCTAGTAGGTTCATATTAATCTTTCAGAATTAGAGCATTAATTATAAGATTAAGTCTTACATAAGTATCAGGCACCTCATGTTTTTCCCGTAATATTTATCCTAACGAAATAGTTATTTGCCATTTAGGAATACCTGATATCAGCTATTAATCCTGAAAGAGAGGTACGTTGATGGTAATAATGGTCTCTCCTCTCTTTTCCTTTCGTAGATACAGGCTGGTACCAGAGGTGTGCTTCCCCGAGCAGTTCCATGACGCTCTTCGTGCTACTAAGCATTTTTTGCAGCCTGATGTCTTGGCTGAGTACTCAGTTGACCCAAATCGGATCGCAATTTCTGGCGACAGCGCAGGAGGAAATTTGGCAGCTGCTGTGTGTCAGCAGGTAACATCCCAGAGCTGCAATAGTGTCACACACAACAGTCCCTAATCCAGCGATGCGTAGAGGCTGACAGATTCCTTGTGCTGTGTCATCACGAGGTGATCTGCCAGCCCTAAGGACAGAATGGTAGACAGCCAGCATCTAGTCACTTCACAGAAAAAAAATGAGTCAGTCACAATATGAATCGCAAAGCTTGCAATGACTTACTAGTTATGAGTTGTTATGGGCCAGATTTTAAGAGCAAAGAGCTAAACAACTTTTTTTACCCCTTTTGCTCATGAATTCTTTATTTTTCTAAGTAGGTAGCTGGGTACATGCATAACATCAATTTAGCTTCCTATTTTTAGTTGCTTGTCTCTGAAAATAGGTTTTTATTTCTTTCAAATACAAATGAAGGAGAAAAAAATACAATAAATGAAGCTTAATTCTTCTGTCAAATTGTCCTCCTGTAGCATTTCGCAATTTTAAGGAAATTTCTTTTGTATATCTGCAGTTTAAAAGTAATCTGAATTTAATCTAGTAAAGATTTTAAAGGCAGCCTGAGGCATGTAATAATATTTCTCATGGTTGAGTGAAATATTATTATTAGCTTTCTCGTATTGTCATAACCATTGGTGATAAGAAAGCGGATAACATGTCCAGGCAACTAATTATCATGACAACCTTGCAATATTGAATTAGGGTGAAAAAATTAATAGGGGACAATTACACTAAAAGTTTCAATATTGAGGTCTGATAAACATGATAGTACCGTGTTTTGGAAGCAGCATTCCTAATTCGTTTCCCTCATGCGTAATGCCTTTTAAAATTGGTGATGTAGGGACTGTTTCAGGGAGACGTTGAACACACAAAGGTTTTTCAGCCTGAAAAAGAGACAGAGAAGATGAGATACCATAGAGAACTGTGTTTCTTGTGTATAAGATGATGCAAAACAAGTGTTTGCTGATTCTTCCAGAAAAACTTGGTGCCCCCTGATCTTTATAATTGATAGGCTCAAATCAAATGCAGACATCAGGTGCGAGTCAAACACAGAGGTCCTTCTAGTAAGCTCTGGTAAACTCCTCTCTGGTAAGCTAGAGTAAACTGTGGATGCCAACAGATTGCATATGCTCAAAAACACCCCAATTAGATAAATTCATGGAAGAAAAATCCATGAAAAACTGTTAAAAGCAAGAATAGCTCCTTTGCTTCAGGAAGTTCTTCAGTTCAAGTTGTTAAACTGGGAAGTGCACTAGTGAAATGCCACTTTACACTTATTTTTTTTCTTCTTACACCCATCAATAAACTTCTGCCACTGATTTCTGTGGGAGACAGCACACTGGGTCTGCCTGAATGGCCATCCTTACTGGAGAAGAAAAAGAGCAGGCTGCTAATGTTTCAGAGAAAATAGCAACATTATCTGCATAAGAGCAGAGTTCAGCCTAAAAATTGTCAAATGAATGGTTGCTTGTATGAAGTTCTACGTTGATATTGTTACGTTTATTTTCTTTGTAATCCCAATTCTATCCTGTATTTTTTCCTCACAGCTTAGCCAAGATGAACATCTGACCATCAGACCCAAACTGCAGGCCTTAATTTATCCAGTCCTTCAGGCATTTGACTTCAATACACCTTCTTACCAGCAGAACATGAACATGCCCGTTCTTCCACGTTACGTCATGATCAGCTACTGGATAGACTATTTCAATGCTAATTATGACTTGGCTCACTCCCTGCTGATTAACAACCACACCGCTCTTGACGTTGGCCAAGCCCACTCTTTCAGAGGACGTCTCAACTGGACGTCCCTCCTGCCTTCGTCCTTCAAGAAGAACTACAAGCCTGTGGTACAAACCACGGGGGAGGCTGAGATCATCCAGCAGATTCCAGCGTTGCTGGACGTGCGGGCTGTCCCGCTTCTGGCGGAAAATGAAATCCTGAGGCTGCAGCCAAAGACCTACGTCCTCACCTGTGAGAACGACGTCCTGCGCGACGACGGGGTGATGTACGCCAAGCGCCTGGAGAACGCCGGCGTGGAGGTCACACTCGACCACTTCCAGGACTGCTTTCATGGCTGCATGATATTCACCATTTGGCCAACGGATTTCTCGGCGGGCATCCAGACCAGGAACAGCTATATAAAGTGGTTGGATGAAAACCTCTGAAGGTGGGGGGGTCTCTCTGGAAGGCAACGGGGTGTGCGGCTCCGGTGTCCGCTCTTGAGAAAGAGCAAACAACAAAAAAAAAGTGCACTTTTTTCCTAAGTCAGACTTCGTCTGTTCAGCTGCAGCTGCTGGGGGTTACAGACCAATAACTACAGCGTTCATGGGCTCCATTGGCCTTGCCCAGCAAAGGTTTTTGAGAAATACTTTTTCAAACTTAGGTATTTTATTCTTTTCCCCACCTTTTTTTTCAGTTGACAATTGCCAAACATAAATAAATGTGGAGCAGGGAGATCAGCATTCCTGGAGCATTCTTAACTGGCTGGAACTTCTCAAGCTTTGACTCTTAATTAGGCACAAAGGCCCCAGTTTTCAAACGAGGTGAGATAAAGCCTAACACCTACAGGTACATCTGAATTTGTAAAAAAGGGAGCTGCTTTTCAACAGTGGTGAGCACTTGGTGTCAAAAGCAAGTGTGAGCACTCTCACCTTTGACAGCAGAGCCATGCATTTGAATGTCAAGCATGGATTTAGGTGTTGGCTTTTAGGCCCATGAACAAAAGGCTTACTTAAATTTAAAAAAAAAAAAAAAAAGAAGATCCTCTAGGCAGTTAAGATGATGCTAGACAAGTCTCCTAGCCAAACATTTCAACTAGTAATTTAGCTTTGGAATTTGGTCTTCATTGCCTTTTAGTTATTTATATTTTATAAAAGCACAGGACTAAATATATTTTCAATAAAAAGTATTACAGCATACATACAAATCCACATTTTTTTATGTGAGTGAGCATCAGAGCTGACTACTTATTTGGCTAAAGAATGTGACTTCGTCTGTGTTTAAAGCCTCAGCTTCATGACCTTTTTACAGGAAATACTGAGCATACTAAAAAAAAAAAATCTACTGTGTGGTTTGCACTAATGTTTGTAATTAATAGTAGTTTTTGTTCATTTACTTTGCTTTTGTGCTTGTGGTGTTTATTTTATTTCATGCTTCCTGGAAGGAGGGAAGCAAGCAGATAGAGGTGAGCTCTAATCCGTATGGAAGATCTCAGTCTGAGCTCTGCAGCTGAACTTTGGCTTGTGGACTGCCCCAAAATGCTAGGTGAGATGGTCTTGCTCTTGTGCAACAAATCTCTACGGTTTGAGCCAGTCTGTAAATTCCATACAAGCAGGACAGGGAAGTGAAACTGCTTACAACAGTTACTGCTTGCAGAAATGAAAGTTGTGTCAAAACCCCTGGGTTTTCTAGGCAAAGGGGAGAGAATGGCTGCCCTGTGATTAAACAAGTGGATTAAATTCACCCTCAGCTTTACCACAGGCTTCCTGTGGGACCCCAGGAGAACAACTTAATCTCCTTATGCCTCACTTTCTTCTTCAAGAGAGAGGGAGCAGGAATTTCCTACCTCACAAGGGAGCTGGGAAGGTGAACCCACAGGTGTCACTGGATGTGATGGTCACCAGCGGGCACTGAACCAGCTCCCATAGCTTCTGGCTGTCCATCCTTCCCTCGTAGCTGTCTCTGAGCATCCTGCCCCACCATGGGTGGTGCTGTGAGGCTGCTGGTCCTCTTGGGCAGGCAGTTCATCACCATCCTGGCTCCTCTCAAAGTACCACAAGGTGATGCTGGGTGGTTGGTAGGAGGTCACGACAAAGGCCATTTCATTAGAGCTTTTCTTATGGCAGGACTCTGAAAAGTTCTTTTTTAATTAAAAAAAAAAAAAAAAAGGCACTGGTAGATCAAACTGCCTTCTGTCATTTCAAATATACACGGACCAGTCCACTTCCACTGGTATTGAAATCAAATAAGAGAATGGCTTTGCTGAATTGTTGCTTCCTAGACACATCATGTTGTTAATAAGGTTGCACGTATTAAGAAAAGCTATTAATGAACAAGGCCTCCATGTCAGCTCAGTTATTTCTGGGCGTAGGTTCACACGGAGGGCACAAGGCAAAACTTTTTCAACAGTGGCCCAGATTCTTCTTCCATTTACATCGTTACAAAGACTGGGTGGAATTAGAGCGGCTGAGTGACAATCTGAATCAGGATAAATTTGGTCAATGTATCCAATTAACACTGCAGAAGAATTCAAACTCTTTTTTTCTGGATTTAAACCCTCTTTCCCCCATCAACACAACTTCAGTAGATATAATTTACACTTGAAACAGCCAGCAACCAAAGGTATTTCTATTCAAAAGACAAATTACTAATCTTACTAATCTGCTCCACAGTCCTTTCCCATCTATGGAGACAGCTCCATTTACCTATGGGTTTTTTTGCTCTTAAAATAATAATTTAATGTTACACTGAGTTGTAACAACAGGCTTCTTCCTGGCTTTTTCATTTAAAGAGCAAACCCATGTCTGAAAAGATCTAATTTATATCCACCCACCGTCATTAAAAGATAGTAGTAACTGTAGTACTGGAAAAAAAAAGTGGTTAATATTCCTATAAATTCTATAATAATTAAGTTTTCCTGACAGCTGTCTGCAATGCTTTAGATCAGCATTTGTTTATAGCTAAGTTATAAATATCTGCTATGAAGCTATAATATAATTGCTGCTGTTTTTTTTTTTTTAACTGAAATGAAATGGAGAGCAGGAAAAAAATATATAAACTGAAATGAAATGGAGAGCAGGAAAAAAAAATTTATATGTATAAATATTCAGAGAGTTGGTTGTAAATTTCCTTCATGCACTGAAGCACATTAAAGTCTTGGCACAAGAACTGGTAGTAGGGATGTAACTGGACTGAATGTGTTTACTAAGTCCTCCCCAGCGTGAGGCGACGGCCCAGATTGCAGCACAACTTGGGTGAGATGGGACAGTATTGACTTCTTCTGTCAAAAGATCCTGACCACTTTTATCATGCAGCTTTATGGTTCAAGTACGTGATAGCTGCAAAGAGAGGTGATGGATCCTATAATATATAAAAAGAGGTCTGAGTTCCAGCTATAAAAAAGACCTTGTGGTATACAGCTGCAGAAGACACTTGATTAAAATTCAGTGTAAACCTTGAAGTCTTAGTCCAAACTCAGCTTTTCTTCTATTTTGCAGTTCCCCTGCCCAGAGTTGGAAGTTTAAGCAGTAACTCAGCCAGGGCCAGCAGGCACGGATAGAGAGAGCTGCTGCCTGATAGCAAGGGATTAAAATTAATACCTGTTACAACACCTCGATCTGTTCCTGGGGTTGGTCCCACGTCTCCTGAAGTGTTTCCTCGGGCGAAGCCAGCACCTTCATCCCTTGGGTATTTCACAAAGCCGTGTAGGGCACTTTGCATGTTGCAGGGTCAGGTCGAGTATTTGTAACAGTATTTCACCTGTGAGTAGTAACAAGACAATAAATTTGTCTGCTTGTCTTTTCATTAAATCAACAAGTATGGCTAACTCTTCCCCAGGCTCCTATGATTTGACTTTATTTGTTCATTGAAAGAATTTCTTGTTCCTGATGGCCATCAAAGCATTCAAATGTAAGCTTTAAAAAATATATAAATAAAACTCACATAACAGAACCTATAGTCAACTTCCTTTCACAGCTCTAGGAACTATATTAGCAGATCCCCAGTATTTTGGCCAATATTCAGAGGAATAAATGGAGGTTTTGTTTCCCCAGCTTAGGACCTCTTAGAGGCTGGTGTTCAGCATTTCTGAAAAAACACCCCCATTTAAAGATGTTTCATGGTGCATAAAATTCACAAATAAGTTGAATTTCCTAACCTTCATCTAAGTAACTCCAAAATTGCATCCCTAGCCAAAGCAGAGGGGTCATTGTGGGGTTTATGCCCTGCAAACAAATTAAAAAGAAATGGTTTATATTTAAAACATTCTCTTGTGATGTTTGGGCCTCTGTATTTTTTTTTCTTTTATGGAATTTTATTAGAAACTTTTTCAAATAAAAATATTGCAAGTAGGTTAACCTGTGTTGAACCTTTTAAGCTGCTATGTTCTGTAACAACCATGCTGTGTAAAAAAAATCCCAAACCAGGTGGTTTACTGTTCTCTTATTTATGATGTTCAAACCCCCCCAAGTAGAACATCCTGGATGTGAGTGCATTCAATATCTTATGCATGATGGTTTTTTGCATTTCTCCCAGTGCAGGGGAAAGACCTTGTAAGATCTAATTAGCAAGTGTGATTGAGATGTGCTATCAAAATGAAGAACAAATAAATAAAGTGAAATATATCTGTGATTTCTTTTTTTTTTTCCCCTGGGACCACTGGTTTTATTTTCTGATGTACAACTCTTCCAGTTTGAGTTCTGACTTAGCAGAGGTCAGCGGAACAAAACAGGAGAGCTCAGATGTCCTGAAGAAATACTGAACCAAAGCTACTTTTGAGGCAGGAAACCTCGTCTGTGTGTCCCTGGGCTGCGGGGGTCACCTCCTCTCATTTCTTTTCAGTCAAATAATTAATGGTGACCACGTTTGCTGACGTTGAAGAGTGGACAATGCCTGCTCTCCTGCTGTTCCTCTGTCTTTCAAGACAGTGCAGCTCGTGTTCACCATTCTGATCTATAAACAGCTTTTTATATGTTTATGGATCATTTAGATGTTTGAAATCTGTTTTAGCCAGTGCAAGTCCTAGTTCTGCTTTCATTCCTATTTGCCTGCCTCTCTTTTTCTGAACCGTTACCCATTTTCATCCCCTGCTCCCTCATTTATTAATGGTCACAGCAGTATTACTTCGGAAATACCCTGGTGTGGGGGGTTGCTGGTTTGTCCAGCAGGGTCCTGTGGCTTTCACAGAATGTAAACCTTTCCCCCTACTGAAAAAAAGCGCTGGGGAAAAAAGCTTCCAAGGACTTACAAGCCTGTTTTTTAAGTCAGCAGGTGTCATCCTCCCGCTTGCATTAAACTGAAAGCATTAAAAACAGTCTGGGCCCTGCAGAACTTTTTTTTCAAGCATTAATGCTCGGAATTCAAGCATTAATCTGCCTTAGACACAGCACGTCTCTGCTGGGGTACCAGCCATCCACGTGGGGCACACGTTTTCTCCTTGCTCATAATTCCATTTTTTTTTTTTTCTGGCACTAATCCAATTTATTTCCATTATAAGTGTTGTTTAAAGAGTTGGCAGCGCAGCGTTGCTACATACAAGACTAAGTTTTACCCTCTAATGATTTTTCACAATTAGTTTCTACAGCATTTTAAAGTGTTTCTCAGCTGTTCCACAGGCAAAAGAAAACAGAGTAAGAAACCCTGCAATGGCTTGGTTTTTACAGAAACTGTATTATTTTAAATAACTCTTTCTGGCTGTATGTAAACAAGAGAAAACACTAAATATTTCCATCACCACCATTGGTTCTTTTCTGAAGTGGGATTTCTACAAAGCACAGCGCTTCCAATTGTAAAACGGTCTAGGGGTATAGCAGAGGCAGGGCTTGTTAAAGGAGAGAATGTATTTTATATTAAGATAATTAAAACAGCAATAATCATTGGTGCTATAGAAAACTACTCCTCCCCCAAACCCTGTGCCAGCAGCAGGACCCTGAGTGCCATCGAGACGTGTGGGTCAGAGTACGGAGGAGGAATAAAGACAGGGGATTTTTTGCTCTTAACCTGGTGATTTCATTGCAATTGAATTTTAGGTCGAGGCGTTTAATTAGAATATAATACTTTGCACTACAGCCAGCAGAGGGAGCGTATAAAACAAAAAAAACTCTTTTGGAAACTGAAAGCTTGGTTGTGGGAAATGCACGGAGACACTGGTGCCAACCCAGCCCCTGGCTGGTGAACTCACACGAGCGTGAACAAGCCATCAGCTCCCACCAGTGGGAAATTACTCAGATGTCCTGCAAATAAAAAAGCCAAAAAAACCCAAACAAACCTCGGAACCATCCCTCAGCATGAATCACTCCCGATCCTTGGCACGCCGTAAGGATTTTTTTTAGGTGACCCAACTGCTCTTAGCTTAGATTTTGCAAACAGGCGTGGGGGGTTTTTTTGGGTCTCGCTGTAGGTGTCCATGCATGTTGTAGTCTGCAGAAGCGACAGGGTGAAGGAGTGCACTGAGGGGAAGGGCTGTGTTCTCAGGACTATCTTTTCCTTCTTTCACGAACACCTGGCTTTGCTGGTAAGGGATGCCTGAGGCAGAGCAGCCTCCCCAAAAATCCACGGAGAGCCCTGAGCGCCCCTGGAAACGGTTGCATTGCAACCCCCAAGGGTAATACCTGGAGAAGGGAGGTATTTCTGCCCTTGCTACATGGCATTTCTGCTCTTTTCAGGGTGCATAAAGCAGCAAATTGTAAGAAAAAGGGGATTTTTATGGGCCTTGTGCACCCTGCTCTGATGCTGGGGGGAGGAGGAAGAGGAAGGAGCTCTTCTGGCCAAGAGCTCCAAGCAGCCCTGATGCTCTGGGCCCCATGGGACCAGTGTTACGTGGCACAGTCAGTAGCTGAGCTTTGGGTTATTTTAGTGATTGGACGAGTTACCTTTGGTGTTTTCCACATTCCAGCCACGTGCAGACAGGCTCTGTGCCGCGTTAGCTGCCGTCGCATCCTCTGCTCCAGAGCTTCCCCCTGCCAGGCAAACAGTGAGAAGGTTCCCCAGAGCAGCACCATACATTTGGTAGGACTGAACCTACCTTTGATGGTTTGTTTTTTTTAATCCCTCCCTGCCCCAACCCCTGCTGGAAAGCAGGCACAGGCAGGAGTCAGAAACGCCGTCTCACCTCCCTGCCCCCAGCCGGCTGTGAGAGATCAGGGCTCCAAAAACTTCTGTATTGCCTTTTGCATTCCCATCTGCCGTTGCCATTTTATCTGCAGAAGTGAAGCAGAGTTTACCAGGCTTTCAAAATATCACACCATAACACCTCGAGTTGTTTTGATTATCCGTGTGGATGATCAAGGGAGGGAAGATGCTGTTATTTTACAGGTGCTGCAACGCACTGGAGGCACAGTCCAAGCTTGGGTTTGGGCACAAAGAGCTTAGTTCTGGTCTAGGATGATCTGCTCAGATTCCAGGCGATTAATCAGAGAGCACATTGTGGATTTGTATTTAATATTAAACTCCAGAGCTGTTAGCACACAGACAGGGCATCTTGTATCTAAGGACTCTTTGGACACTGATGTAGACTTCACTGGATGTTGTCCAGCTCTGTAGTAGAAATATGAAAAGGAAAGATAGGGCTTTCATTTCATTTGAGACATTCTCTCAAATGTGAGAACGGCCAATGTGATTGCCTGTCTCACCCTGGGTGAAGCTGCTGAAACAGAAGCTTTTAGCCTGAGCCAAATTATATTTTTAAGCACATTCTAAGGAAATATATACTATGAATTATATTCATATATATACACACACACACATATGCTGCAGTAGTACAAACCTAGAACCACTTCATTAAGGACTATAGACCGACTCAAGGTTCATAATGGTCCTTTTACGCAGACTAAAACGCTGCTATTGGCATGAATTTGGGCTTAGGCCTTCTATTTGCATGAATGTCATCATCTTGATTTCTTCTCACCTGACTGAGTTTCCAAGGGTGTGTCTGAGTTCAAGGAAGATCTAAAAAAGTCTGTTAACCCATCACCTTGAGGCAGATGCACATGTTTACTTACATCAGCCACATCATCTCTTTGGGCCTCTACTTCAATGTGTTAACCCCGTTTTAGCTTACTTTTCAGAGTAACTCTGACATGCCAACTTTATCCCGAGCAGAATTTATTCTTACCTTGGCACCTCTCCTGTGCCTGCCCAGAACTGTCCGTCCTGGGCTGTGAAAAGTCGTTTACTGTTTGCATATTAACCCAACACAGCTGGGTGCTCTTCCTCCTAAAGCTTCCTCAACTGACTTGTTTACCAGCCTGTAATCAATTAAGGGCAGCGGGGTTAACCCAGGAGTCACCAAACTTTACTCACAGACAACTTGACCCAATCTCAGTTTCCAGAGCTGGAGTTCGGGAGCAAAACCAACTCCCTCTCAACTTCCAAATCAATCAATCAGGGCACAGAAGTAATTATATGCCAGGATCCCTAATGAAATTTTCCAGCTGAAAAGTTAAAGCAGAAGGTGCTTTTCCTGTCAATAATTCCTGTCAATTCATTTTCCTTTCCCTAAGTAATGTCTCAGGAGCCAGGGGATCTTCACTGCGTGGGAAGAAAGGCCTTTGAGGGAGAGATAAAACTTTAAAAAACAACAAAAAGCATCAAGGGCTGGGGATCGGCTGGGCTAAACGTTCATGCCTGCACTAGCCCTGGCACCAGGAGCTCTCCCATGGGCAGGGGCGGCTGTTGATGCCCAGGTAGGGCTGTGGGGAATTCCACCACTTCTGTCACTTCTCCTCCTTGCCTAAAGAGCACCTGGGCCCACGCCAGCTCTTCATAAACCGTGAGACAGAACAATGAGGGCGTTGACTCATTTAGACTTGCAGGAAAAGGTTGTTAATTTAATCAAAACAGCTAGTTTGCAGCCTGGGCAGCCCTACTTCTGCTCCACAGTGGAGCTGGAGAAGAGAAAGGACAGGGTTTGGGACCATCTTGGTGCTCAACTGTGTTGCCTTTCACTTCAATTGTGTGATTTCTACAGCCCGCGTGTGCAAAGCATCGCACAAGCCACCGGTTCACCCGAGTGTCAACGGTGTTTGTTCAGGTAAGGATTATAGTACATAAACACATGAGCTGGCACTTACATTAACTGAGCAGATTCGCTGGTTTCTTCCTCAACGGTGACCTCAACACCCAAGCTGCTGCAGGCTTGGGAGCATGGAGAGTCCTCTGAAAATATCAGAGAATCACAGAATCTTCACGGATGGAAGGCACCTTTGAGATCATCGAGTCCAACCATACACAAACATATACACACACAAAAAAACCCCAAACCCAACAATCTCAGGCACTAGAGCATACCCTGAAGAGCCACATCTACACGTTTCTTAAATACCTCCAGGGATGGTGACTCCACCACCTCCCTGGGCAGCCTGTTCCAGTGCCTGACCACCGTCCCAGTGAAGTCATTCTTCCCAATATCTAATCTGAACCTCCCCTGCCCCAACTTCAGACCATTTCCTCTGCTCCTGTTACTCCCTTGGGAGAAGAGGCCAACCCCCACCTCTCTCCAACCTCCTTTCAGGGAGCTGTAGAGGGCAATGAGGTCTCCCCTCAGCCTCCTCTTCTCCAAACTAAACATGCCCAGTTCCCTCAGCCTCTCCTTGTAGGACTTGTTCTCCAGACCCCTCACCAGCCTGGTGGCTCTCCTCTGGACACGCTCCAGCAGCTCAATGTCTTTCTTGTAGTGAGGAGCCCAGAACTGAACCCAGCCCTCACAGTGAGGCCTCACCAGTGCCCAGTACAGAGGCACCATCACTTCTTTACTCACATATTCCTCACAGCAGCTGAGGAAACTTAGCTATTTAGTAAGGAAGAAGTTAGATGACTGACACATGGGCATTTTAGGATCTTAACTACAGTTTGCTGCAGCCAACAGAGAGACTGCTGTCCTAAGGAGCTCTGGGCCATGGCTGATGGAGAGGGAGCCCCGAGACCGCAGTCGTAAGGTTCTGTCAGCACCCATCATCTCCTAAGATTTGTCACAGTGAGGTTTCAATAAGGGTACAACTAACTCAGATGATAAAACTTGTGCCCACGTATTTGTAGTTGCTTCATCTATTGTGCTGGTGGAGGAGCCTCTGACACCAGAGCAAGGAGAGCAGTCCCTGGCATGAACAAACAAACAGGGCACAAAAGGGATTTTACTCTACTCTTTTGAACAGGCAAACTGGAACGCAGGTGGGGGGGGGGGTCAAAACTTTCAGACTTGGTGCTTTCCACAAGAGCAATTAATTAATCAGCCAAGGAAAGAAGAACAAGGGACTGTTGCCCCTTCTCTGCTCCGCCCCACCGCTGGCCGTGCTTCCCCTTCCCTGAGAGGTTTGAAAACAAACGAGCCAGTGTCGTTTCGGTAAAGAGTGCTTCAAATATTAAACGAGCCTGCTGCTGGTAACTAATAAGGAAGGAGGTTGGCCCAAAGGCCCTGCCTTATTTTCTCACTCAGCCCCGGCTGCCGTGCCCCAACGAGAGGTCAGCGTGGCTCTTCCAAAAGCCAATAAATCTTGGGAAAAGCTAAGGTAGTTTTGCTCTGCGGCGGAACCTTGCCAGAAGTATCCCAGCCAAAACCAAATCCATCACGATCAAGGAAAAGAAGTTTTTTTTACATGCTGCAAAGTATCCTGTGTGTCTGAAGTTTCGTTTACCCCGAGCGTAGAAAGTTTTGTTTGTGCTTTCTCTCTTATCCATCTTGAGCAATCATCGTTGAGCTAAATGAGTCCAGCTGGGCAAAGTTGCCTGGTTTTACACACTTTACAACTCTTATCAGGACTAGCAAGAGGGGGTAAAATGTTGCAATCAAGCAGCCCCCGGTCAGAGATACTGCCACTCCTGACACTACCATTCTTTAAAACCCTGTTCTTTGACTTTATGCCTGTAATTTCAGCTTTTTATTACTCCTGGGATTTAATGCATCAGGTATTTAACAGGTTTACGTGCAGCACAGCTTCATCTTTCCTTCTTTTCTGTCTCCTATATGTGCCTCTGTGCTTTAGACATTTGTTTTCTGTGGAAATACTCTCTTGGTGCAGCCACAGGTAAAGAGAAGGTTTCAGCTGGGGGTGACAAGGATTTCTGGGAGGTCTTTGCAATAAAGAGGCACCAAGTCTCTCTTGCAATGGAGGGTTCCTACCAGAGGTTGAGAGATGTATTTTTAAAGTGTGTTGTGAGCAATTCATACAACTCTAATACACATTCTCCCCATAAAGCTCAGTGGTTTTAGAGACTCTGGCATTAGGCATTTTTGGATACTCAGCCTCACTGATAAGGCAGGTAAACTGAGTTTACACGGTTAATAATGTTTCAGGGTTTTTTATCTTTTCCTTTTTTTAAAAAAAAATTTTTCCCCAAAAATATTTTCACAGGGAAATAACCACAGGAATTTGAGCTCTGTGTTCCACAGCGGTGCATTTCCTGACATTCCAACTTACTGTAACTACATTCTCTGTAAGAATTTTGCTTTTCTTTGATCCTTTATTTAAATTTGGGAACAAAGAGCGAAGGACATCTGCACTCCCACCTAAGTTTGCTCCTTGGTGGCCATCACCAGTGTGGCTCATAAGCCTGTGTTGAGCTCTGCAGGTAAGAAGGACCTGCCCAGATCACCATCACCTGGGCTTCCCCTCCTTTGTGGTCTACTTTTCATCACAACTGAAGGCAACTTTGTTTATACACAATAATTTCCATGGTTTGCCAAGCCAAACACTTGTTTATCTAAAACCATGATCTAATAACTTTGTCTAGCGACCCACAAACATTTTGAAGCTTGAATAATGTTTGGTCAATCCAAGTTTAAGTTCAGACCATATTCACCAAGTCAGGTGAGGTTTTCCAGTCTGGAGATGTCCTCCTTTTCCTTCCTTCTGCAATTAAGCATGCAACTTGCTCATTCCAATTAATGTAGTTTTTGGAGAAAAATAAAATCCATATATGAAATCTAATAGCACAGGTAGATCTGCAGGGATTAACAATATGAAGGAGAACATTGTCAAGCATATAATGATATTTTGTGGTATGTTTGCTGCAGCTAATGCTTTTAATTGCATTTTCCAGTTTAATTCTAGTAGCCAAAGGCTCAATGCACAAGGCAAATAAAAGACAGGATAATTGGCATGCCCAAGTGCCTCTTTTCAACATAAATCAGGCAGACAGCAAATATGAGTTGAGCAAGGAGATCACCGTGTTGCAGTTTAATTCACTCAATATTTTGCCAGAATTAATTTTACACCGCAGGATGGAAAAAAAAAAAAAAAAAAAACAGGCCAGGGAAATGCATTGAAAATAGCAGGAGGGACTGGTCCTGGTGCCCCCCTCCCCACATTAACATTTCACACGAGGGTGAGAAAGCTTGTAAGCCAGGGAGGAGCAAGACCAGATAGAGCCACCTTGCTGGGTCCCTGCGTTTCTCTGAAGATGCATTACTAAAAGATTCTTCTGTGATTACAAGTGCAATTAGTAAAAAAGGCTTTTGAAACAGAAAGACCTTCCTGCAAACCCGACAGCAGCAAGAGATTCTCTAATCTGTCCCCAGCTGGTTTTTTTACGCCGTCAGCCCTGCGAGTCCCTGCAGAGGTGAACTATCACACTATTGCCATTGGCACTACCCTCCTGTCTGTATGTACACAGGGAGCTGCCACTGTGTAAGCCCCTCCAGGGCTAAAGTTATCTTTATGGGCTTAGCCAAGCACACAAACACATTACCAGAGCTTTGTTTTCAAGTTCGTCATGAGCAGCAAGGTGAAAGAAGTAAAAAGATAAGTACTTTTCCTTGAGTTTTCCAAGGTAGGTCTTCTCCTGTTTGGTCTACAAGTTCAGCCTGAGTAAATAAACTCAAAACATTCATTAAGCATAATAATTTGCTCATCCACCTGAGTTCCACAGCCTTTTTGTTTGAAGATAGAATAAATAGGTATTCCTAGTTATTGACACTGCAGAGCTAACACAGTTTCATTGCAGAAAACCCGATTCTCTAGGGCTTTGTGTGGCAGCAGCTGAAATGCAGCTGGGCAAATTCCCTGCTGGTGCTATCAGAAATATTTCTATTAGCTTTGAGGGAGAGTTTCACCCCTTTATGCCAGTAGAGAGTTGAGTCCATTGCACGTGCGTTATGTTCAGAGATCCAAAAATTGGCAACTCTTCACCAGTTTTCAGCGGTTTTACTACCTATAAAGAAAACATGTCTGTATTTGGCTTCTCCTCAGATTATTTGGCCACCTAACCTAACAAAACATTACAGTGATGCTGTCGTTCACATCCAGTTTTGGAAAGCTATCCTGTGTTGAGTACAGTATTTCCAGGCTGTAAGCCATGGAACAAGCCCGTTCCTGCTGCAGCTCACGTGGCTTTTTGCTGTGGACTGGAATGGGGGCAGGACGGCCTCCAACGCGCGGTCCCAAAGACGCTCGCGCCTACTCCAAACTCAAAAATCATCAGCTGTGAAAACAAAACATTTGGGGAAACTCCAGTCAGGAAGCAGACTGCCAGAAAAAATGATCCTCTGTGGATGTGGAGTTGTTTTGAATTCCTGTTTCGCTCCGTGGCCTGGCCCAGGGCAAGGAGAGGTGGGTGCTAGATGAAGGGAAAAAGCATCTGAGTGACAGGACAGTCACTTTTCAGCATCAACAAGCCCTTGGTTTGACTTTGCTTTAGTGTAAGGCTGCACCCTGACATAACAGAGCTCATTCCACCAGATCCCTCATTGTATTACTGAAAACCAGCTCTGTGGGGCGTGACATTTCTCCCTGGCTTAACGATAATCCCATTAGCTGGGTGAGTCTCCCAGCACAAACCATGCCTCTGTGGTGTCCAGTTCTGGGCTCCCCAGTTCAAGAAGGACAGACAGGCAACTACTGGAGAGGGTACAGCAGAGGGCTACAAAGATGATGAGGGGCCTGGAGCATCTCCCTTATGAGGAGAGGCTGAGAGACTTGGGTCTTTTTAGTCTGGAGAAGAGAAGGCTGAGGGGGGATCTGATCAACGCCTAGAAATACTTAAAGGAGGGTGTCAAGAGGATGGGGCCAGTCTTTTTTCAGTGGTGCCCAGCGATAGGACAAGAGGTCACAGGCACAAACTTGAACACAAGAAGTTCCACCTAAACATGAGGAGGAACTTCTGCACTTTGAGGGTGGCAGAGCCCTGGAAGAGGCTGCCCAGGGAGGTGGTGGAGTCTCCATCTCTGGAGATGTTCAAAACCCACCTGGACACACTCCTGTGCAACCTGCTCTGGGTGGACCTGCTTTGGCAGGGGGTTGGACTAGATGATCTCCAGAGGTCCCTTCCAACCCCATGTCATTCTGTGATTCTGGTGTTGGCTCTGTGATTTCTGTGGGCATCCCCTGTGTCGCTGGCTTCTCGGTGCCGATGTCTCCAGCGCAGAGGTCCACAAGCACCTCCACACACTCGGGCATTCGGGTTGCAATCTTCGGTTCAGATCAGTGTTACCCCGAGCGCTTCTTTTCAGGCCAAAAAGGTGGCGTTACAAGGGATGAAAGCCAGATGTTCCATGTTTATCCTGTGTCAGTGATTTCATAACACTTAGCTTGCAAGTCGTGGCTAGATGATTTCAGCTGCCAAGGGCACAGCCCAAGTGTCAAGCTGTGTTCCCTCCGCTCGGTGCACTCACAGCTCTGAACTGAAGGAACGTGAAATTGCCACAACTAGGAAGAAATACTTCAGAAATAGATATTTTGCCTTTTGAAAACTGGATTTCACAAACGGCTTACACATACCTTTAAAAAACACTCCTTGGGGCGCAGAAGTTCAGTCTCTGGAAGTGCTTGGCTCTGTGCTGACGAAGGAGTGAAGCACGATGGTGACCACTGGCTGACCTTTCCACTGATGCTGCCCGTGTCAGGATAAAGCACGGATCCTTCTGCTATACAGATTTACCATCATTGATACTGTTAGATTAATTAATGCTGTCTTAAGCTGAACTCAACTTAAGACCTTTGTATTTACTTGAGCTAATGCTTCCTGCACCTGACATCCCTGTTGAGAAGATACATATCTTGTCCCCAGCCACCCAACACTTACTCCCTGCTCACTTTCTCTTACCTTTACAAGACTCTTGCACTCACGGTAACTGCGGAGAGTCCATCGAGGAGCAGAAATGAGGTGAGAAATTCTGGAAGCCAGGTTGGACATTATGCCTTCTACCCACATGAATCTGAGAAAAAGAAAGAGGTGAATATGACAGATTTTGCCAGAACTGCAAAGTCTCTGGGTCAGCGTAAATCCACGTTAAACGTACATCAAGCCTCTGCTCCAGGCTGTCAGAAACAGCAAAGTAACCTGATGGGGATTTTGGAGAGCTAAACAGTGAGCTGCATTTGCTTGAAAAATATATTGTCTATGTTAAGAAACTTTAATACGGGGTATTTTATATGCAAAACAAGTCACTGGTTCAACTACAGTACAACTCCATCTGGGAATGAATGCCATTCGGAGTATTTAAAGCACAATAAACTAAATTTTTGCTAAATGCGTCAAAACCCAGGATTACTGTGCGCTGGTAGGAATTACACAGACTGTGTGCAGGTATTCAAATACATGTAGATTTAGACAGTAGTGTGCATTCATTCACACACCTCTATATGCAGACATGGAGGTTTTAAGTCTGGAGCAGCACCACGTGCAAGGATTATCTGATTAGTGGAGTTTTTAAGTAATCTGTTTCTCATGACATTCCTTCCCTGTGCAAAAAAAAAAAAAAAAAAAAGCAGAGGTTTGTCAAGGCATCAGTAATTCAGTCTTAAAAGTCTTAAAAGTCAATTCTCATAAAGTGCTCTTCAGGCATGAATTCTTCAAATCCACCTGCAGGGGAGATGGGTGCTGAGATTTCTTCTACCTGATGGTCCTCTTGATGACAGGGACACACACTGCGGTGGAAAAGCTGAATGATTTGGCTGAAGTCAGGGAAGAAATCCCACAAAGAGCCCAGTGTAGCTTCCCAGGAGCTCTGGGCTGGCAGGTCTGTCCCTGGGCCACACATCTCCATCAGTTCGATGGACTTTACACCACCTCATAGAAATAGGTGAATAGAATCATAGAATCATAGCATCGTCTAGGTTGGAAGGGACCTTTAAGATCATCTAGTCCAACCATCAACCTAACTCTGAAAAAAAACCAAAAGAAAACCAACAAGAAGACACCTCACATCACTAAACCGTGTCCCTAAACACTGTGTCAACCCGTCTTTTGAAAACCTCCAGGGATGGTGCTTCAACCACTTCCCTGGGCAGCCCATTCCAAGGCTTAATAACCCTTTCAGTGTAAACATTTTTCCTAATATCCAATCTGAACCTCCCCTGGAGCAACTTGAGGCCATTTCTTCTTCTCCCATCCCCTGTGACTTGGGAGAAGAGACCAACCCCTGCCTCTCTACACCCTCTATTCAAGGAGCTGTAGAGAGCGAGAAGGTCTCCCCTCAGCCTCCTTTTCTGCAGGCTGAAAACCTCCAGTTCCCTCAGTGTCTTTCCTCATAAGACTTGTTCTCCAGACCCCTCACCAGCTTCATTGCCCTTCTCTGGACCTGCTCCAGCTCCTTAATGTCTTTTTTTGTGGTAAGGGGCCCAAAACTGGACACAGCCCTCAAGGTGGGGCCTCGAGTGGGGCCTTGAATAATCAAGCGTTGATTAATAAATGCATCCTTGTTAAAGAAAACAAAATAAGTTTCCAGCCTTAAAACTGCAATAAGAAGTTCAGAGCTGAGAAAAACCCACAAGTGAGGGAAGGGAACACCAGATGTTTTCTCTGCAGACCTTTGGGGAGCTGGGAGGATGCAGCCGTTCAGCCTTTGGCCAGACCTGGCCACGAAATCAGGTCAGAGGGAGGGTTTTTTCTCTCTCTCTCTCTCTCCATACACTCCATCATGAGTGGTGACAAGAGCTGCCTGGCTCTGGAGGCTCGCCCTATGTAACAGGTTACACCTGGACTGGCTCTAAGGAAGGGGATGGACAGAAGCAATGACTCACAAACTCCTTCCTAGCAGGACGCAGGCAAGCACTGGCAGCTGAAACACCAGACTAAAGACACAACTCCCATTCCTTGTGTGCTTCCAAGTCACACCTTCACGTGGAGCATCACTGCACTGCTTTGCTCACACACAAATCTCTGGATTTAAAGCCCGTTATATGGCCACGAGGATGAGACACAGCCCAGGTCAGGCAGAGAACAAAGCAGGGTAACAGATGAGGGATGCCATTTACCCTTCGGGGCCTTGTTTTGATTTACAAAGTGCAAACGAAGCCCAAGTTATTGCTTTTTCCTGCAAATCTTGCCTCGGGAACATTTATAAAATTCTGGAGACTTCCTGTATTGCATTTTAAGAACCATAATCCAGAGCCCCTGGCACTCAGCTCATTGGCAATATTACCTCCCTCTGATTGAAGAAGAGACTTCTGAAAGGAGGAAGGATGTCGTTAAACTTATTCTGATGTGCAACAGGTTCTTTTCTGAGCGAGGCAACGGTGCCTCTGTGAATTCCCTGCCTCTACCCTTCAAAAAGATTCAGCGTTGCAGAAAGCTGATTCGCTTTTAACACAAAGAAACTTAAAACCCAAAGCGGCTTGTTGGGTGGCTGTGCCGAATTCTCCCAGCTCCTTTTCCTTGTGGCAGAGCCAGGGTTAAAATTCCCAATGGCAACAGAATTGACCTGATTTCTGCAACTCTCCTGTTGCTCGTGTTCTTTCTGCAATGCTGTTTGTGGTGATGGGGGTTAGAGACCGGCGTTGGGGATGTGTTTAGCAGAGATGGAGCGTTGCTGATCTACACTGGGGCTTGAATCTGGGCTCTCTTCTATGTTGGTCCTGCTTAAATAGGAGCCTGTTCCTACACAGCCCACAGCAGAGGCAGGAAAGTAGGCGCTTGTTTGGAGGAGAGAAGGGGATTCCTCCATGTGCTTAACCAGATGAAGCATCAAAGCCCACCTCAGGAGCTGTGGCCCTGTAAATAATCGGGGCTTGACTCACTTCTTTGAAAACAACGGGGTGTCTCATCTGCAGGCAGGAAACGGTGCTTACAAAAGGGAGTTTTTACAAACAATGTGCTCACATCTGCTCTCCTTCTTACCAAAACTTCCCTGCCTGCTGGCTTCCATCTCCTGCTGCCATAGCCCTTCTCCAGGCTCAGCCCCCAGCCCCTGCCCTGCTCCCCCTCCCTATGTACATACCTTGGTTAACCCAGGGACACCAGACCCTCTGTGAGGAACTTCAAAAGGCTCTACTCCATTGTCCTGCCGATGGTTTGTGAACATATTATCTGCAATCTCTGCTGTCTCCATCCAGCTATTGTGCTCCATTTGGAATAAATGCCTACGTAGCCATGTCACAACCCAAGACAAGCACAAGAAAACAAACAGATTACTACTAGAAACACCGTTTTTCTGTTTATAATCGTCAGGCTAGAAATATAAGCACTTACACAATATAAGCGTGTTTATACAATAGGTACATAAACAATAGGCACTTTCAGGATCTGTCTGATCTGCCACACCTGTACACACCAGTTTTCAGGAATTCGTGCAACTCTTTCCCAAGGATTTGATTCACTCTGAATGTGGACATAGGTGGCAAATCTGAGATTTCTGCAGGCTGGGGGAGCTGCTGTGCATCATCAGGTACCTCCTCAAGTAACCCTGGAAAAAAAAAATTGAGCAAAAAAAGATGATATGACCACAAAAAAACAGGCTACGTGTGGAATATGAGATTATAAAATTAATAATAATTATAAAATATTTCTAAATTCCACCCTACGAATGTCTGGTCAAGGTGAGGAAATTGCTGTTTAATAGTAGGTTCCATAGGCCAGCTGCAAAAAAAGGTTCTCTAAACAAGCATCCATTGCTTGTGGACAAACTGTCCACAACGAGTTTTAACTGATACAAAATTAGAACCATACTTATGAAAACGCATTAAAGAAAAGGAAATACAGTTGTGTGCAGAGCTGAGTACTCTCTGGGAGTCCACTCCCTACAAGGGTCTCCAGTGTGTTCTCTCCTCTTGGGCAATCCTGCTGGAGGCAGCCCTGATAACCTTTCTGCCTCGAGCTGTAACAGCACCTCATTGTCTTCTGCTATCCCGTAATTAAATAAAATCTGTATATCTATCAGCAGAACAGTAGCACTGTCAAACATGGTGGGTTCTACAGCAGTCTCACTGCTTAAATTAAGATTGCAATTTCACACCCCATTCCTATTTCAGCTGATAACACTGAGTTCAAAGGTCCTGTGTGTCCTATTTTAAGAGCTGAGATGTAGTCTCAAAATATATATATAAAATTCACATCTACCTCAGGTTATTCACAACTAAGCCAAGAGACCCACTTCTCCAGCTCCCCTTTCCACCTCTCTCTCTAAAATACTTTACAAGGAAGAAGGATCTGTATTTCTCTAAATAAGGCAAATGACCTTCAGCTCCCCTTTCCACCTCTCTCTCTAAAATACTTTACAAGGAAGAAGGATCAGTATTTCTCTAAGGCAAATGTCCTTTACACATCTGGGCACTGGCAGGGAGTCACATCAGTGTAGTTTAAAGCTGGTTTGGAAGCTGTGGTGGAAGGGGTGGATGGCCCCAGCCCGTCCTTTCATTTAAGGGGAGCTCAGGCCATGGCCCTGGATGAAGGCTTCTTGCCCAGCCTTGGATGAAGGCTTCTCACCACCTTGTCTCTTAAATACATCGGCAAAACTCTTCATGTTACCACACCATAAACCAGACTTGGGAACTAAAGAAGATTTCTTTCAAATCTGGTTGAAAAGGGGCTGGGAGCTCTAAACCAATATTGCCATTGGGATGGTCAAACCACCATCTCGGAGAAAACGATGATGTCTCTCATGCTGTGTCTGACCAACCCCTCACTTGGCCCTAGATGAGACCTTCCAGAAGGGCACTAGGGTATGGACATACTGTCCTGATGTTTGGGGGGCACCTCAAAATATAGCTGGTTGCAGAAAGAGAAAGTGGGTTCAACTGAGGCTTAATTTGCAACTTCCTTCACAGAAAAGCAACTCTAAACATGAAACCGCAGGTAACAAAAAAAACAAAAGCAAAACCAAAAAAAAAAATCCCTCTGGAGGAAATGAGTATTGTTTCTCATAAATAGTAGTACTTTTCCAAAAGGAGTCTTTCATAACAGATAAGCATTAGGCAGATCTGGATGGCCCCAGCCCATCCTCTCATTTAAGGGGAGCTCAGGCCATGGCCCTGGATGAAGGCTTCTCACGCAGCCTTGATGAAGGCTTCTCACCACCTTGTCCCTTAAATACATCAGCAAAATGCTCAGGCCATGGCCCTGGATGAAGGCTTCTTGCCCAGCCTTGGATGAAGGCTTCTCACCACCTTGTCTCTTAAATACATCGGCAAAACTCTTCATGTTACCACACCATAAACCAGACTTGGGAACTAAAGAAGATTTCTTTCAAATCTGGTTGAAAAGGGGCTGGGAGCTCTAAACCAATATTGCCATTGGGATGGTCAAACCACCATCTCGGAGAAAACGATGATGTCTCTCATGCTGTGTCTGACCAACCCCTCACTTGGCCCTAGATGAGACCTTCCAGAAGGGCACTAGGGTATGGACATACTGTCCTGATGTTTGGGGGGCACCTCAAAATATAGCTGGTTGCAGAAAGAGAAAGTGGGTTCAACTGAGGCTTAATTTGCAACTTCCTTCACAGAAAAGCAACTCTAAACATGAAACCGCAGGTAACAAAAAAAACAAAAGCAAAACCAAAAAAAAAAATCCCTCTGGAGGAAATGAGTATTGTTTCTCATAAATAGTAGTACTTTTCCAAAAGGAGTCTTTCATAACAGATAAGCATTAGGCAGATCTCTCCCACTGATCTATTTGACAGGTGAGTTTCAGCAGCCTGAAAATACTCTATAAAATAGCAGGGGTAAATAGAAAGCCATTCACTGAGTCTGCTTTTTTTTTTCCTCAAAAGTATCAACTTAAAAGAAACCAGGGCTTGGAGATGAGCCAGATCCAACCTTTGCACTGACAAAAAAAAAAGCTAGAGTAGCTAAGGCTGATGCTGGATGGGCAGTTGAGCCCACCTCATGGCCAAGGAAAGGTCCTTCTCGCCCAGCACTGGCTCCCACCTCTCCTTGCACTGCCTGGGCCCTGCTGGGCTCTTCACTTCGTTACTAGCCCAGAAGATAACTATCTGCCTTTTTTGCTGGGTTAATGAGCTGCACCAGCCCTTATGAGCACCGGAGCTGATCCAAGGTGAACAGCAAGATCACGGGTCCAGGAGCAAGAAGGGAGCAAGCAAGAAGTGGGGCTTTTTTTTTTTCCTTTGAGAAGGGGTGAACACATCTAACATGGCACTGCATGTCTCCTAGGCCTCGTTTCTGCTCTTTCTGTCCATGTGGGTATGATATTCCACCCGATTATCACATCCCACCCCAACCACTGACGCCAGCAGCAGCTGGCTGAGAGGGAGAAGTATTCCTGTGACACCTTATCATCATCTCTTGCTGTTTTTTTTTTTTCTTTCACAAAATTGCATCTGCAACATTAAGGTCCACTTTTTTTCAAAATTAAGCCCTTGAGTCATCCTCTTCTGCATGAGACCACTCCGTTTCACTGCTGCTGTCTGCCACCAGCGTACTCTCTGTGCTGGGAATGGCTCTCTGCTGAGAGGTATGCTGTTATGTTGTGATATCTCTTCTCTAGGTGATTAAGGACCTAATTGTCCCAAATATATTACTGGACTGGAGCCTAATGGAAGCCGAGGAAATCAAGTTCAGCTGCCCCCCAAAGTCATAGAAAGGAACATATTATTTTAAGCCAAGGCAAACCCCATGGTAATTGTTTTAATTAAGTCAGTCATGGAGGTAGTTTTACAATCTAACTGTGCTGAAGAACTATTTTACTGGTTGATTGCAGTCATCAATTATTTCTCAAGTGCCTTTTGGTGATAATTCTTCCTAGTTATAAAGAAATTACTTTGGTGTTTAATTTTTCCATGTAAACATCTGTTGCAACGTTTTCAATTTTTTCTTATCCCAAACCCCACACAAATCCTTAACCAGCCTAACCAGTATATACTCACACTCCAGAACTATCCAGAAGAGACCCAAGGAGTGCAATATTCTACCCAGTCAGATAGTATTGACATACAACATAGACTTCAAGCTCTGCTTCTCCAACTCTAGCTACATATCTCCATGTATCTTTAATAAGGACACAAACGTCTTCCACAGCCTTCTCCACGGCAATCTCATGCACTGATTCTGCCAACGCAAGTTTTCAACACTCAGCAGTAAAATGTTTTGAAACGGTTTTACTATTGCGAAACATTTTACAGGCAAGTCTGGATTCCTCTAATATCTGGGTTTATGTTTGAACCTCCAGGACACATCATTGCCGTGTTTCCAATCTTTCCTCCTCCACTGTAAAATCTGAAAAATTGAATTTTCTTGCCCTAATGACATCTAAGAACCTTTATAAACTCTAGGAGCTGGGCCTTAAAAAAGGTCAAATATATCAAGATGATGTCATCATAAGGATATTTTCTTTGGCAGAAAACCTGTTTTAAACATTTCCTCCCATCCTTTGCTGCACTTAATGCAGTTTGTGGTGATTTCAGCTGTGTCCCTGCTGTGAAACAGCTCCCGCGACAACCAGAATCCAACACAAACTTTTTTAAAAGTGGGGTTTCTTTACCTTCTTCTGTGATCTGTGCACGGTGACTCCCACTGACAGTTGTCCTGGTCAGCTCCAGGACAGCACGGGAAGGACTGGCTGGACACTGCCCTGGTTGCAAAGGAAACCTTGGTAAAACAAGCAAGTGAAGGGGAGACCAGGGGAGCTTCAAGGCTTGCCTGGCTCCTCTGCAGACATGGAGGCAGCAGGGATTCTCAAAGCCTCCAGACCCTTCTGTCATACCCTATGTGTTGCCTCTCATTGCTTCTCCCTGACATTGAATGGCCTGGTCATCCTTCCTTGCCCCTGAGCACCTTGAGGACCTCCTATTGCCAACTACAGAAAGACCCACTAACCCTAAAAGTTGACTTGAAAGCACCACTTGAAATGATAGGGATTGCTTAATCCTGTGTCCTGCTGAATCTGGTCTGAGGAGAATCCTGGGATGAAGAAGGATGGGACTTTGGTAGGACTCAAAGCACTTCCGTGAAGGCTCTTTCCTTCTCAGTGTTGACATCTTATGTTTTGTTTTCAGATGGACTTTAGTTGCATTAGCTAAATAAACTTTCTAGTTAATCATTTACTAAAAACAATTCTGTGTGACCAGAATAGGAGTTAATCTGCTGATATTGTTTTGGTGTTCAGACAAGTAAGAGTAATGACTGAAAAAAAGCTGAGCACACAAGTTGGGAACGTTTTGCTTGCTGAGATATGATAAAGTCTCCAGGGTTTGCTTGGTGGACTACTCCTATATTAACTCACACTGTAGTGCTAGCTAAACATTAATGGGGAAAAAACAAGTGCTATGGGTTGTTCAGAATGAGGTCGTGTCTAGCAATCACTATCACAGCTCCAAACCACTGATTTTTTTTTTTTTTAAAATGCTATGTTGTCCACTTTAAGATTGTTTACATTAGCTATTTATTGTCAGGAATCTTTTCCAACTTCCTTCCCGAGTAAATAAGGAAATCCTGCTTTGAAGAGGCTGAGGAAGTGTTTGTTGTATGGGTTTTATTCCCAGACACTCGAACTTTTATTTTGCAAATTGATATCAGCCTGGGTTTAACTTGGAAAATTTGAGTGAGGAAAAGCGAAAAACTTAGCCTCCAGAGCAAATACACTGCAGCTCAGTGAAGTAGACTGCAGTTTACTTTTAGTTAAATATTGCTATAGTTATAAATGCTGTTTTCAGTTAATATTACACAACTTTCAAGTAGGAATGATGAAACTAAAACGCATATTGACCCAGGAGACAGCTTCACTTTCTATTCCTCCTCAAGCCCTTTCTGTTTACTGAGTTTCAGTGCCGTGCAAGCCCGAGAAAAGATCTTGCACCTGGCAAAATTTGCAATCTGTAAACAAAGCCAGAGCAATTCAGGCTCCATTCCCCTGGCACTCTGGGCACAGAGCTGTTTTAATACTCTGTTTGCCAGCAGGTATGGGGAACTTCTGCTCCCCACTATAGAATAACCCATTTTTTCAGGACAGAAGGAAAACATCCGTGCTGTTCCGACTCACTGAGAATACAAACTGGCCACAGAAAAAAACCTGGGTACACAAAAAGGTAGTTCTGCAATGCCATTACAATGTTTGCATGGCATTTATGGAATACTTTCTATAACATAAAAGTGTGTGTGGTTTTTATCACTAGCGTGATACCATTGGCATTTTCACCGAGGCAAAGGTTTCCTTTTAGCTTTGCTTCATCTAACTGATAAAGTTTTTATCACTAGCGTGATACCATTGGCATGTTCAGTGAGCCAAAGGTTTCCTTTTAGCTTTGCTTCGTCTAGCTGATAACCCAGCAATCTGCACAGGTAATTCAAGTTCTGTCAGTCTTGTACTGACTTTGCTGCCCTGTGTTTCCTGCTCACCAGTCTCTGCACAGCCTCGTCTAGCCCTGACTAACCCAGGTATTTCTAACCAGCCTGCCCTTGTTTACTAGTTACAGGAACAGGGTTTCCCCTAAGTGAAAATCCTCCCCAGTTGCTTCTCCCAGTTTCCTCTGCACCCACAGGATTTCGATGCCAATCTGAGTGGCAGCCCTGGCTGCAGTGCCAACAGCAGTGATCTCCTTCAGTTCTCTACCTACAGCCTAATTATTGATTTTTAATCTGGCCCAGGAGGAAACTGTAGCCCAGATGAAGACAGACGGGTACGTGACAGATGCTTTACCGTGAAGAAGCCTCCAAAAAAAAAAAAAAAAAAAAAAGTAATTTCTCTGCATACATATCTGGCACCCTAAAGAGAAATGTTTGTCTTCCATTTTCAGTGGAGGTTAAAAGCACTCACCTATGGTAAAGATAATCAAATTCCATGCTTCAAGGCTTAAGCTGATTGCTTAGCAAGGCTTTTCTGTGTGCCAGGGACAATTCTTCCTCTTTCTGAAATGTTGCAGAGGCAGCTAGGTGTGGATTTCCTCCCACCTTCCCCCAGAGCTGGGGCTGCAGTGAACCTGTTTCAACATTATCGCTTTGTTAATATAATAGAGAGACAGACTTAAAAGCAGCTGTAAACATCCCCCTGGCTCCCTCAGCAAGGGGCCCTTAGCACACCATTGCAGTTCATGGAATCATAGAACAGTTTGGGTTGGAAGGGAAGGGGCCTTTAAAGGACATCTAGTCCAACCCCCCTGCCATGAGCAGGGACATCTTCAACCAGATCAGGTTGCTCAGAGCCCCGTCCAACCTGACCTCGATGGTTCCCAGGGATGGGGCATCTCCCACCTCTCTGAGCAACCTGGGCCAGGATTTCACCACCCTTACTGTGAAAATTTTCTTCCTGATATCTAGTCTAAATCTTCCCTCTTTTAGTTTAAAGCCATGACTCTTGTCCTATTGCAACAGCCCCTGCTAAAAAGTCTGTTCCCATCTCTCCTGTAGCCCCCTTTAAGTACTGAAAGGCCACAATAAGGTCTCCCTGGAGTCTTCTCCAGGCTGGAGAACCCCAACTCTATCAGCCTGTCCTCATACTTATTGTTGCACATAACATTATGCCAACCTTTGTATATTCCAGGGTTTTGCAACTTGCATCAAAGCTCTGTTCTCTCCAGAATCTTCTACTCTATCTTACTTGGGAGAAGAGACCGACCCCCACCTGGCTACAACCTCCTCTCAGGCAGTTGTAGAGAGCGATGAGATCTCCCCTGAGGTTCCTTTTCTCCAGACTAAACAATCCCAGCTCCCTCAGTCACTCCTTGTAAGAGTTGTGCTCTAGACCCTTCACCAGCTTCATTGCTCTTCTTTGGATGGAATCCAGCAAAATTTATTAGGAAAAAATTCCTCACCATTGGACTCAATGATCTTAAAGGTGTTTTCCAACCTAACTGATTCTATGATTCTGTGATCATCCTGTGCTTCACACAAGTCTGGTCAAGTAAGGTCAAAGCCACAGGGCCTGATCCAGCCTTGGGATCTGCAGCTGAAATGAGTTGCTTCTACCTTAAAGATCTCAAGGGACATACAGGAAAGTAGCCCTTACAATGTATATACACATTGTTTTAATGATAAAGTCGTTTCAAACTATCCCAAAATTAAGTTTGTTGAAACTTTTGTTTAACCAAAATCTTTCACTCTAAGACAAACATACATTTTTGTGAGATAACTTGCCATGGAGCTGAAATTCTGAGTTGCAGAACTACAAATAATAATTAAAACAGTGACATATAAAACATTTACATTAAAAAAAACAGCACAAGGAATCTTTGACCATGCACCCCAGTGAATCTAATTGCACTGGCTTGCTGAGTAACACCTACCTGCTTTATGGGGACGTGCCTGGTGACAATCCCTGGCATTTGGTTCAGGCAGTGGATGTCAGAAGAGCAGGTACCATGCACAGTACTGCAGCCCAAGGCTGGATTTTTACTAAAATTCCCAGGGAAATTTGGCATCAGGAAGGTACTTTTTCCTCTTCAAGCCACAGCAACGTAACGAAGCAGGTTGGTTGCCCAGGGCAGCTTAAAGCACAAGAGTTGAGTTTCCACACCTGGTGCCAACAAACCTCAAATCCATGGTTAATGGTCTTGTGAAGGTGTAAAAACCTGGAGAATACTCCTGCCACTGCTCCTTTTGCACTCAAAAACTGGCTTTCCAAGTCGAAACATTTTTGTAGAAAACTAAAGCAGCATTAATTCTCTTAAAGATGAAGAGTGCTCATAAAGGACACTATACTGTTGGAAGTACCCCTATATAATTGACATAATGAAAAAGCTTTAAACTTTACAGCACATTAACAGGCAAAAGGTTAAGTATTTTGTCAGCTAAAAATGAGAGATTCAAACTTAAAATCTAGAGTGCTAATGCTACAGCATTATTGGAAATGAGTGCACATATATTCCCTCCTCTATCAAATCCACTGCTTGGGGCACCGAGGGAGAGATGTCAGGTCTGAATAAATTAATTCATAGGTGCACGTTGGGCCAGCTAGACCATTGTTGTTATTTGTGTAACGCCACAGGCAAAAAGGCCATCGTGCTGATAAATAGATCCTCATTCTGATCCCATGACAGTATAAACCACGATTTGGATGTGCAGGGCTTTGCAACTGACAGCAAAACATGAGCTCTGGATCTGGCTCTTGGACCACAAAGGAATGAAGAAACCACTGCAGGAGCCAAGATGTGATCTGTGCGGCACATGTGCGAGGAGGAGGACCACGGAGTGAGGTTAACCCTGTGCTGGCCACCACAAACCATGGTTTTCGTGCCTGCTTAATGGAGAGGCTTTGCAGGATAAGGGCTGTTCATGACCCATGGCCCTGAAGTGGAGCGTGGCAGTGCCCCACACATGTATTAGGAGACTGTGGAGGTGGACATGGACTGCCCCAGCCCTTCGGGGAGGAGAGCAGACACAGCAATCTCTTACTGACCTCTTACAGCCAAATATTCAGCGGCTTCATGGTAGAAACTAATGGCTGGAGTAGCAAAGCCCAAAGCGACATCAATGTTCAGGTGTCTCCTGGTAGGAATTGGGCACCTAAGTTAGGAGTTGTGAAGGAAGACTTAATTAGTCACAGCATCCTCAGTGACAAAAAGGGTCAATCTGAGTCATGCTTCCAGGAGGTAGAAAGCTACAGGCGGAAAGCACAGCCGTGGGGCTGCTCTACTCTCCAGAATGGCTGAATCACAGAATCAGAGAATGACAGAGGTTAGAAGGGACCCTCTGGAGATCATCTAGACCAACCCTCCTGCCAAAGCAGGTCCACCCAGAGCAGGTTGCACAGGAACCCATACAGGCAGGTTTTGAACATCTCCAGAAAAGGAGACTCCACCACCTCTCTGGGCAGCCTCTTCCAGGGCTCTGCCACCCTCAAAGTGAAGAAATTCCTCCTCATGTTTAGATGGAACTTCTTATGTTCCAGTTTGTGCCCATTACCTCTTGTCCTGTCACTGGTCACCACTGAAAAAAGACTGGCTCTAGTCATTCCCTCTCCATAACCACAGCACTACAATTACACATTTACCTCTGACAGAAAACACACCCTCCTTTACTGCTTGGCAGAGAAATCAATGTTGAGAACTGCTACAAACCAGAAAGTCAACTCTACTTCCTCTCTCTTGGGAAATGAGCCCAACCTGGCTGTGCTGGGTGGCAGGGAGTGACAGTGGTGACAACAACAACCATCTGCATCACTGGGAGAAGGACAGGCACAAATACACGTGAGCCTGTGTCCTCCTCTGAAAACATCTTCATCACTGCCATCACTGCAATCAGTGAGGAAAGAGAACTAAGGACTTTTTCAAGATGCTCTTCTCTTCCCTTCCCTTCATTTTCACACATTTTCAGAGCCATTACCCATTACCTCTTGTCCTGTCACTGGTCACCACTGAAAAAAGACTGGCTCTAGTCATTCCCTCTCCATAACCACAGCACTACAATTACACACTTACCTCTGACAGAAAACACACCCTCCTTTACTGCTTGGCAGAGAAATCAATGTTGAGAACTGCTACAAACCAGAAAGTCAACTCTACTTCCTCTCTCTTGGGAAATGAGCCCAACCTGGCTGTGCTGGGTGGCAGGGAGTGACAGTGGTGACAACAACAACCATCTGCATCACTGGGAGAAGGACGGGCACAAATACACGTGAGCCTCTGTCCTCCTCTGAAAACATCTTCATCACTGCAATCAGTGAGGAAAGAGAACTAAGGACTTTTTCAAGATGCTCTTCTCTTCCCTTCATTTTCACACATTTTCAGAGCCATTACAGGTTCTTACTAGTCACACCACTGGGGGGAGAAGTGTTCTCAGGCCCACAACCAGGTGTTCCCTTGACATGCCAAGTGCCACAGGTCCTGAGTCCACGGGACAGATTAAGCTTTATCTCTAATTAAATGGTTTACCATCTAAGCTTTAATAGGATGAAGGAGCCAGGAAGAATCAGAGCTAGTTCAGTCTAGTGCTACACAAACAGATCTTTGTTTTGCTTAAGCAGGCGCTAAAGACATTCCTTCCCACTGGTGTCACGACCCCAAACTTTTGCTACAGTAAAATTTCATCAAAAGAGTAATTTTACAGTCTCAGAACCTTTTGAAACTAATGTTTTTCAGTGTAAATTTACACCTATTAGAGACAAAAATTGACGTCAGAAAAGTAAGCATTGGAAGTAGCAAAGATTTTCAAGGATGGTCGATGGTGAAAATGGTTGGAGTTTCACTCCCATGTTATCCTGCGTGGGTGTGGAAACCTGTAAACACCTTATCATTGTACAATGAGATTTTAACATCTGACTGGCTCTAGTCATTCCCTCTCCATAACCACAGCACTACAATTACACATTTACCTCTGACAGAAAACACACCCTCCTTTACTGCTTGGCAGAGAAATCAATGTTGAGAACTGCTACATACCAGAAAGTCAACTCCACTTCCTCTGTCTTGGAAAATGAGCCCAGCCCAGCCGTGCTGGGTGGCAGGAGTGACAGCAGTGACAACAACAACCATCTGCATCACTGGGAGAAGGACGGGCACAAATACACGTGAGCCTCTGTCCTCCTCTGAAAACATCTTCATCACTGCAATCAGTGAGGAAAGAGAACTAAGGACTTTTTCAAGATGCTCTTCTCTTCCCTTCATTTTCACACATTTTCAGAGCCATTACAGGTTCTTACTAGTCACACCACTGGGGGGAGAAGTGTTCTCAGGCCCACAACCAGGTGTTCCCTTGACATGCCAAGTGCCACAGGTCCTGAGTCCACGGGACAGATTAAGCTTTATCTCTAATTAAATGGTTTACCATCTAAGCTTTAATAGGATGAAGGAGCCAGGAAGAATCAGAGCTAGTTCAGTCTAGTGCTACACAAACAGATCTTTGTTTTGCTTAAGCAGGCGCTAAAGACATTCCTTCCCACTGGTGTCACGACCCCAAACTTTTGCTACAGTAAAATTTCATCAAAAGAGTAATTTTACAGTCTCAGAACCTTTTGAAACTAATGTTTTTCAGTGTAAATTTACACCTATTAGAGACAAAAATTGACGTCAGAAAAGTAAGCATTGGAAGTAGCAAAGATTTTCAAGGATGGTCGATGGTGAAAATGGTTGGAGTTTCACTCCCATGTTATCCTGCATAGATGTGGAAACCCTTAAACATCTTATCATTGTACAATGAGATTTCAACATCCAAAAACTTCAGAATGAAACGCAACATGATCATTTCTGGAAGAGGGGCATTCCAGTGTTGGTGTTTTTACCCCTTGTTTTTGTCCTTGTTCATTTCAAAACAAACCTCATTGATTTTGCCTTACAACACTGGCACTAATGAGAGAAGTATTAAATCAGAGACATAAGGAATATCCACGGAGGATGTCAGGTGGAGGGTTAGAGGGACATGGACTGTACCTGGTAGACAAGCTGAGCACATGGCTCTTGAAAAATCTTTCATGAATTGGGATGTTTACCCACAAAAATAGTCGTAAGCTGGGGAGAAATCTGTGAAGAAGTTGGAAAAAACACAGACTAAAGACCAACTCCTAAACGCGAACAACAACCAAAGTGCTCTCTAGTGCCCCGGGCTTCCTTTCACTTTTGTTTCTATTCTCTTTGAAAGGAAACACCCAGAGTTTTGTTTTCCTTCAAAAGAGGTGGAACTTCCCCAAGCATTTGTTAACGAAAATTCATACAAAACCCCTTCAGCAGCCAGAAATTTTCCTCCAAGTTAGTTTACCACTTTTTAATTGACTATTCACACGGCTCCCTGGGATGAAATTTCCTTCTTGGGGATTTATGAACCATGACAAAGTAGGATGGAGGCAGGTGGGGGTTTTTTTTTGGTAGGATCCTTTAGTGCATGTGCTAAAATCTGTAAGAAACTCCTGTTCTGAAGCTGATGCAAAGAGCTACTTTGCCCGAAATCCAAGTGAGTCCCGCTCGCCCCATTCAGGAAGGGGCTGGGATGCTGCAAAGCAGAAGGAGCCCCAAACGCCGCATTTAGTTTGCTGAGAAATCATAGGAGGAGATCATGAGCTCACTTTCAAGAAAATGTTAATCCTCCCCGTCTGACATATGTGTGTTGGAATTACACAGATTTGAACTGCTTTGGCAAACGGATTGAACGTTAGAGAGAGCCAGACAAATAAACTGCCTGCTGCCACGTTAAACGGGGACTCGGGGACCATTTTGCTGCATTATGACAGAAGAAAAAACAATTAATTTCCCTGTAAATGGTTGAATACAATGGCGTTACTCCTTCTAAAGATCTTATCTATGGTCAGGAGAGATGAAGAGACCTTTGTTTTAATTTTGCCTTGTAATTATATTGAGAACTTTCACCGGCATCCTGACACTCAGGTTATGGGTGTTGGGCAGGGGCCATAATTTCATATCGCCCTGCAGCAACAGTGAACTAATTCAGGTCTTGGCACTTGGATTTGAAATCCCAGTTTTCCACGGCTGCACTGTCAGCAGCCCATACCTCCGATGATTTTAAAGCATCTGCAGATAATCATGAAGCTGCTTATAATCCACAGCCTGTGTGGGTGGGATGAAGGTAGCAAAGCCCCAGTGAAAATCAACGGGCACATCCTTAAATCAGGCATGTGCCTTTGGAAAACTTCTATCTGGGCTCAACAGTTTGGAGGAAAATTTGCTAGCAGGAGTCTTAGAGGTTTGAAAACAAACCCAGATGTGACCTCAAATGTAGAAAGCCCAAAAACATACCTGGCCTTCACGTACTGTGACATTAAGCATGTCATGACCAGGGGGAGAAACCATGCTGAGAGGCTGCAGTGGCAGCACTGGGCTGGAGTTAGTGGCACAGGTAGAAGTTATATGCCCCATTGGCACTTTTCTGGGATGCACCAGCTCTACAGGAGAACCTACAGAGAAGGAGGGTGATGAGACACTGGCCCAGGTTGCCGAGAGAAGCTGTGGATGCTCCATAGAATCACAGAATGGTTAAAGTTGGAAGGGACCTTAAAGATCATCCAGTTCCACCCCCTGCCCTGGGCAGGGACACCTCCCACCAGACCAGGTTGCTCCAAGCCCCATCCAGCCTGGCCTTGAACCCCTCCAGGGATGGGGCAGCCACAGCTTCTCTGGGCAACCTGGGCCAGGGTCTCACCACCCTCACAGCAAAGAATTTCTTCCTAATATCTAACCTAAATCTCCCCTCTTTCAATTTCAAACCATCACCCCTTGTCCTGTCACTCCACTTCCTGACATAGAGTCCCTCCCCATCTCTCCTGTACCCATTTCAGATATTGGAAGGCTGCTATGAAGTCTCCCCAGAGCCTTCTCTTCTCCAGGCTGAACAACCCCATCCCTGGAGGGGTTCAAGGCCAGGCTGGATGGGGCTTTGAGCAACCTGGTCTGGTGGGAGGTGTCCCTGCCCAGGGCAATGGGGTTGGAAGCAGATGGTCTTTAAGGTCCTTGCCAACTCTAACCATTCTGTGATTCCAGAGCACAGCCTGGAGTCAGGAAACTCGGGGCCTCTCCTTAC
>NW_015090811.1:2827427-2828116 GCF_001431845.1 Calidris pugnax | reverse complement strand
GGCCTCTCCTTAGAGAGAGAAACTCTTAGAGAAACTCTTATCCACAGCCAAAATCTCTTAAAAAAGAGTCCGATTTCCACTGCTCCCTCCGGAGACGGCTCAGAAAAGTTGCTTAGAAATGCGCTGCAACGCGTGGGCTGAGAAATGAAGCCTCCCCGACACCACATACACACAAACACAAGCTCACACGTCGGGAGGGGAGGGCAGAACCCGCATCCCTTCCCGCACCCCGACGGGGCGGGCCGGGGGCCGGGTCCCGTCCGCTCCTCTCGGGGCTCCGGGCGGGCGGGGCGAGCTGTGGGGCGGGCGTACGGGCTGTGGGGCGGGCGAACGGGCTGTGGGGGCTTTACTTCGCCGTGGGACAGAGCACACACACCCCCCTCCCCGCCACCCCCCAAACCCTGCAGAGCCCCAACCCGCTCCTCTCTCTCCGAAGGGGCAGAGAAACCCAGCAAAGCCCGTCTCCCGCAGCGAGGAGAGCCCGGCCATGATGCTGCCCGCCGCCGGTCCCAGCCCCGGGCAGACCTGCGGGGTGGTGCTGGTGGCCGCCGTGCTCCTGCAGTCCGTCTGCGTGGCCGTCACCTTCCTCTACTTCACCAACGAGCTCAAACAGGTTGGTGGAGAAGGTGGGGGGGGGACCCCGCGGTCGCCCTTTGGCTCCTTTGGGTGGTTTTTTTGGGGGGGGGGGG
>NW_015090811.1:2811032-2827167 GCF_001431845.1 Calidris pugnax | reverse complement strand
GGGGGGGAGCGAGAAAAGCTGGCGGCGGTGGGAGAGGAGCTGGTGAGGAGGAGGAGAGAGCCAGCCCCATCCCCATCCCCACACAAAGAGCTTCGCTGGGCTCTGCTCCTTTGTCTCGGCTTCCCTGGGTGTGCAAGGCAGGGGATGGAGTTCAAGGCAAGAACAAATTAAAAAGGTTTTTGCAGATTTTGTCCGGCCCCCGCTTTTTTTTTTTTTTTAAATCAGTTACACTTTTTTTTTTTTGCAAAGAAGTAACAAACGCTACTTCTGCTTTTCATTAGAAGCGCCCAACTTACTCTCTCTCATCGCATCAGGGCTCTCCATCAGCCCCAGTGGCGCTCGGGGACTGCAACGGCAGCCTCTGGCAACTCCACACAGACAACAAGGGGGGGGAAAAAAGGCTTAAAAAAGCCGAAGAGCCTTTTAAATGCCTCCTGTAGGAAAATGCACAGTTGTAAGACAGTGACTAATCCCAAAGGAACTTCACCCAGACAGCAAACACCACTAAATTCCTCAGAATGACTTGTAAAATCCCCATTGTATGGTCTAGATGCTTTGGTCTCCCTGGGGCCACCCTTGGAGCCTGCTGGCTGCTGCTTAACTCTTCCCTCTTCCTGCACGAGACCCTTTGCGTTCCAAGAAAATGACATTTCGTGTATAGTCCCACCAGCCTTTCTGTGTGTGGTCCTGCTTTTCACTGGCACCCAGGGAACTCCGCGTTTCCCTGAGTGTCTTGCCCAAAATTTAGTGCCCAGTTGTACCAGTCGGTGGCTCTCCCTGGCACAGAGGTAACCTGACTGCAGGTAAGTGTGCTGGAGTCGTAGAACTTCAGAAAGGAGTGCATAAATGTAAAATATTAGGTTACCTGTGCCTTTATTCCACATCAGGTTTAATAGGTGGAGGTTTCTAGCTGCCAAAGCCCCCTGTGAACCAGTGTTAAAGGGCATGCAACATTCCAAGCTCTAAGCCAAGGGTCATACTTTGGAAATGTGTAAAACACATTTTCCTGCTAAGTATTAAAGCTGTGCCTGCCCCCTATTTGGTGAAAGGTGGATGTGTGTGTGTGTGTGTGTGTGCCTGTGTCACGGAAATGTGTTGATTTTATGAAACCAGGTTTCATAATCCTGCTAATGAAGAGAAAGGTGTAAATGCATTCTTGTCTCTTCATGCAGAGACTACAGAGTCTTTTGCTAACGAACTTGCCAATCTCAGTAACTACCAACCACGCTTCTCTTCCCCTTCCTTTTATTCCAATATGTACACCAGGGACACAACCACATCCAGTGATACTTGCCCAAAATACTGTTTCTGAAGACTCACAAGCCCTGCATTTGGTCTGAAAAGCAAAGGCTGCCGGCACCCAAGCTCTGCTGGGCTGTAAAGTGAGGTTGCTGGCTCTGGAGGGGGCACCTTAAGCACATATTCTTGCATGTGCCATCTGCTGCACAATAAACAAGGAAAAAGCTTATCTAGAAACACAGTCTGCTACCCCGCGTCCACATGGTGCGTGTGGAATAAATCTCAAAAGAGAAACTGCGATTTTTTTGTCTGCCCATTTTTCTTCCTTTTGTTGTTCACAGTGTCTGTGCTTCTGCACCTTCCCCAGCTGACTGTGGCTGCACAGACTGCAGATAGTTTTATCTTTACAAAAAGAATAATGCGTAACTAGCAGGTTTGTGGGTTGTTTTTTCTTTTTTCTTCTCTGCAGTTGTAGTATTCTGAGTAGGACTAGGAATATGACCATTTGTCTCACGGTTTTGCTATGGGAGGAAGCGCTGAGACACGAGCACAATAAAGTTCATTATGCTTCAGGATATGGGACTGGAAGGAAAATAGCCCCAGACTTCCTTCTGTTTTGAAAAACATAGCTCCTGCATTACTCCTAGAATAGGAGAGAAGCTTTAGGAGATAGCATTCCTGCAGGACCTCTGTCCTCAGAAACTTTGGTGCTGCAGATAACCCTCACCTGAGCCTTACAGCGCCCCGATGCCTTGCTTGCTCTACCCAGAAACACCAGTCCTGCAGCCTGATTCAAGTTTGCACCCCCTCAGAATTTCAAAAGGCATGCAAAATACTCTTCCAATACTGTCAAGCCGTTTGGGGGGAAAGCCTGCAGGTAAGGAGAAGGCAGAAGCGAGGGACTTTCTGCCCCCAGACTGGAGGGCAAAGCTCAGGGGAGAGCTGTAGCAGAGCTGGGAAGAGAATAAACAGCAACATCCCAATTGCTCACATATATTATTTTTTTTTAAACTCATCAAACTGCTTTGTTATAGGAGCTAGGACAGGTAAATCTGTCAGAAACCCTAGTTTTAAGTGCTGTCATGCCTCATTTAGCACGTAATTTTAATCACTCCAAGTGAGTTCTTGAAACAAAAAACCTGATTCAAGAATATCACTGTGCTCCTCAGCAGAGACACAGAAACCTTCACAAACACTTGTAGCGGTGGCCCCGTTTCGCTCTGGTGCCTCCAAAGTAGAAGATCATTTCAAGGATTAGATGAAGCTCAAGAGAGTGTGCTGCTGCAAAGCAAAAGTGCTGCTCAGCCTGGAAGGACTCACAGGGTAATTTGGGTGAATTCTCCTCATCCTCCTGGAGCGGGAAATCTCTCCCTAAACGCCTTTGTTTTCTACTGGGCAGGAAAGCAGGGAGTGTGGAGGAGGAGGTGACTCCATTTGTTGCTTTTAATACCCCAGTCTCAAGGACAGCCAGAACTGATACTTGGAGAATAAATGTCTCTGTTTAGCAAACCAAACTACACTTCTTTAGCATAAGCAGAGTGGCATTTAAATGTTACTAGAAGTCCATCTGAGAGGCTGAGGGAGCTGGGGTTGTTCAGCCTGCAGAAGAGAAGGCTCCAGGGAGACCTTAGAGCAGCCTTCCAATATCTAAAGGGGCTACAGGAGAGATGGGGAGGGACTCTTTGTCAGGGAGTGCAGTGACAGGACAAGGGGTAATGGTTTTAAACTGAAAGAGGGGAGATTTAGGTTAGATATTGGGAAGAAATTCTTTGCTGTGAGGGTGGTGAGACCCTGGCCCAGGTTGCCCAGAGAAGCTGTGGCTGCCCCATCCCTGGAGGGGTTCAAGGCCAGGTTGGAGGGGGCTTTGAGCAACCTGGTGTGGTGGGAGGTGTCCCTGCCCAGGGCAGGGGGTGAGAACTGGATGATCTTTAAGGTCCCTTCCAACTCTAACCATTCTGTGATGCTATAATCTGCATGTTTATTGCCGATGGCTCCTTCTCCCAAGCCCCTGCAGCACTTTGCTGGCACAACCTTACTGGTGAGTGAACTGGGAGGGGATGGGAGCTGATCTCAGCTGGCCTTTTGGGAGGCAGCACAGGTTTCTCTGCTCCTGCCTGAGCCGACAGCGCCAGCTGGAGTCGTGTCCCTCGCTTTGCCCTGCGGATGCCGCGGGGCTCGGGAGCCGCTCGCTTCCTATCTCCTCTCCCAGGCACCTTTCCCTTGGAGCCAACAGGAGTTTTGCCACTCTCTTCAAAATCTTTTCTCAGAAAAATAGTGTTTCCTCGATGACTAGAGGGTACAGACATAGACCCATGTCACAAGCATTCAGCATCTATAATTTCATTTGGACCCAAGCGTCATTTCTGTCATCTGGACTTTGTTCTGGGCTACTAGGACACACACAGTTAGAGGGAGGATATGGGATGGATATATACCACTAAAAGCCTGGACTGTAAAGGGCTTTTGCAAAGGGCAGAATGGCAAATAGTTTTTTAAGGTCTGGTCTTTGATTTCATCCTCAATAATTTGTGAAGAAAAATCCCTTGTGCAAAGGAAATGTTTTTAATGCAGAACTAGAGAAACTAAAGGACTCACAACATTAGTGAATTGGGTATTGAATTCTCACAGAGCTTATTTAGTTGAGTGCTTGATATCAAATTTATGTCCATGGAGGTAACGTAAGTATATTTTTGCATATTGGATATGCCATGACAATTACATAAATATGTAAAATCAGGATGAATTACTCGTGCTGTCTCTGTGGTCGTAACTTGAACCGTGCTAAGCAAATTCTTTAAAGAAAATAAAGAGTGTTCCTAAGCATAGTGAATTTACTGACCTACCACAGCCAAACATCTGCAAGCACATCACAGGTGAAAAATCCTGTGATTTTCCTTTCTGCTGCAGCTCCGGGACACCTACTCCAAGAGCGGCGTCGCTTGTCTCACCGGGGAGGAAATGGGGAATTTCATCCAGAACCTGGATCTAACTGAAAGCGAAGACAGAGAGGCTGATCCCTGCTGGCAAGTAAAGTGGCACCTGGGAAAGTTAATTAAAAAGGTATTTGGGAACCACCACGCTGAAACAGCGTGCTTGGTGATAGTGCTATTCAAAGAATCCTACCGGCAGAATGAAGGGGGTGGTTTTATTGCTAAGGAATAGTCAGGCCATACCTTCAGCTGCAGAGGGCTTGCACTGAAGCAAAGAAAAATATTTCCTGCCATTCAGGAAATAATAAAGCAAAGACAATCAGTTTTTACTAAGCCGATTTCAGCAATAGGTTGGCTGAGCTGAAATACCTCAGGGTGGAAGTGCTTGTTTCCTACCTGACCTACACCTGACCTACACCTTTCCTACAGACCATAGTGGTAGCAGGGGTGTCACTCCCTCTTTGGGAATAGAGGGAGACTGGCATGAGAAAATGAGATGAAATGTAACGTGGGGAGAGGTAAAAAGGTCTGGTCATGGGCATTAATGAGGGGAGGAAAGAGCGAGGCGAGAGCGCACAGCACCTTCCCAGCTGAGCCTTCAGAGAACACCCTCTCCCGCCTGACTTACACACAATACATACAATTTTGGCTACAGAAAAGAAAATAAAGCCTGACTGAAAAAAAATCAGAAAGGCTAAAATCTTCTGGAATGGTTTTCAAAAGCCCATCTCTGCCACATAAAAAAAAGCTCATCCATAAAGATTCACTTCTGGCTGAAACTTACCTGGCAGATCTTGCAGCCCAGAATAGATCCTGTATTGGTATTCAGAGATCTGGTGGATGTTCTGTCAGTGAAATCCCTTTGGTGGACGTTCTGTCAGTAAAATCCCTGAACATCTGCAAAAGGAAAATACTATTTTATTTGTTGGATGGTTACACATCTAATATACCTACCAGCTCCTTGAATGCTTCAAAAAAAGATAGCCTGGGTGCCAGAAATAATAAATGGTGATAATAATAATATAGATGGATGGATAGATAGATAAATAGAAACGTGGCAGGGCAGAACCCATCAGTAAGTGGCAATACAGGTAAATCATCTCAAGCCATCAGCATGCTCCCTGCAGCTGCACCGCCGTCGGTACCCAGAGCAGTTTGTTTCAGCAAACAGTTATGAAGAAGGGGAATGCACCAAATAAGTTATCCTGGCTTAAGAGCTTAGATAGATAGATGGGAAGAGGCATAAAAATACATTAAATTTAATTTCTCAGAGCTAAGATCCCCCAGAAGTGCACGCTGCCAGGTATTCTGCAAACGGAAGCTGGTGCTTGTAATGCTCTATCTCTTCTTATTTGAGAAAAGCATGAGAGTCAAATTTTCCAATAGACTCAAAGCCCAGATGGCTGAGCACTCTCCAAAATGTTTTCCTACGTATTTCATTACAGAAAGGATGTAAACATAGGAGTGCTTTGTTACAACAAATTAATAGGCTTTTTTTGATCTGCTTGTTGATCAAATCCAGAATACCCTTTATTCATGAGTTTGAGAAGGGAGCGTTTTTTTTTCCTGCACTTCTCGGTTTCTGCCCACAAATTAATTCATTTTCTCTGTGTTTGTTGACAGATGATGGCGAGAAGCTATGAGGAAAACATATCCGCAGTCAACGGTATTATAATAGTTTTATTATCCGTGGCAAAAAAGGAGCTGCTAGTGGCACCTGATGTGTAGTGACTCAAGTAATTTTTTAAAAGTGCAGTGCTAGTGGCACCTGATGTGTAGTGACTCAATTTTTTAAAAGTGCAAAAGACACTGACTCAGATCTTGTACTGGCAGGGAGTCATCGGGGAAAAAAAGAAAAAAAAAGATTGCTTATTACTAGAAGGCAAATTTTCAGGAGCCAGAAATACGGTCAAGTGTTTAGAAGAAGGTGGATATGGAGGACTCAGCTTCTAGACCTCAGTCCCACAGTGTTACGGGGATATTTAAACATATTCTCCTGGGGACAGGCAGCACTGGGCTGCTGTACACATAGATGGGTTAAGGAATAGCTCTGCTGAAGCTCCGACAGCTCTAAATGCCTTGAGTGAGAGCATTACGACCTCCAAGGGGGAATTCAGAGTAAAGACCACAAATACTTAAAAATTACTCAGCATGAATACAGAAATTGTGTATATGAGTTATTTTAGGGTAATTTTGGGGCATGAGAGGAGGAGAAAAAAAGAGAACAAATAGGTGTATCAAGAAATCTCAAGGAGAGCAAAAGAAATTTGAGGCTTATTTGCCAATATATAGCATTCGGTCTGTGATTTAGTCAATTTAGAAAATGACATACCTATTCCTTAAAAGCACGTGGAGTGGAACAGACGTGCTTTCTGACACTCACTGAGGTCCCTTCTCTGCTCTTTCCTCAGGCGAGCGAGCCCTGACGCTGCCGCGCTCCGACGGGCAGCCTCCCCTCAACAGGATCGCGGCGCATCTGACGGGGAGCAGCGCCAGGAGGAGCCCCCTCTCCCCACGCAGTAAGGAAAAAAAACCTGGAAAACCTGTTAAAGATGGCAAAATTTACTCTCTCATGGCTAGCCTCGTGCTTGCCTACACTTTTTGATACTTGCACGGAGTTACCAGTAAGAAACAAATCATTAAAAGAGTCTTCTTGTCCCAGACAACGTTTTTTTTCAGCTAATTCTCACAGGAGAGGGAGAAGGCCCATTGCCTCTGGGTACTTCCCTAACTTTTCTTCTGGAACCCTCATTAAGGGAAAAAAAAAATAAGTATCCCTCTTTCTAACGTTAAGTTTTCCTCTTTTCTTTCCTTTAATTTCCTTCTGTTAGTTGTGTGACCAGCTGCTATGGTGACAGACCTATTAGAAATGCAAGACAGTGACAGGAGAGACTTGACATTCAGGCCATATTAATGAAAGCCCTGGTAGGGTTTCTACAGCTTTGGAGGGTTTCAGGCACAAATGGCTATTTTAACTTTGTTACTAAGTAACGACATGATGATTTTTCTCTTATTTGGGAGCACAAAAATTAAAAGTAAAGGTAGCTCATGTGAATTCCACCGTTGAGCTAAACCAAGCTAAATTTCTGGACCTTCAAATTGTTTTGAGAAGGGACATCATGAACCACTGGGAAGAGCAGGTTTCCTCACTTTGGTATTAAAAATCAAACTCCCCAAGTAGCAGACACCTGGCTTCACTACCTGGCTTTTAATTTAATGTATTTCTCTCTTTTTTTTCTCAAGTAGACTCCTTGCCCAGAAGAGGGAACGGACACAAAATAAGCAACTGGGAATCGTCGAGGAGAGGCCACTCTTTCCTCTACAACGTGGAGCTGAGAAATGGCGAGTTGGTGATCCCCCAAACGGGCTTTTATTACATCTACTCACAAATCTATTTTCGTTTCCGTGAAAACGAGAACGAGGATTCAGATTTGCTGGCACAGATCAGGAACCCCAAACAGCTCGTCCAGTACGTTTACAAACTGACTAATTACCCGGAGCCCATTTTGCTCATGAAAAGCGCAAGAACGAGCTGCTGGTCCAAAAAAGCAGAATATGGACTTTATTCCATCTACCAAGGTGGTGTGTTTCAGCTGAAAAGAGACGACAGGATTTTTGTCTCCGTCAGTAACAGTGACATAGTTGACATGGACAAAGAAGCAAGTTTTTTTGGAGCCTTTATGATCAGTTAAAAGAGGAAAATCACGCTCTAAGGGAACCAGTTTTCCTAGACAGGACCAGCATAAAATTCTATAAAATAGGGGATAATAAGCAAACACCGTAGCAAGACCGACTGTACCAGGCTCCCCTTTCTCAGCTCACTCAGCACGAGGTCCAGCCGTGCAGAATATTCACCCACCAGTGGGGAAGGGGCAGCAGCAGCTGGATGCAGCTGCAGATGGTGATGCTTTGCACGGGTACCACATCTCCCTGCCCAGCCAGGATTTCACATGCCACGGATGATACCTTTGGCCAGAACCCCTGGCAGGTAAGAGCTCGCCCCCACAGAGATGCTCCACGCCGGTGGGATGGAGGATGCTCCGGGTCCGGTGACTTGAGGCGGAGATGGGACATCAAATCTTACTCGTGGTCTCCATTGGGACCCCGTCTTGAATATCATCAGGTCCTGTAAAGAGCCATTAGCAAATTCTGCTTCCCAGGCCCCCATGGAATTACTCCAGGAGTTTTTTTTGTTTGAACCTGAGTTTTACACACGTTGAAAGGCCATCAGAAACTCAAACTGCACGTCTTCATCTCATCTAATAAAGCACTTAAGCGCCTAATTAATTTTAAGCACACGAACAGTCTGGATGAATCAGGGTATTTACATGCTTGAAATTAAATATGTGCTTAAGCATTTTTATTTTTTTTTTTTCAGCATCATGGCTTGAGTAAACACATTAGTCTGTCTTAATCAGGATATTGTACATAAAACCAGCTGCTGAAATGGCACAGAAGAGGTTTTTGAAATCAATCAGTATTTTGGATCAGCACATTATGATAGTGCCTATTTACTTAATTGCTGTGCTGCAAAGATTTCACCAGGTTTCCAACAGGTTCAGTAATGTGGTTGCTGTTACAGTTGTTGACAGCAAGTACTTCATCCAGAAAAAAAAGGTGCTTTTCTGTAAATACTGAATTCAGTTAGACATTTGCCACAAATTAAGCATGCCACGCTTCTTCCATGTTTATTTGTACTGGCCTGTATTTGGTAGGGTGTAATGCAGAACAACACACCCCCATGACTAATATTTTAAGGAAAACATACACCACTATCTGTACTTAAACAAGAGCTGCAGTTTGGGTAATACTGATTAGATTTTTGTTTTATATTTAGGAATGGGTGGAAATTTTTCATAATTTTTGTTTAAACCATAACTATTTTTTTTTAAATGGCAACTATATTTTTTAACTCTTTGAGTGGGTCTATTTTATAGTTACAAAAAAAAGGAAAAAAAAAAAAAAAGATTTGTAAGCGTAAGCTGTGTGGGCTATATCCTCCACATACATCAGGTAGCATTAATCAGCACAACCACAACATCATCAGAGGACATTTGCACCATGAGTGCATTTTGCCCACGTTCAGAGAAAACAGTGGGGAAAAGAAGGTGATAGTGGAAAAAAAAAAAAAATTAGTGGGGAAAAGAAGGTGAAAGTGGAAAAAAAAAAATTAGAGGGGAAAGGAAGACAGTTGTTCTGCAAATGTTACTTTGCATCAGCAGAATGATGCCAGGAGAAAATCTGCTTCTCCTTTTTTTTAATGCACTAAGGTTGCCGTGGGAACCCTCCCCTTCACCTCCGCACTCTGGTAATTAAATCACTGCACAGCCCTTGCTTATGGGCCTCGTGAGTAAACACGCATCATTGATCTTACTACTTTATCAACGAGAGGAAATGAATAGACACAAGCACCTGCATTTATTCTGTCATTCAGAAAAGCAGGTTCGTTGGTACACTTAAATACCTGTGTTTGAGCAGCAAGAGAAGAATTTCAGAAATATCCTCCTTTTGACCGGTTGGAGCAAAAAAACCACACTGCTATAAGCCTAAAATATGAAGTTTTAACTTTTTTTTCTGCTGTTTTAACATAGCACCACATAAACTGTTCTCAGTGGTAATCAAATATGTGAAATTCTCCCTCGTTTCCTGGAACACTTGGGTTTGCCTCATTCTCAAATCATTTGCTTCAACAGAGAACAGGAAATACTTCTACAGTTTTCTTTCTGATTTCTGTATTTAATTCAGAAATTTTCTGCCTGCCAGAAAAGACTTGGGAGAACAAAGCCATTCCCTCTGTATCTGGATGTCTCCTATGTTGGACTTACTACTTTTGTAAGTTCTCCTTGCAAATGGACCAGGCTTTTTGACCTTGACCCATGTTATGAGGTTTGGGGGGGGGATTTTTAGCAGTTTCTTATATTAAAAAGTTTGTGGTTTCTTTTTAGAACTGTTATTTTAGGAGCTAATTTGGAAAAAAAAAAATTAGTTGAACTGTGAAAAAGTATTTCAGATTTGCTGGTGACAGTGTAGAGTCAGAAACCCTTCCTTACAGCCAGGAACCCATTTGTGAGTAGGACTCATGGCTGCGAGGAAGGGCTGGAAGGAAACTGGGGGAGTCTCCACAAACTTGCAGCTGACACTCAAACTGTCTATTACTCACAGATATTATTTTTTTCTCTATGTTCTCTCCTCAACTCTCAATATATAACACCGTGCCGGCTGTCACTTGAGGAATGCTCCCTGGCATCGTGGTCTTTTTTTATCTAAATGTACATATTCTTGATTTCTGCATGCAGGGTGTATCTCAGCAGGGAGCACACCCAATAATGATATTTTATTTCTGAATAATCCGAAGGCATGCTTGCCAGGTGTTCTCTTGGGGAGAGGTTATCAAGGAATATCAGAATGGACACATTTGAAGAAGAATGGAAAGACAAAGCAAGTTCTGTTTGTACATTTGCACCCTGGACCACAGTTTTCATCTCACTTCACGTTGAACAGCGAATGTAGCAGATTTTTATTTGTGGATGTAAGTTGTGGAAACATGTAAATATTGTAATTTTTCTACAGGCATTTTGTATAAAACAGTTTTACTAAATAGTTCTTTAGTCTTGCAGTGGTTATTGGTTCTGTCCTACACCTTCCATAACAACAAGCTGGTCTGAAATAATTCCTCTGACACTGGTTGGTATCAGTTATAATCCATCAAATGCCACAAATGTTTGCAATGCAAGGGACATCATGCAAGCCATTGAGCTGTTCCATATTGTATAATACAACAGAATTGGCTTCCAGGCCCTGGTTGGAGAACAGCACCTGGAAGCAGTAGAGATGGAAGAAAACACCGAAAATGATCTCATGACCCTGAGCACTTCCCTTCAGGTCCCTCTCATGTTTGAGCATGAGCATACGTAAGCATTGGGAAGTTTATTTCATATGGAAACATCTAGTTCTTGCCCATCACCAAGCTGCAGTAGAAGATCTATTGGATTCAGAGGGATAAGGACCATTTGCACAGGTGTTGGAAAGCAGCCATAAACTGGAGGTCTCCTAGTAAGGTTGAAAACAAATACACTCCCTGCCCCCAGAGCAAACATGGGATACAGTGTGGTCTGTCCACTCCACTACCAAAATTTGCCCCACCAGAGAAGGGTACAAAACCCAAGTGAACCCTGGAAACTCAACAAGACATGAAGGAATCATCTAACCTGAGCCCAGCCCTGAGATGGGAGAGGGTTTGTGTGTCCACGGCTGGAGCAGCAGCACCCTGCCACAGCAGGGAAACCGGTTGCTCCAGGAGGGAAAAAACCCTTGGAAAATTGCCCCCACCTTAGCCACCCCCAGGAGCTGTTACACCTCTGGGTGTCTCCTTTGACCATCACCCCTTGGCACCTCCCGATATTGACTCATTCTCACTGTAGAGGGTTCTGGCAGGACCCCACGTGGCTGTTCTACATCTACTTGATTAACAAAAAGGATGCTTGCCTCCCCGATGGACTCAAAACTTAAATGCATTTAGCCCTGTGTTTGTTTTAGGCTTTCTTTGGCATGGTTGGAGCATGCCTCACGCCTCGTCCTCAGAGGAGTAGATCTGTGTGATCACCTCTCCCCACCACCACCAAGCCCTACTGGAACCAGTATACCATCCCTGGGGAGGAGCAACCCCCACGGCCCCAAATGGCAGGGATGCCCCCAGGTTTCGACAAGAAATTATTCCTGTCTTAGAGGATGCTTTTGTTTCAGCAGAGGGTTCTCTCTTTCCCGGTGTTTCCATGGGAAAGAAGACATGCCAGCTCACTGGCTTTTATTGTACCTTTCATTACTTCATGGAAACAGACTGCTATTTTTTGCCCGAGTAAATGTAACTATTATTGTTGGTATTGAGGCACTCTTCACTGCCCAAGCAGGAGCAGGGATACATTTGCTGGGCTCCCTGCAAACGGTTAAAAAGCCTGATTCAGACACTGAGATTTTTTGAGGTTCGTAATTTTCGTTTACAGATTACATCTAAATATTAGTGTCTGAGAAAAGGCTGAAGTAATGATCAGTATGACACAAATAAAGCACACTGAGACAAGATCTCATTCATCCCTCCGAGGCACCTTCTGCCACTCAGCAGCAGAAACAGAGGACAGATTAGGATGTTGTTGGATCTGATCCAATTGTCACAGGTTGGGTGGGTTTTTTTTCACATAGAGTTACATGGAAGCTTGTAGCAATTTTCATCGGAATTATCCAAAATATGCTTCTCCATAACTTTCCTCTGTATGAACAGACTGAAATTGCACGCTGTATCACGTGTTAAAAAAAAAAAATCATTCATTTTCCTCTGATTACAGTTAACTGCCTGGCCACACATCACTGCTGCTTTGTAACACCATGGCTCTCCCTGAGACATTCATCATCCAAACCTACATAGACATTTCCATTCATTTCTTCTGAATGTTTTAGAGGTGACATCGAATTGGGACTCTGAATCATGACAGAAATGCCACCAAGCAGCTCGTGGTCAGTGAGACGGGGCTGCACCTTATGGCAGAAGCCTGTTGGTTTAAGCAGCTTCTCATTTTTATGGGCTCTTCTACCAGAGTTAATCTAAATCCCACTCCTTGTCTTTGATGCACATCATACTTTTGCTCTGAACACATCATGTACAATCACAGCGTCAGAAAACATCAGAGAATTAAAAGTTGTCCAAACTGCCTTTCAGAAACTAGCCATTTAAACCCAATCAAACCCGAGGCACAAATTCCTCCTCAAGATACTTTTGAGTTTGTCTGAGTGTGAATTCTTCAGCTCACATTAATCATATGTAGCTCGTGTAACTACTGGGTGAAGATAAAGTGGATTAATGGCAGGTTTGCCGGTGAATGGAGCCAAGTCATCACTCCCCGTTTAACAGGAGACAGACGTATCAACAAGAAAGCATGACTGGCAATAATTAACTCTGCAATCCCATCCTGGCACTAAGAGAACTCAAATCATAATGGATATTAATAAACACATGTAGGTCAGGATGAACATCTCAACCTGCAGATCTTCTTCAGAAAGAGTGTCCAATGATACTCAAAAAACGCAGGCTACGTCTTCTACTACTGTCATGCTAGAAATTATTCCATAAACACTCTGTACTTTTAGCCCAGAGTAAACGTACCTGTGATGGATGAACATGTTCCCTCTCCACTTGGTGACCAAGTCAAAGGAAGAGGGACGTTAATGCCCGGAGTGTGACCTCGCGGCACGACGAGCTGGGGGACGGCGAGAAGCCACGTCTGAAACGGATGCTGCTGAATTAGAGCACAGCTTTGCCAATTAATAAACTGGCACTGTTTAGAAGCCTGCTTCCAGATGTTTACTGCCATATAAACAACTGCAAAACCATTTGAGCACATTCTGGGCTTAACGTTATTAACTTGGATTACCACTATTTCATCAGCGCTACTCGCTGATGATAGTTGCTGTAACCTTTGAAAGCACACACCAGATGCTACCTTCTGTTCTTAAAATACATTTATAATAAAAGTCAAAACATCTTCTGCCCCCAGATATAATAAAAAACCCTGCATTTGCTTTTCTGCAAATTGTTGGAGCTGCATCATTTTTAAATGGGAGATCTCTCCCCTGAATCCTGTTTTCCACTTTCTTCATCTCTCCACAATAAAACCATAATCTTTCTATACTCAAAGCCTTCAGATATTTCCATGACAACAAACAATGATATAAACAAGAATTAAAACTTTATTGGATGAGAAGAAAATGGAAAGAATGGAACATAGGAGAGAGATTTTAAAACTCCATAAATAGAAGCTCTCGTCTACCTTATCTCCAGTGCCCACCACAGCTTTAATGCTGCCAAAGAGAAGCACTAATATTTTAAGAGTCCCATGAAAGGCTAATGTCCATTATAATGTTTTTTTTTTTTAAATTATTTTTTGAATATCTATTCTGTTCATACACCCAGTTAGTGGACAAAACTGTGAATAAAAAGTACTTAGTTTCTGCCTCTTTCTCTCCATTTCTCTCATTCCAATAACATCAGTGACTTCGATCTTTTCTGCAGTTGTTAGGGCAACATAGAAGCACTGGTCTTGCAGCTGAGGGCAAGTAGATAACTTTCTGGAGCCTAAAGCCATCTTCTCTCACAGCTCTTACATCTTCTGTCCCCACTATCAACCACTGTTGTTCAGCACATGCAAAAGCAGAGGCAGGAATTCATTATCGTGCAACACTTATGGGATGTCAACTCTTTATATCCCATCAAAATTCAATTGAAATTGCCAAAAAAACCAGAAAGAATCGGAAAACTGGAGCTGCTTTTCTTTTCTCTCAGCTGAGAAGCAGCTTTATTTCTGGCCCTGACCCCACGAAGGAGAAGCAGCCAGAGAAACCCTTGACTCATGATACCCTTGAAACAAGAAGGGGATTGATGCTGCTGGATTCAAAGCACAACTGCCATTTCTGATCCGAGCAGCTCATCGCTCAGCACATCAAACTCCCAATGAACTAAGTGTTAATTCATTGCGTTACAACCTCAAGCCATCTGGAGTACATAAATCTGGTCCTACCTCACTTTTGGCTACTCGATTTTGCTACACCGACCTCAGTTCAAGTGTTCTTTTAAAAGGAATATATTTTTTTTTCTGAAAAAAAAATTAAAGAAAGCTTTTCTCTCCCTGGGGAAAGGGAAATGGTCATTTTTGACAAGATACAGCTCAGCAAAAACTGGAAGAATTTCATGAGAATGAAGGATGCTCTCTACGCAGAAAAGTCACATTTATAGCTTAGGCCATTCTGTCTGCCAAATATCAACATCCTGCAGTTAATGCCACTGGTCTGAGAATTCATCAGGGAGAGGGGGAAAAGAAGTGAAACAATCCTTTACAATAATACAAAGTATTTGGCAGCCTAAATACGGAGGCAGTTTCCAGCTCCTCGATAATATTATGCAATGAAATTTAAATTAGATGGGACACAAAACCACAATATGAAATAACTGTACATTGGTTGCGTAGGGCCCGTGATTCTTCTTCAGAAACACATAAAACAATTATATAGGCAGCTGGATAAACAAAGCGAGAAGCACGTTAGGCTCTTTCTTCTTTTCAACTGAAATTAATGTGTAGTCACCCCCCATAAAATTTAGGAACTGTTGAATAACTTGCTACAAAACTGTCTCACGGTTCAAGAGCGGGAATGATGAATATCAAGGAAACTGCACAAATATATCATCCAAATTAGGGTAGGGACAAGGCACTAAGGCTAATGCTTGCGTTATAATGGGAAGTGCTCAGGTGGAAACAGGCTCGTTGGGAGGCACAGGCAGAGTAACAGGGTCACACCACACTTGTCCTCTCGTCCTTAAATAAAGCTCTGCAGCAATGAAATAGTGCTTGCAGATGGTGGACACGCCGTATGTGAGCACACCCTGGAGAAACATCACCAAATGGTTCCTCAGATGAATGAACCTCGACGCCAACGTGGCTTTGGAGCACCAGTTGCCCCCCGAGAGGTGGGGTACAAGGGAAGGGGTGCAGCCCCTCTAGATAGAAAGAGAGGGGTGAAAAAAAAAGCATACCCTGTCACTTTGCAGGGATGAGTTGGAAAGGAGGTGAGATACCATCTTTACAAGTGTCCTGGAGGTCACTTCACCGTCCCTCATCTCACCTTGTGCTGCTCCCATCTTACTGCTCCCTGGGTACCACCTCATCCTTTCAGGCAGGAGCCTGCAGCCGGGGGGAGCAGGGGTATAAGGTGGGGGGGTCTGCAAAGGGCAGGATGGCCGAAATGTGCTGGACCAAAATCTAATTGTAGGGAAATCACACAGAAGAGGGCAATCACTGCGGCTTCACTGGGCTGGAGCCTTCGTGGGCTCCTGCCAAGATCCAAGGACAGAGCAAAGATGCAGAAGGAGGGGACCAGCCTTTACAGCCCCCCCCTCACCCCCCATCCCCGGGTTTTCTACCCCC
>NW_015090811.1:2797310-2810145 GCF_001431845.1 Calidris pugnax | reverse complement strand
GGGGGGTGGGTGTGTATCTCCGCGGGGCGGTCGGTGATGCGCAGCCCGCGGCGGCAGGATGCGGGAGGGGAGCGCGGGCGGCCGCGGAGCCGAGAACCGGACGGGCGCCGAGCCCCCCCTGCACCTTTTCCCCGCACCCGTCCTCACCGGCATCACCATCGTCTGCGTCCTCCTCTTCGTCATCGGGATCATCGGCAACCTCATGACCATGCTGGTGGTGTCGCGGTTCCGGGACATGAGGACCACCACCAACTTCTACTTGTCCAGCATGGCCTTCTCCGACCTGCTCATCTTCCTCTGCATGCCCCTGGACCTCTTCCGCCTCTGGCAGTACCGACCCTGGAACTTTGGGGACCTCCTCTGCAAGCTCTTCCAGTTCGTCAGCGAGAGCTGCACCTACTCCACCATCCTCAACATCACCGCCCTCAGCGTGGAGCGGTACGTCGCCATCTGCTTCCCCCTCCGAGCTAAAGTCATCATCACCAAGGGGAAGGTCAAGCTGGTCATCCTCTTCCTCTGGGCCGTCTCCTTCATTAGCGCTGGACCCATCTTCGTCTTGGTGGGGGTCGAGCACGACAATGGCACCAACCCCCTGAGCAACAACGAATGCCGAGCCACGGAGTACGCCATCCGCTCGGGGCTCCTCACCATCATGGTCTGGACCTCCAGCATCTTCTTTTTCCTGCCCGTCTTTTGCTTGACCGTGCTCTACAGCCTCATCGGGAGGAAGCTCTGGAGGAGGAAGAGAAAGAACATCGGTCCAAACGCTGTCATCAGGGATAAGAACAACAAGCAAACTGTGAAAATGTTAGGTACGGCTCTTCTTGCTGTGTTTTTTTCCAAAGGTTGTGTGTGATTGTGTGTGTGTGGGAGAGAGACAGGCTGGGAGAGCACTGGTGGGTCACTGTAGTTCCTTCCAAAGAAAAGCATTTATTGAACATGTTTCACACAAAGAGTTGCACCTCAAGGTCTTCATAGAATAACTCTTCCCTCCTTAGATTTATTTCTAACTGGCTTGAGCTGGGGACTCTCAAATGGTTTAATAACAACCACTGACAAGAACAAATGCTACGGTTACAATTAGCTAGTGCCCTGGAGATTTTTTGAACGTTTTTGCTCTCTGGTTGTGGATACCGACGTTATTTACAGAAAGATAGTTTATTTGATTTTTAAACAAAACGAAACCCTTCTCAAGCCCCAAAGTTGAGCTGCAGGCTGAGCAAGCTGGGTTGGGATGTGCCCTTCCTTTTTATATGAAAAGAGTATCAAGGCTTTAGCAAATTGGGGTTATTTGCTTGGCTGGCTGCATGAGCTTGTGAAAATTAATCTGCATTTTTCTATCAGCAAAAACACGGGCATGTGCCGACCAGGGACCACTGTGGCTCCCTTGAGGTCTGGGATCCTGTAAATTCTCACTGACTGGAAGGAACTCTTCTTGCTGTGACAAAGACACGGTGGTTCCTCACTGTGTGTATTTACACCGCTGAGGGCTTTACACAGCAGTTATTGTTGGCACATGGAAACACAAATTTTAACGCACCCAAGGCGGGGCGTGCGGTGGGAGTTGGATGCACGGGACCACAAAGTTCTGCAGCTTCGTGTCTGCAAACTGCAGGATCCTGCTGCTGCTGGTTCCTCACTGTGTGTATTTACACCGCTGAGGGCTTTACACAGCAGTTATTGTTGGCACATGGAAACACAAATTTTAACGCACCCAAGGCGGGGCGTGCGGTGGGAGTTGGATGCACGGGACCACAAAGTTCTGCAGCTTCGTGTCTGCAAACTGCAGGATCCTGCTGCTGCTGCGGGCTTTTATTCCGGCACAAAAAAAAAATTAAAAAAATAAATAAATGAAAGTCCTCCGCAGTGCAAGTCACCCCGAGGGTTTCCGAGGGGGTGGGATGCTCTGCTTGGAGAAGGTTTCACTGGTAGCAGCACCTTCACCCTGCTCGTTTCAGCTGGGTGGGAGCCATGGGGCTAATGAGCTAGAGGAAGAGGTGGCGGTGTGTCCTAACTACCTTAATTACCGAGGGGGTGGGATGCTCTGCTTGGAGAAGGTTTCACTGGTAGCAGCACCTTCACCCTGCTCGTTTCAGCTGGGTGGGAGCCATGGGGCTAATGAGCTAGAGGAAGAGGTGGCGGTGTGTCCTAACTACCTTAATTACTAAATGGGAGCCTGACTGATTTTTTTTTTTGTTGTTCCCATCCTGCTATATTACTATGCAACAGCGGGAGGAATAATAAACCCCGTGGCATTCTTTGTGCCCTTTCAGCTACGTTTTATGATCAATACAATGACTTCGGTCTGATAAAGCATGACCTTGGAAGTAATTCACCGTTTACACTTCGAGAGTTTCAGGATTATGAATCTCTACTTCCCAACAAGTAAATTGCTGGCTTATATTACTACCATGTTTATATTTCTGTATACTTAACCACAAAGAATTTTGAAGTAATAACTGTTTATTTCTGCCCTGAAGTATAGCCACAAGCATTACAGCATGTCAGACTTTTTTTTTTTTTTTTTTAAACTTTTACAAGGTCTGAGAACAGCAAGACAGTGGAAAGCCTGTCCTCAGAGAGCGAGCCTATATTCTCTAAACGATAACAGTCTGATGGAAAGATGGAAAGGAAAGTAGTAAGGGCTCAGCACCAGCAGATGCTCGGTGCTCTCACTGCTTTTAATGTTCTGCTTAAAATTTAGAAGGCACTTTCTAAGACTTTAGCAAGTCACGGAACATCGAGTAAATGGGATTAGCACCACCACTTCTATTAAACTGTAGAGGAAGGTTATGCTTCTAGGTCCCTAATTAAACACCTAAATGTATAGCCTGACTTGAAAAGAGCTATCATCCCCTGTTCCTATTGAAATCAGTGTGACTCTGCAGGCGTGAAGATCAAGCTGTCAAAAGCCTGAGGAGGGCTATGCATTGCCTACATGTGGAAATACCAGCTGTGCTTAAAATCCTGTTTGTGATGACCATCGTGCTAATACTCATTATATGGATTAAATTCCCGAGCACACTTGTGAGCAAGGGAAACACCACCTGAATTTTGTAGGTGAAGATACTGGGGGGAAAAATGGAAGTGGTCGGCTCAGGAAGATGCAGAGCTGGAAAACAGATAGTCTGAATTTCAGCTCTGTGCTCTAGAGTCCACCATAAGTATCCATTCAGACTCGGGAATGCTTGTTCAGAAAGTTTTTGGGGAAAGGTGCTGACACTCATCTCTCTTACCTCTCTGAATTTTATATCTCCTGTGACTTGACACGAGCAAGCAGGATTGCTACAGAACAGAACAGGTTAACTGGTAAAAAACTGCTTAGGAATGTCAAAAAACCTTGCTCGAGTTTTCTGGTTTTTCTCTTTCTGGTATATTAATAGATACACTCGGAGCAATCTGAAAAATAATGAAGGTCAATAGCACACAGGAAATGAACAGAAAAATTTTCCCTTTCTCTAGGCTGGAAATTCAAATGGGCCAGTGTTCAAAGATACACACATTCCTGTTACTCTGCTTATATGATATTTACACATAAAGGCAATGATAGTGATAGTGTAATATTACAGATATACTATATAACTATAATTGTGTAGTTATATATTATGCATTTAGTTTTACTCTTCTTGATATAACTAATACTCAAAAAAGTGGACAAACTGGACAGATGCATCCCTGTTTATTCTTACCTTGGCATGTGTGCGCTACAAGTCCAAATTCTGGTAGTTCATTTCATTTTTGGGCCTTTGCCCCAAATATTTTTGCTCCCTGGTGATTACATTCTTCATTATAAACCACAGTGTTGAGTCTATCACATTATATATAATTTGCTTTCGTCAAACACTGCAGATGGCAGGTTATTATACTTTCATTTTGCCACCATTTTAATTCTCTGTTTATGAAAGCATAAGTTTTATAGGTCAGAATTCTGGTCTGTCAGAGGTGCAGTATACAGGCAGCCTGGATAGATGTGATCGACGCGTGCCAAGGATTGCTAATTTGTGCTCTCAGAGAACGTATTGAGAGACCCCAAACTGAAAAGTTTCGGGATGCATTTTGCAATTTTGAATTTTGAACAGAAACTTGAAATAGAATTTTAAAAAGTCAAATTTTAAATCACCCTCTGATACTCATACCTAACGCTGGTTTTTTCTGCTGTTTTCATTTTAGTTGTGGTGGTATTTGCTTTCATACTCTGCTGGTTGCCTTTTCACGTAGGACGATATTTATTTTCCAAATCCTTCGAAGCCGGATCCCTGGAGATAGCAGTGATCAGCCAGTACTGCAACTTGGTGTCCTTTGTCCTCTTCTACCTTAGCGCAGCCATCAACCCCATCCTCTACAACATCATGTCCAAGAAGTACCGCGTCGCCGCCTGCCGCCTCTTTGGACTCAAACCCCTTCCCAAGAAAAGACTTTCCAGCACCAAGCAAGAAAGTTCACGGGTTTGGACAGAACCGAGCGTCATCACATGACACGTGATTCCCAAATTCCCAGCACCAAGAGCATTGCCTACCAGTATTTCCCAGGAAGCCATAACGAAAGAGAAAGAGGGGGAGGAACTCAAACCCAAACGTTGAAGCCGTACTTTCGTCATCGTCTGGATTTGCTGGAAGACCTAATGTAGGCAGTTAAAAGATTTAAAAAAAACAAAACCACAACAAACAAACTCAACTTTGAGACTATAAAAGGAGACACTTGGTCACAGAATTTGCCAACACTCAAGTATTTTTTTTTTCCTTCTGCTTTTGCCCATATGACTTACTTTTTTTCTTTTTGCACTGACTTTAGCAGGAGAGCGATGGAGCCCCGTTCACTCGAGAGTTTGTGTGATTTCAGCAGCTCGTAGCTTGAGTGAGAATTTTTCCAGAGGTAACCTTAGTTTTGCTGAGTATTTTTTCCCTGGCATGAAACCAGACCCTAGAAAGAGAAAAACGGAATTGCCTTTTTGGAGTAGAAAAACCACAGAATTTGATACACTTTTCATAATCTTGATTTTTAAATAAACTAACATTTTTCTCTGAATGAGGAAAACGGTTTCTAAAAAAAATAAAAAAAGGAGAAATAAAATGGATAATTTTTAAACACGCAAAAGTACATGACCAGCATGTCATGTCTGAGTGGAAAGGAAATGAGAAAAAAATACCTTCACAGAAGTGGCTTAGAACATGACTGTACTGAAATATCTTTTTTTTGTTTAACACATATATCAGTGGGACAAGGACAGTGCTGACTTCAGAACTGCAGTGATGCTATAAAAATACGGAATGCAATCTCCCACCGAAGTCATATTTTATGGGTTGGTTTTTTTTTTATCACTAGCTAGATCATCCGTACTTCTTCTGTTCAGCTTGACTGTGAACGACTCGATGTGTTTGAACGGGGCAACTTTTGGTTGTTCCAGGATTTCTAAGGAGTCTGTGGCTCATGTCCATGCGCTGCGCACCCCCGGACCCCCAAAGGCTGCTAAGGACAGGTCTCCTGCCTCTAAACCACCACTTATTTCTATTTAAAGCATATCAACTGGTTCCCAGTGCCCGGCGTGCAGCTGTACTGGTTTGCTGCAGTATCAAATTCAGAACATTATTTTTTATTTTTTAACCAACGTGACCTGGCAGAGTGATAGAAAAATCTGCATTAAACCACACGGGCAGACATATTCTCGTAGTTGATCCATAAAAATCTTAAATTCAGTCGCTTTTTATAACTCGAGTACGCCATGGCGAAGCGAGCGAGAGAACTTCCCATCCCTTGTGCTCATCACCGTGCCTCATGTCGCCTCGGTTGTCACAGCACCACGTAGGTTTTGGTGGCCCTGCTAATGGAGCTTCGGAGCGTGCATGTGCAATAGCAGCTTCCTATTTATTTCAGCCTCGTATTTATTACCAGCTGGTCCACGGCCCCTTCTCCACCATCAATTTGTCCTTTAGAGAAATTCCTACCGCCTCCGCACCGTCCGGTTGCCGCCGGTGGGCCATATTCTGCCTGTTAACACCTTTAGTTGATGGTGCTGCTCAGGTCTAACTGAAAAGAGAATTTGGCCTCTTCTGTATATACTGTGGGGTTTTTTTTTAATATCACCCAACGCTTCGCTGGGGCTGGGGGAAAGGAGATGGCTGCCCCTCATTGTGGCGCCTGGGCTCGTCTTGCTCCCTGCTCACGGAGAGCACAGGTTTGGTGGATGCCCAACCTATAAATTAAGGGACAAAGGAGGAGCAGCGCTACAGGAGGGTCTCCCGTCCCATCTCCAGCCACCATCCACCTCGCCCATTGTGGACTGACAGACGGATCTGATGGCAGATGTCATGCAACTCAGGGAAAACAAGAAATTCGGGGAAATCTCGAGAAGATTGTGAAGGTGTGAGCTCACTTGGTGACGCGTCTGTGTAAGTGAACCCATCACACGCCCAGCGCCACGTACGTGTGTTTCCAATCTCAGCTGTGCCTGTGGTATTAAATGTGAACAGAAAAAGAAATAAAGTGATGAGAGCCTTTCCTGACCTGCAGGGTGAGTGGTGGTGGAGGATGTGGCGTGGTTGGAGGCACGGCTGTAGGAATGGGGTACGAAAGGGGTACCAGTGTCACCCAGGGCGTGTGAGACATCATGGTCTTGCTCCCTTTCCTTCAAGTCAAACCTGTGTCTCAGTTACAGGAAGGAATTCTGCATGGCCAGAATGGTCCCACAGAGGCTTTTGACTGGCTAAGAAGCTGCATTATTGGGTTTTCAATTTGTTTCCCCAAACCTGTATAACTACATTGATTAGGCAATGATTTTTTTTACAAAAATAAAGACATTGAGGTGCTGGAGCGGGTCCAGAGAAGGACAACAAAGCTGGTGAGGGGTCTGGAGAACAAGTCTTATGAGGAGAGGCTGAGGGAGCTGGGGGTGTTGATCCTGGAGAAAAGGAGTGGAATGGGCTGCCCAGGGAAGTGGTTGAGGCACCATCCCTGGAGGTGTTCAAAAGATGTGTTGACACAGTGGTCAGTGACATGGGTTAGTGATGGTTTTTATCAGAGTTAGGTTGATGGTTGCACTAGATGATCTTAAAGGTCCCTTCCAACCTGGACAATTCTATGATTCTATGAAAACAGAGTAACTCTAACGTTAAATCCCTTCCAACCCCTGTGCAGACATTTAATTTCTGCATAGAAACTATTATTTCATTTAACCTAATGTTTCATCAGGAGAGTCTGCAAATATTAACTCTGCCAACACTGTGAAATTGCCACGACTTTGTGTATAGAAGAGAATGTAAAACATTAAATCTAGGGTTGCAAAAGTCAGCAAGAAGGGGACTGGCTGCTTATGGTGAGGGAGGAGAGGACTTCTCACTTGGAAAATGGACTTTTTTCTGCAAGTCATTGAATATTTGGCCAAATCTAGCAAAATATATACATTATTATAGAATAGTAGCCACCTTCCTATGACTCTTGCACAAGCAGGAAAATATTCCACATCCAGCAGGAGAAAATCAAGCAATTCAAGAAATTCAATTCACTGCTGCTGCTGCTCCTGCAGCTGCCACTATCCCATCCCTTGGTTTTGCCTCCCTCAGTGCTACAACTTTTCCATACAGAAATACTAAAATCAGTGGAGTCTCACTTACTGGCATGGGTTGGTTCCAGAGGGTGGATAGGGTCTGCTTCTTCAAACAGGTACCAATGCACAATGAACTGCTTTTATATGGAAAAAAAAAAAAAAAAAAAGAAGGAAAAGTGAAAAAAAAATGTCATCTGGATAACCTTCACTTTTGCATTGTAAAAATCAACTACTGTCAAATTCTGCCAGAAAGCTTTATACCTCCCCAGCAGCACTGGTGGACGAATAACAGCATTGCTCACCTCAAAAGATGATGCCTAAGCTGTAAGAAAGAAATTCATTGGGGAAGAAAAAAAAGCACAGTCAAGATTTCGACAGCATTTTTTACCTAAAAGTAGCGAAATCAGTCCAAGATAGGTATCCTGAATTTATCTCAGACAGTAACATGGGGCAGGGCTCCTCCTCGCTGAGGTTTCACCCAAACAGAGTAGATGCTGGTGGTGGAACCCTCTGTCTCAGCTGCTCAGCCGTCCCAGGGGATGACTATCCTGGAGAAGACTTTCCAGCAGAGACAAAGCATTTCTCCTCTGTTTCCCAGGGTGTTCCTGTAACACCTCACCTTCCTGGCATCTTCTCCCCAGAGTCCTCCCCATCTGAAAGGGCACGGGTGTCTCCCCGGCTCTATGTTGGGTCTGGACACGGCTTTTGAGATCTGTTTTACATGCAGGGAAGACAAGAGCCCTTGCAGGAGCTGGGCTGTCCATCAAGTGTGGCAGGGTAGCTCCACAGGAAGATTTCTTTCAGCCATAGGTTGCATTTCTGGAAACTCCTTCCTGCAGGAACAGACTTTTCCAGTTCTCACTGAACAAAAAATGTATAGTGGCTTTACAAGTCATCATTTTGCTGTGCTCTCACTGACCTATGTGTGAGCAGCCGATATAGGGAACAACTGGAGGTTCATTCATTAAACAGGGCAGAATTTAAAAGCTTTTCTAACTCTACATTTTGTATCGCAGCTTCACAAATAAACAGGAGCAATTTGACTGCATTTTCTATCTTGGCAACACGTTAAATTGGTGATGAAATAGGTCAAAAGCACTTTACCAGAAAGCTTCATTCATTTTAGAAAAGTACCTTTGATGGAGGCATGTACAGGCAGAAAAATCATGTCCTATTGTATTTCTTGCCAAAAGAAAAGAAAAGAAAAAAAAAACAGGAAAAATAGCACTTACATGTCAAAATCTGAGTTGATGGATAGTCTGCATTTGTGTAAGTTTGTGTCAAGTGACATTTGCATAAGCCCTTTTTAAAGCAGCAGCAGTTAGATACCTAAATACCCAGGAGAACCTCCTCTCCATCCTGGATCTGCTGTATCTGGGGTGCTCCCTCCTCCTCTGCTGATGGGCAAGGGTGAGGTGTGGGGTGGCTGCTGCTGGTCCCTTTGTGGGTCTGAAGGCAGCTGGTCCCTCACCGCTGCCCGAGACACCTCCACGCTTGTTCACCATGTTCCTCACGGGGCTCTTGGTTCCTCTGAGCCCTCAGTCAGCGTTTCCCCATGGGCTTCCAGACAGTTTGCATTGTTCGCAAAAGCCCTGTGACCTCAAGGAGGTAAACTCCAACCTGAGAAGTAAATTAAAAATTCGGTACAAAAAAAATCTGGCTAACTCCTCATCTCCCAGTGATGCCAGTATTGTTACTTCCACGCACCCTGAACTGCCCTTCCTTACCCCCCAGCTGAAAGCAGGGCGAGTAGATTTTACCCTCACAAATTTTAATGAACAATATTACAACAAAAAGGGAATTGAAGCACCTGGTGTTTTAACCCTTTGCTCAAGCCACTCTGTCTCATAGAGTCATAGAGTTGTCCAGGCCGGAAGGGACCTCCAAAGGCCATCTAGTCCGACCCCCCCGCAGTCAGCAGGGACACCCCCAACCAGACCAGGTTGCCCAGGGCCTCGTCGAGCCTCACCTTGAATATCTCCAGGGATGGGGCCTCAACCACCTCCCTGGGCAACCTGTTCCAGTGCTCCACCACCCTCACAGTGAAAAACCCTTTCCTAATCTCATCTAAATCTGTTCCCCTCCAGCTTAAAGCCATTGCCCCTCGTCCTTTCACTGCAGGCCTTTCTAAACAGGTTCTCCCCAGCCTTCCTGTAGCCCCCCTCAGGTACTGGAAGGTCTCCCTGGAGGTTCCTCTTCTCCAGGCTGAACAACCCCATCTCCCTCAGCCTGTCCTCGTAGAAGAGGTGCTCCATTCCCCTGATCATCCTCATGGCCCTCCTCTGGACCCTCTCCATCAGGACTCTCCTCTGGACTCCTCTCCTCCTCCCCCTCTCGATGGGGTCCAGATCCCTCTGGGCATTATTCCTTGGGCTGTGGGCTGGTGCAGGCAGCTCCGAGCATCATTTCTGTTCCTAAACTGGAGAATTCAGCACAGTAGCCCGAGATAAGCATTATATGGGAAATAAGTAACCCCTGGCTGACACTGCAGCCTCCAGAGAGCTCAGCCAAGGGGAGCCTGAGCGGGGAAACACAGGCTGCTCTGCTGAAGCATCTGTATCCCCATCAACAACAACCAGTGGCTGAGGCAACATCTACACCCGCTGCAGGATTCATACCTACACGTCAACTCTTACACCCATCCCTGGGTCTGGGCACAAGCAGGAGCTTCCTGGAAAACCCTCTGGATACTCCAGATGGGTGTATATCCAGCAGATGCAGTTGCAGGAGTTGGCATGTCTTGGGAAGACCTGGTGGGATCTACAGTATTTTATACTAATTGCTGCCAGGCATGTTTAGCTGGAGCTACAGCCTGCCCAGCTGTAACAGAGGAGCTGGAAGCTCGTAGGGCATTAACGTGAAGTCTCTGTTCATTTGGTCCATCATCCATGTAGGGCAGTGGTACCTCTCCCCTCAAACCCCCATCTCCTCCCACCTGTGCGTTCCCACCTGAGGTACCGCTGTGGACTCCTTCCCAGCTCCACACAAAGACCAGGAACTTCACAGGAGCAAAAGGGCTTTTCACTCTGAAACGTGACTTCTGGTGAGGAACAGGTAAAACCTCCAGGGGTTTGACTTCACATCCCATGCCCTCAGCCAAATTTTGCCAAGAGCAGTTTGTTAGATGGTGGTGGGGTCCAGCTTTGCCAGATCTATCAGGTGGTGAAAGCACAGTCTGGGTTTCCAGAAGCCCTGGCTGCTGCTGGTTGGGAAAATAAAGAAAAGGAAATGTTAGATTGCGATCTTTTACCTCTTAAGTTGTGATGATGTAAGTGTAGTGAAAGAGGATGAAGAAAAGACACAGTCAGTTCATTTTGTATTCAAGAAGGTTGCTGAAGGGTAGTCACTTCTGCTTGCTGTTGAGCCTCAGTACGGTTGTCATGCCAGCACACAATATAGCACATTAGTATTATCAAATGTAATTAACACATTTTGTGGGCTTTTCTCAGGTTTTCTCAGCTCTTCTCAGTAGAAGGGTCTGATTTCCCTTCCAAGCCCAGCGCTTGCGTGTTAATGCCCTTCTCATCTGAGTTGTGGACTGGTCCATGCCATGACTTGTCAAATGACAGCAAAGTTCAGAGCCCCTCATTAACCCTACACTTCTATCAAAACAATAAAATAACCCAAAAATGAACTCCCCAGGTACACCTGCTGTTGCAGTGTTACCCGGATCCCACCACTACCACGTTACGAAGGCACTCTCACACTGCTGGCCACCAGCAGGCTTGAGGAGCAAACCCAACGTCAGCAGAGGACTATAAGCACTGCACAGAACTCCAGCAAAACACCTGACGGGGTGTGAGCAATCCCGGTCTCTACTCTTCCCCGTGGTTTTGGGCATCCATGGACAAGTACCCATATCCACCACACATGGGGTCAGCACCAAAAAGATGTCAGTGGTGAGATTGGACCCACCTGGATGCTGGGACCATGTCTCTCTAGGAGGGTACCAACTCCTCAATAGCATCTCGAGTGAGCGCTTCCCAGTTGCCAACCTACGGCTCCTCTCTTGTTCGGTGCACAAATACATCCTTTTGAAAGCCTGCAGGCTGCTCCTCTCACTGTACCTGGAGATAAAACACCTGGCAATGAAGGCATTTGATTGCTCTCCATCCACCCTTGCTTTGTTTCCCCTCACTGGGAGCAAGATGAAGGTTTGGTGACGTGTGCGAGCCCGTAAGACAAAATCGCTCTCAGAAATAAAGTACCCCATGGTCAACCTCAGAGGCTGCTGTGAGGGCACAGGAGATGCTCGACCAGCACTTGGCCCCGTTTTGAATGCTGCTGGATCGAAAGAGAAGAACGTTACTCCCTTTTTTCCCTCACATTCTGATTGATTTCCCCATGATTGCAGTGCTGTCCACGCGACAGGAAAGGCACGGCGCTTTCCAAGCCTTTATTCCCATTGTTCTTCTCCACACAGCCTTCCCTTCCACAAACGACCCCGTGCTACAAAAAATCATCCCTCATTAGGGCAGGCAGGCAGGGAATCTAACACCATGAGCCCGTGCAGTAATAAGCCCGCAGCACGATGAGCTCTGAGGAGCAGAGATTTAAATAACTTTAACACGCCGCTATCACAAAAGGCAGCGAAACCTCCTATTCCACATTCTCATTCGCAAGTTAAGCCAATATCCATGGTCACACGTGGGCGTGTGTTCTGCCCAGTCGATAGCACCTGGGTATTTTTATCAAGCGGTGACAGTGCCATTGATTTTTGCAAAACTGGCTGTGCTGTGCCAGGGGCACCAGCGTGGGGCTGCGAAAGGCACAACCTTCTGAGCTGGTTTGGGTGGAACACGCCGTTTTGGACCCGCTGAACTATTGTTAGCTTGTGAGGATGGAGGTGAGTGGCCAGCCCAAGGGTTGGCTTGGTTGGTGCCCCAAGCTCTGGTGGAGAAGTGCTGGAGCAGGGCTCATCCCTCACCCAGCTGCCTTGGGTGCTGCCTGAGCATCTCCAGTCTAATGCCCGTGTAGAAGGAAACAAAACCATTTCAGATACACTCAGATCACAACAGGGGGTTCTTTTTCACAAAAAGCAACCTGATGTCACTCAAAGAGCCACTGCCCCCAGTCGCCCCATCCTCAGACAAAATCACCTTGGACCAGCCCCTGGTTGCCTCAGCCTTGGACAAAGTCGCCTTGGACAAAGTCACCTTGGAGCAACTACTCTTGCTGCGGTGTCAAAAACCACCAGAGGTTTGTATTTGCCCAGAGAAGCTGTGGATGCCCCATCCCTGGAGGGGTTCAAGGCCAGGCTGGATGGGGCTTGGAGCAACCTGGTCTGGTGGGAGG
>NW_015090811.1:2757473-2791252 GCF_001431845.1 Calidris pugnax | reverse complement strand
ACTACTGTCAAATTCTGCCAGAAAGCTTTATACCTCCCCAGCAGCACTGGTGGACGAATAACAGCATTGCTCACCTCAAAAGATGATGCCTAAGCTGTAAGAAAGAAATTCATTGGGGAAGAAAAAAAAGCACAGTCAAGATTTCGACAGCATTTTTTACCTAAAAGTAGCGAAATCAGTCCAAGATAGGTATCCTGAATTTATCTCAGACAGTAACATGGGGCAGGGCTCCTCCTCGCTGAGGTTTCACCCAAACAGAGTAGATGCTGGTGGTGGAACCCTCTGTCTCAGCTGCTCAGCCGTCCCAGGGGATGACTATCCTGGAGAAGACTTTCCAGCAGAGACAAAGCATTTCTCCTCTGTTTCCCAGGGTGTTCCTGTAACACCTCACCTTCCTGGCATCTTCTCCCCAGAGTCCTCCCCATCTGAAAGGGCACGGGTGTCTCCCCGGCTCTATGTTGGGTCTGGACACGGCTTTTGAGATCTGTTTTACATGCAGGGAAGACAAGAGCCCTTGCAGGAGCTGGGCTGTCCATCAAGTGTGGCAGGGTAGCTCCACAGGAAGATTTCTTTCAGCCATAGGTTGCATTTCTGGAAACTCCTTCCTGCAGGAACAGACTTTTCCAGTTCTCACTGAACAAAAAATGTATAGTGGCTTTACAAGTCATCATTTTGCTGTGCTCTCACTGACCTATGTGTGAGCAGCCGATATAGGGAACAACTGGAGGTTCATTCATTAAACAGGGCAGAATTTAAAAGCTTTTCTAACTCTACATTTTGTATCGCAGCTTCACAAATAAACAGGAGCAATTTGACTGCATTTTCTATCTTGGCAACACGTTAAATTGGTGATGAAATAGGTCAAAAGCACTTTACCAGAAAGCTTCATTCATTTTAGAAAAGTACCTTTGATGGAGGCATGTACAGGCAGAAAAATCATGTCCTATTGTATTTCTTGCCAAAAGAAAAGAAAAGAAAAAAAAAACAGGAAAAATAGCACTTACATGTCAAAATCTGAGTTGATGGATAGTCTGCATTTGTGTAAGTTTGTGTCAAGTGACATTTGCATAAGCCCTTTTTAAAGCAGCAGCAGTTAGATACCTAAATACCCAGGAGAACCTCCTCTCCATCCTGGATCTGCTGTATCTGGGGTGCTCCCTCCTCCTCTGCTGATGGGCAAGGGTGAGGTGTGGGGTGGCTGCTGCTGGTCCCTTTGTGGGTCTGAAGGCAGCTGGTCCCTCACCGCTGCCCGAGACACCTCCACGCTTGTTCACCATGTTCCTCACGGGGCTCTTGGTTCCTCTGAGCCCTCAGTCAGCGTTTCCCCATGGGCTTCCAGACAGTTTGCATTGTTCGCAAAAGCCCTGTGACCTCAAGGAGGTAAACTCCAACCTGAGAAGTAAATTAAAAATTCGGTACAAAAAAAATCTGGCTAACTCCTCATCTCCCAGTGATGCCAGTATTGTTACTTCCACGCACCCTGAACTGCCCTTCCTTACCCCCCAGCTGAAAGCAGGGCGAGTAGATTTTACCCTCACAAATTTTAATGAACAATATTACAACAAAAAGGGAATTGAAGCACCTGGTGTTTTAACCCTTTGCTCAAGCCACTCTGTCTCATAGAGTCATAGAGTTGTCCAGGCCGGAAGGGACCTCCAAAGGCCATCTAGTCTGACCTCCCTGCAGTCAGCAGGGACACCCCCAACTAGACCAGGTTGCCCAGGGCCTCGTCGAGCCTGTCCTTGAATATCTCCAGGGATGGGGCCTCAACCACCTCCCTGGGCAACCTGTTCCAGTGCTCCACCACCCTCACAGTGAAGAACCCTCTCCTAATCTCGTCTAAATCTGTTCCCCTCCAGCTTGAAGCCATTGCCCCTCATCCTGTCACTGCAGGCCTTTCTAAACAGGTTCTCCCCAGCCTTCTTGTAGCCCCCCTCAGGTACTAGAAGGTCTCCCTGGAGCCTCCTCTTCTCCAGGCTGAACAACCCCAGCTCCCTCAGCCTGGCCTCGTAGCAGAGGTGCTCCATCCCCCTGATTATCCTCATGGCCCTCCTCTGGACCCTCTCCATCAGGACTCTCCTCTGGACTCCTCTCCTCCCCCTCTTGATGGGGTCCAGATCCCTCTGGACACCTGGGCTGGTGCAGGCAGCTCTGAGCATCGTTTCTGTTCCTAAGCTGGAGAATTCAGCACAGTAGCCCGAGATAAGCATTATATGGGAAATAAGTAACCCCTGGCTGACACTGCAGCCTCCAGAGAGCTCAGCCAAGGGGAGCCTGAGCGGGGAAACACAGGCTGCTCTGCTGAAGCATCTGTATCCCCATCAACAACAACCAGTGGCTGAGGCAACATCTACACCCGCTGCAGGATTCATACCTACACGTCAACTCTTACACCCATCCCTGGGTCTGGGCACAAGCAGGAGCTTCCTGGAAAACCCTCTGGATACTCCAGATGGGTGTATATCCAGCAGATGCAGTTGCAGGAGTTGGCATGTCTTGGGAAGACCTGGTGGGATCTACAGTATTTTATACTAATTGCTGCCAGGCATGTTTAGCTGGAGCTACAGCCTGCCCAGCTGTAACAGAGGAGCTGGAAGCTCGTAGGGCATTAACGTGAAGTCTCTGTTCATTTGGTCCATCATCCATGTAGGGCAGTGGTACCTCTCCCCTCAAACCCCCATCTCCTCCCACCTGTGCGTTCCCACCTGAGGTACCACAGCGGACTCCTTCCCAGCTCCACACAAAGACCAGGAACTTCACAGGAGCAAAAGGGCTTTTCACTCTGAAACGTGACTTCTGGTGAGGAACAGGTAAAACCTCCAGGGGTTTGACTTCACATCCCATGCCCTCAGCCAAATTTTGCCAAGAGCAGTTTGTTAGATGGTGGGGTCCAGCTTTGCCAGCTCTGCCCATGCCCTCAGCCAAATTTTGCCAAGAGCAGTTTGTTAGATGGTGGTGGGGTCCAGCTTTGCCAGATCTATCAGGTGGTGAAAGCACAGTCTGGGTTTCCAGAAGCCCTGGCTGCTGCTGGTTGGGAAAATAAAGAAAAGGAAATGTTAGATTGCGATCTTTTACCTCTTAAGTTGTGATGATGTAAGTGTAGTGAAAGAGGATGAAGAAAAGACACAGTCAGTTCATTTTGTATTCAAGAAGGTTGCTGAAGGGTAGTCACTTCTGCTTGCTGTTGAGCCTCAGTACGGTTGTCATGCCAGCACACAATATAGCACATTAGTATTATCAAATGTAATTAACACATTTTGTGGGCTTTTCTCAGGTTTTCTCAGCTCTTCTCAGTAGAAGGGTCTGATTTCCCTTCCAAGCCCAGCGCTTGCGTGTTAATGCCCTTCTCATCTGAGTTGTGGACTGGTCCATGCCATGACTTGTCAAATGACAGCAAAGTTCAGAGCCCCTCATTAACCCTACACTTCTATCAAAACAATAAAATAACCCAAAAATGAACTCCCCAGGTACACCTGCTGTTGCAGTGTTACCCGGATCCCACCACTACCACGTTACGAAGGCACTCTCACACTGCTGGCCACCAGCAGGCTTGAGGAGCAAACCCAACGTCAGCAGAGGACTATAAGCACTGCACAGAACTCCAGCAAAACACCTGACGGGGTGTGAGCAATCCCGGTCTCTACTCTTCCCCGTGGTTTTGGGCATCCATGGACAAGTACCCATATCCACCACACATGGGGTCAGCACCAAAAAGATGTCAGTGGTGAGATTGGACCCACCTGGATGCTGGGACCATGTCTCTCTAGGAGGGTACCAACTCCTCAATAGCATCTCGAGTGAGCGCTTCCCAGTTGCCAACCTACGGCTCCTCTCTTGTTCGGTGCACAAATACATCCTTTTGAAAGCCTGCAGGCTGCTCCTCTCACTGTACCTGGAGATAAAACACCTGGCAATGAAGGCATTTGATTGCTCTCCATCCACCCTTGCTTTGTTTCCCCTCACTGGGAGCAAGATGAAGGTTTGGTGACGTGTGCGAGCCCGTAAGACAAAATCGCTCTCAGAAATAAAGTACCCCATGGTCAACCTCAGAGGCTGCTGTGAGGGCACAGGAGATGCTCGACCAGCACTTGGCCCCGTTTTGAATGCTGCTGGATCGAAAGAGAAGAACGTTACTCCCTTTTTTCCCTCACATTCTGATTGATTTCCCCATGATTGCAGTGCTGTCCGCGCGACAGGAAAGGCACGGCGCTTTCCAAGCCTTTATTCCCATTGTTCTTCTCCACACAGCCTTCCCTTCCACAAACGACCCCGTGCTACAAAAAATCATCCCTCATTAGGGCAGGCAGGCAGGGAATCTAACACCACGAGCCCGTGCAGTAATAAGCCCGCAGCACGATGAGCTCCGAGGTGCAGAGATTTAAATAACTTTAACACGCCGATATCACAAAAGGCAGCGAAACCTCCTATTCCACATTCTCATTTGCAAGTTAAGCCAATATCCATGGTCACACGTGGGCGTGTGTTCTGCCCAGTTGATAGCACCTGGGTATTTTTATCAAGCGGTGACAGTGCCATTGATTTTTGGAAAACTGGCTGTGCTGTGCCAGGGGCACCAGCGTGGGGCTGCGAAAGGCACAACCTTCTGAGCTGGTTTGGGTGGAACACGCCGTTTTGGACCCGCTGAACTATTGTTAGCTTGTGAGGATGGAGGTGAGTGGCCAGCCCAAGGGTTGGCTTGGTTGGTGCCCCAAGCTCTGGTGGAGAAGTGCTGGAGCAGGGCTCATCCCTCACCCAGCTGCCTTGGGTGCTGCCTGAGCATCTCCAGTCTAATGCCCGTGTAGAAGGAAACAAAACCATTTCAGACATACTCAGATCACAACAGGGGGTTCTTTTTCACAAAAAGCAACCTGATGTCACTCAAAGAGCCACTGCCCCCAGTCGCCCCATCCTCAGACAAAATCACCTTGGACCAGCCCCTGGTTGCCTCAGCCTTGGACAAAGTCGCCTTGGACAAAGTCACCTTGGAGCAACTACTCTTGCTGCGGTGTCAAAAACCACCAGAGGCTTCTCTTGCTGCGGTGTCAAAAACCACCAGAGGTTTGTATTTGCCCAGAGAAGCTGTGGATGCCCCATCCCTGGAGGGGTTCAAGGCCAGGCTGGATGGGGCTTGGAGCAACCTGGTCTGGTGGGAGGTGTCCCTGCCCAGGGCAGGGGGGTGGGAACTCAATGATCTTTAAGGTCCCTTCCAACTCAAACCATCCTATGATTCTATGATAACTTGCACAAGAGTCACTAACGCCCACACTGGGGAGAAGGCAAAGACAGGAGGAGCAGCAGCTTGAGCTCTGCAATCCAGAGCAATCACCATTTCATAACTACACCTAACACCATACCAAGTCCATACAGGAGAAGCCCAGGAAATACTCATCCCTTTTTCCCACTTTTTCCGAGCGTGCTGAACCCTGAGCTCTGCAGCGAGGGCTGGGCAGGCACCAAGCAGCATCCCCCACCAGTGCTGCCCGGGGACATCACCCTGCCCAGTGCCACAGAGCCCTCTGAGCCGAGGACACCACGAGCAGTTCACCAGCACTCTGTGGAAAGGAAGGGCATTTAAGCTATAAATTAATAAATCCAATATTTGCACTGGATTAGGATGAACGTCTCAACTCCATTCACACGTCAATCCTGACAAGATTTCTTCATCCCCACTCTTGGCTCCATTTTATTTGTGGAGAATAATGGCTTTCACGTGACACAAAGTGAGAGAGATGAGCTAATAAAATTACCAAATGACATTCACTGAGCACACCGACCCAAGCAGTTAGTTATTAACCGCGCTAGTAGAACCTAAAAATAGTTTTGATTGCATTCAATGCCATCTATGCCAGCAATTAGTAAAATAAATATAACTACTCAAACTAATAACAGCACATTCACCTGAATAACAGCAGACAGCAGGCCCGGACACTGTGTTTGAAAGCTTCTTGTGAAATCTTATATATTTTTTTAAAATTTTTGCCCAGCCAAGAAACTGCGCATTGAGAGAGAGCAATTGTCAAGAGCAGAAACAGATGCAATCGTTTAGAACGTATTAAATGTAATACTGATGAAATAGCCCTTTCAAGGAATCTCAGCTGGCTTTCTGCTCAGCCATAAAAATATTGAAACAGAATGTACATTTCCTCCCCTCTACTTAACTTGTGGTTCTCGTTTCTGAGAAGAATAAGGGCTGACGTTTTTATCTCCACTCCAAGGCAGGTGAATATTAAGGACGGAGAACACAATTCCACACCACTTCAACAAATCATAGCACATCACGAATTCTGCAATAATTCTACAATTCTAGGGTAAGATTTGCACAGGAAATAAAATTTATACCATCACCTTTCCACAATAGTTTCTTTATAACTTTTCTCTAATACCCTTGGGTGCAGACAGGTCTAACAGAACCATCCGGTTCACGTAGGTGTCACTGATGCCAGGGGAGAATCACCCCATCTCTCTCATCCATAAACTACTCAAATGTTGCTGAGCTCTTGAAAAGATCCATTTAATTTTGGGACAAATGGGTAAAGATCGGGTTGCAGCTGGAGGTTTCTTCAAAAACATGAAGTGGTTTGGTTTTTTTACCCCTTGTTTAATCCCGAAGAAGCACGCAGGCAAGCAGAAGGTGGGAAAGAGCTTCTGGGCTGGGTCTGGCAGGAGCCAAGCAGTTCAGCTCCCTCAGCTTCCCCAGTGGCTGGTGTGTCCCTCAGGTGGGGATTTGGGGGTGCTCTGAGCATCAGAACTCATCCTACCACCTTCCACCAGTTTGAGATTGACTCACATGTGTCACTGGAGTCTCCTCCTCTGGAGATACCCAAAACCCACCTGGAAACCTTCCTGTGCAACCTGCTCTGGGTGGCCCTGCTTTGGCAGGGGGTTGGACTGGATGATCTCCAGAGGTCCCTTCCAACCCCATGTCGTTCTGTGATCTGTCACCTCAAACTTGCAAAAATACACCGGGACCATTGAAAAGTGGTGACTTAAATCCCGTGTTGGAGAGGGACACAGGCTGGAGCTGCTTCCCCCCATTCGCCCCTGACTCATGGTCCTGCAGGACTTTCCCCACCACGGGACGAGGAGCTGCTCTCTCCCTACAGATGCCAAGCACAACCCCACAGCATCCCTCAGTTGACAGTGAGGATGAAACACCGAGCTCCCACCATCACCACTGGTGTCCCTGTCCCTCATGTCTTGCAAAAGCCGCATTTCTCATGGAACTCTCCTCCAGCTGCAGACCTGCAGGTGCTGGGAGACCTCAGCTGGGTCACCCAAGCTGCCCATGGCTTGGCTGAGGACCAGGCCCACCAGGGAGGAGCAGCTCAGGTGATGCTATTTTACACAGCACGCCTCAGAGGCCTCTTGGACCCCCAGTACTTAATTTTCAGGGGTATTTTCAAATACCTCTGCTGTGTTTTGAGACAGGAGGGAGAGGCAGAAGAGCCTTGGTCCCCCGATGCAAAGACTGAAGATCTACCTCCTCTTCAAGCTGGGGCTATTTATAGCTGCCTGAATTTGAGCATCTCCTAAAATTTGAAGACTTGAATGAGTCTGGCAGGAAAGAAAGGCTCTGCAGGAGGGGAACAACATGGATTGACACCACCTCCAGCTCCTCTTTGCCTTCCTATTTGTCCTGGGGAGCGGGTGGCTCCGATCCCACCACATCTTGCTTCGAAACACCGGTTCCTGGTACAGAGACACCCATCCCCTCCCCTTCAACGGGGCTCAAACCTCCTCCACCAAACCAAACACGCTCCCAACTTGTCACAGAGGCTGAAAGTCAAAAAGCAAAACAAATTCTGCCCGTTGTGGCTTTGAGCAGGCTCTTTGATTCCCGAGCCGAGGGAGAATTGCTGCTGCTATAGAAACCGCAGCCACCAGCCCGGGGACCACGCGCCGCGGCCGGCAGAGCTGGAGATTGCTCAAATTGCGAGATGTGCCAGGGGCCACATCCAGCCCCCAGAACCAGCCCACAGGTCGTTTGGAAGGCCACAAAAAAACCATCTAAAAATATCTCAAAACTACAAGCCTCCGCTCTCTTTCAAAACTTTCCAGAGCAGATACTTTTCTCCCACCAGGTACGAGCGAGCAAGAGATGTCAAATGCGACATTTCCCCAGCCTGGTTAACAATTTGCTCCTTATTTCCTTGTGAAACAAAAATCCATTGGAAACTTAGAGCTACTTACCCCGTCTCTGTCCAGTTTGGGTGTGGGAAGGGGAGCCAGAACCTCTGCACCAAACCTGTGGGTTACAACACGAGAAGACAACATCCAGAGCTCAAACACCCCTAAAACCATCTTCCATCACCTCTGTGGACACTCACAGCAACGCTGTCAACCAGGGACTACCCCAAATAATAGAGCTCTTCGGATACCGAAGCAGGAATTACTATTCTATAGACATATTTAACAGATTTTTGTTAAAGAGAGATTTTTTTGGCAAGCGCTGTTTAAATTGGAAAAAAAAAAACCACCAATAAAAACAAAACAACAAAAATCTGATCAAAGTGAAAAAAACAAAACCCTGTTATTTCCTTAGGAAAAACCCACTCATGTTGCAAATTGCAGTAATTAAAGCAAACAAATAAAAAAAGTTGTATTTACACAGTGATTTGAAGGAGAGAAGCTGTTTAAAAACCAAACATTAATGTGTTTACAAAGCTCGACACATACTAGTTAAAAACCAAACATTAATGTGTTTACAAAGAAAGCTCTACACATACTACATTAATTCTTTATGGTGACTAATTGAGTTTAACGAACACCACAAAATCACCCCAATTACAAACCAGAAAGGTCCCGACTTAAATTTGGGGCTCCTCGTTGAGCTTCAGGCTGCAGCAACACCACCGACCTGCCGGGAAGGGGCCCCGCAGACCGAAGGGGCTGCACTCAATTAAGAAAAACTGCTGGTAATATCAGAAAGAATTAAAACATTTATTGGGCATAAATATATTACATATACACTACAGATACAGTTAAGTCTTACATACATAGTGTAGTATTTGCAAAATCTATACATTAAAATTGATATGGCAGTTTTAATACAATGCATATGAAATAGTCTAAAATTTACAATACAAGAAAACTTATGATTATTTTTTTTTTTCTTAAAGTTGAAAAGCTTGGAATGTATGTTCCCATAGTGAGGTAAAAACATTTTATTTTTTTTTTTTTCAATTTAAAGAACTGTGCAAGGATAAGGTTCATACACATTCAGTTAGGGCACTTCTCAATCGTGACACTGAATACCGAGCCACCAAACAGGATTAGAAAACATTTCAAGTTCATCAAGAAAAAAGGCAGAACAATATAAAAACCTCTCTTCTCCTTCCTTAAGGGTTTGAAATATTTGATGTTTCATTCTACCTTCTTTTTTTTTTTTTCATGGTTTCTTGGAGAGCAGAGCCCTTGGGTTGGGGTCAACACTGGCTGTTGATGGACCAAAGGGCATAAAGGCGACCGGGAAAAGACAAGGCATCGGCAAAGGGTGGGTGAGGGAGAATGGAAATCCAACCAGGGATGCTTCAAAAATCCGTGATGCTTTGTGTTTTGGGTTTTTTTTTTGCTAATATACGAATAATAATCAAATCACTATGGCAGGAAAAGAATGTCCAAATGAACTTAACTCAGGACCTGCCCCAATTCCCGCAGGACTCTTTCTCCAATAACCTCGGGGCCGGGCGCTCTCGTTAGCGTGATTATAAGGGACAGCAAACAAATTAGCAGTGACAAAAATGCTTCAAGTGTAACTGATTGCTTTTCGCTACACTTCTGCTGGCTGCTTTTAGCCTCACTTTGTATTTCAAACTTTATCAAATTATCCAAAGCAAAGTGGGTTTAGGTTTTTTTTTTTCCTTTTTATTTTTTATGGAAATTTTTTTTAAAAAGCTGGGATTTCATAGCAGCACTGCTGAAACTATATTCCAAAAAAAAAAATAAGTAAAAGGGGGATCTATTCAAATTTCTGGGTTTCCAAACTAGCGGTCTTTTCATCGTTTTAAAAAATACACTCTTTTCCCCTCCACTGAAGTCAGCTGTATACGCTTTGCTCACAAAATACAGATGCAAGGTCACAAAGTTTCATATCACAAATAAATTTAAATAAGATGTAAATAAATTTGACAAGCCATGACTTTGGCAAGAACAAGAAAAAAAATAGATATATTTAGCTCAATGCCATTAGTTTGCAAGGCTAAATTAAACTAATTATAGTCAATAACAAAATACAGAACATTTCTAATATTTGCTACATCTAGAGAGGCACACAGAATAATTCATTGATCTTAGCACTTTCTTTCCAGAGATGATTATGTTTTTGGATACATGTAAACGTTTGAATCACTGATAATGTTTTTTATTTTATTTTTTGGCATTTAATGTACTAGACGCTCCCATCTTCAAAAACACAAGAAAATGTAAGAAGATTAATAATACTAGGAATGCTGCCAGGTAAAAAGTCGACCTAAAGTACAACAGTATAAAACAGACAAAATATAACATGCTACAGGGAGGGCAGGGAGGGGGATTAGTACATAAGTACACTTTTTCTTTTTTATTTTTTTACAATAAATAAAAGATTGCACTGTAATTGGTATTTAAAGTACTGTATGCAGTATATAGTATAAATAAACCTAAAACAAAAATAATGTTGTTTTTTCCCCATTACTTTGGTTAAGGGAATATTATGCTAGTACAGGACACTGAATCTTAACGACAATGGAGACAGAGCACAAAATAGCTAGGACAAAAGCAAAACCAAGTAGCAAAAATATACAAAAACAAGAGGCAGGGAAATACACTGTGTCTGTTGCACCCTTTTGGAATCTATTTGCACCTCCAGCTCATTTATGTCCCTGAGGTACTTGCACAATGTTGACTTAATATAAATAATCCAATGACTGAAGAGTTAAAATTCTAGTATCTCGATGGATTAAGATGTGTCTCTCGGAAGGGGCAGGCAGGAGGAGGGGGGGACATTCCCATCAGAGCAGGACTCTCATCTGAAATTTTGCCATGTACCAAGTCATTTCAATTAGCCCTGTGGTAAGAATAGCACAGACACCCATTTAAGGTTTTGAAAATAAACAGATCTCATTCCTGATACCTCCAAAAAAGTTCCATAAAATGGATACCCCCTCCAATAACAAGAATAATAATAATTAAAAAAAAAATAAATCAACTGACAGTAAAGTTTGCTTACATTGAGCGTAAATCTCACCTAATTCAGTAGAGGCAGCAAGCTGTCACCAGCTCTAATCATATAAATCAGGATGAACATAATAGAATAATATCTAGTATTAGATTAGGAATAGTTATATACAGTGACAAACAGACAAGTTAAAGCAGCTTTTAAATAGCTGAACATGGGAATAACTAACTATTGCACAATGCCCTCTTACTTAAAATTACTGCTAGGAATCAAAATGGTAAAAAAAAAATCTATAATGCTTCATAATTTATACGCAGTTTGGTTATTTGATTTCTTATACAGGCAGTTTATAGTGTCGCAGCTGTAAAAACAACAGATAATTAAAAAGGTTTTCTTTTTTGACTGCAGGATACCGTTCTGATTTAAATGCACTAAACAGTTAAAATAACAACTTACGTTTCCTCTTGAGAAAAAGTGGGGCAAATGTAGTGAATAATTCATAGGCAACATTGCTAATACTGTTCAAGGAAAACCCAGTACTGTTGACTAACACTGTATTCTAGTCTTACCACTATACACGCTTGTGACTAACGTTTAGGAGGAAAGAGAAGAGACAAAAAAAGTGACTCATGATTAAAATTTCCTAAATAGTAACGATAAAATAAGAGACTGTATGAACTTCAGTGAAAAAAAACCCCAAAATAACATTGAAAAGGCAAATTGGTGACAATTTTGAAACTGTGAAGGAAAACAATCTTGCTTTTGGTATCTGGTTTGCTTGTGTCTCCAGTTTGACCACTTCCTAGTTTTGAATTTCAAAAAGGTGCATCAAAACACTGATTTATCTTTCTTCAAGCTAGAACTGTAAAAAGAAGAGAAGTATATAAAATGTATGGTAGAACAAAAGGATTTCAAAAAAAGGAATATCTGAATAAATGTGTGGATTATAATGCGTAGCATTAGTTAAATTTGTATCTCAGAACTTCCATTGGATTCTCTACTTCATAAAGAAGTATTGTAATATACAGGCGAATATAATTGACAAACTTGCAAAGCCAAGAACGATGAGGGCTGCAAACTGTTCATCAGTAGGAATCATGCTCTTGATCTTCGAGTCATCTATGCTTCCCATTTCTCCTGCAAGCATGAGCTCATTTCGCTGAAGCATAAAGGCAACGGATGGGCTGAAAGGTCCACTAAGCTCCTGTGAGGTATCCAAGCACCGGCGGCAGACGCAGACGCGAAACCGATAGTCTGTGTTGACTTGAAGGCCTGAGATGTGGAATGTGGTCTCTTCTCCCTTGTACACCTTCAAAAACAAAACAGCAAGCACAGCCATGAATGGAGAGCAAGACAACCTTCTCCTCCTTCCATAGCACCAAACAATTTAAAAGGGTTTGGCCCAGAAATTCAAATTTAAAACAATTTAAAAGGGTTTGCAAGGTTTTGGGCCAGAAAGTTAGGTCAAGTCTAGGTCTAGCTGAAGCTCTCAAGGGGAAAACTCACTAGGTCAATGCAGGTTTTGGAAACTGCATATGGAAGACTATTGTGGAAGACTATTTAAGAAGTGCCCAACCACAAGAGGTCTCAATACAGAGTGTTCAACAGAGTCAACACATGCAAGGACAGACATGACTTCAGGCAATGAATCAACCATAAGACATCTCTTATGGGTCATATCAGACCCATCTCTTCTGTCTAATAAACACCACAAACATATTTCTGTACTCTTAAAACGTGGCTATGTGCCTAAAACACGTCTAAGACATAAGCACCACACTTGGCCCCAGAAGGAAGAAAACCTGCAAACTAAGGTTATTGCAAGAACATTCACTGTATAATTGTAAAATTGGTTACAAATACTATTTTAATGTACTTTCCTCACATTTCTCTCAAGAGTCAGCAATCTTGCCAGAAATTACACTTTTAGAATTGTGGATACAATAAAATGTTATTAAGGTATAAAAAAAAAAAGCTCTTCTTGGCCGCCTTGTATGTGATTCTTTAGCAATCCAAAGCCATCACGTATTTATGTTAATCAAATGTAGGTACCGCATGACTCAGAGAGCATGAGTCACAATATGAGAAAGAAGAGAGATAACTGAGTATCCAAGAGACAGTTTTGCGACTTAAATGGAAAAAGACCACTGGAAACATTCACGAACTCTGGAAACAAATAACCAGTCAACAATTTATATAACAGAGGGGTGTTGAAACTGGTATTTTACGAAATGAAAAACGCATCACAAGTGCCTGTGTCTGCTGGAAAAAAAAAACCTATCCTGAACTTCAGATAGTGCTTCCCCTGCTCATTGAGCTGGTTTCCTTCTCCTCGCCGTGGGAGTGGAAGGCTGAGAGCATCTCTGCCCGCCGGGAGGTAAGAACCCAGCTCAGGAAAGAGTGACAAGAGGGAAATTAAACCTGAGCCAACAGAAGATTTCCTGTGCGTTACCCTGGAGTCAGACACGCAGGAGGAAGAGGAGGAGACATGCTTGGCTGAACACCACTTGAAGAGTCCAGCCTCCCTGCCGGTGCTTGCCCCTGAGACTCATCCTTCAGTTAAGAAACCGGTCGCTGGTTTCTCAAAAATCACAGAATCTTCTAGGTTGGAAGGGACCTTAAAGATCATCTTGTCCAACCGTCAACCTGACTGACAAAAATAGACACCCACACAACAGACAAGAAGCATCACTATCACTAAACCATACCTCCCAGCACTTCATCAACCCGTCTTTTGAACACCTCCAGGGATGGGGCCTCAACCACCTCCCTGGGCAGCCCATTCCAATGGCTGAGAACCCTTTCGGTGAAAAATTTTTTCCTAATATCCAGCCTGAACCTTCCCTGGGGTAACTTGAGGCCATTTCTTCTTGTCCTGTCGCCTGTGACTTGAGAGAAGAGACCGACCCCCATCTCTCTACAACCTCCTTTCAGGTAGTTGTAGAGAGCAATAAGGTCTCCCCTCAGCCTCCTCTTCTCCAGGCTGAAGAAGTTCTGGGACAAAAGATTGGGGGTTTTCTTCCGCTCATTCTCTCCCCTCCTTTTAAACTTTCACAGTTTTTCTCAATACAGTTTCAAGGATGGGGACTCTGAGTTTCCAGACTAAATAGAAGTCCTCAAACTGGCTCCCGTTTCTTGGCCCTGAGGCATAAATCAAGAAGCAATGTTTAAACAAAGTTACGTTACCTTTCTTGAGTACGCTCAGCGTTCAGAGGAAGCTCGCTCTCACTCAAGTGACAGGAATAAAACAATTTCATCCCGTAAATCTCTGCATTAAACCACAGCTATGCACTGTCGCCTTTCTCGGCGTCTTTGCTTCTCTTCCCAAGGCCAATGAGAAGTGAGTCATTAAGTCCTTACAGTAATTGCAGGGCAAACAAAACTGCAAGTGCTGTAGCAGTCCGTAGAAATAACGTGAAGATTGAAACATCTGTTTGCAAAGCGTACTTCGGTCCAAGAACGTCTCTCCCACTCTATTTTCTGATGGCATTTCCATTTGTTAATACCCACCTCTTGTGGGCAACTGTCCTCCACCTACTCCACCATCAACGCTACATCTTGTACGTGGTTAATACTTCACTTTAGTCCTAAATATAAATGATCGTGCAAAGAAAAGTTGCGTGCATTTGGCATGTAAATGCCGGCTACGCAAGTAATTAAAAAAGGGATGCGTTCTTCCACAGGACCAGAGTCAGGATTCTTCTACTTGGAAGAGTTACCTAACTCCCATTTCTCTAGACTCTGAGACGTGGTGACTCAAAGCATCTGTCCTTACAAAACAACTCTAATCAAGCTATGGTTTCTGGTGCTGTTGTAATTATTAATTTAGTTTCAAAATGCGTCATCAAAAGAGCTCTACGTGCCTTTGCCATAAACGAACCTCTGCAACCAATATGAGCGTTTCTAAAACAAAATGAAAACCCAGTAAAATCCAAATAATGACATTGAATAAAACTGTTACAACCTAATCTTCATAAATGACATTTAACAGGTACTAGGGATGGGATATATACCACCTGTCTTTGCATTGAAAAAAAACCTATCCAGTTAATTGTTTTTTCACTTGTTTTCTTCTGTCAGGGTGGTGAATACCAGTGTAACTGGAGGCTAAGTTTGGCTAAATCAAAGACCTGTATCTTCATTACAGTCTAATAAATACAGATAACCACATTCACTCAAGCCAGCCAGTCAACAGCACTTCTCAGAAAAAAGCCAGTCAAGTCAGGGAAGAGCCTCGATAAAGTTTGAGAAACAGCTGAAAAACGGAGTAAGGGAATTAATATTCAGTAACGATAAAGACAAAACATTTCCCACACTAGAGCTAGGAAGGTGGTGGAAATAAATTGTCCTGCTTCCAGTGGTTTGATGAGCATTTAGCATCCACCAGTGGATCCATGTCCTTTCTCAGTAACAGGTAAAAAATTAGTGTGGCTAATTATCATTTACTTCTGACAGGAGCCTCTGTGCCCTCCACCAGTGGCTGCAGCGAGCACCTTGGGGACACTACTGGCTCTGGCTCAATTTTGTCTCCATTAGTATCTTTAGGACCAGGTTAAGTTGAGGCAGGATGCCCTCAGCACAATGACATAGCTTGGCTGCAAATAGTTACACTCTGTGAATGCACTTCACACACACAACAGAGAGGAAAAAAGAATAAAACAATTATGTACGAGGTCTTTAAATTGGCTAAATAAATATTAAACCAAATATGGCTGTATAAAGCAGCACACTTTTTTTTATAGGCAGCACATTAGGCTTTGGTGGCCAACAAGTCAAAGTAAAGTGGCTATCCAATTTATCACTTTCAGTGCCTAAAACCAGCTTTTCTGTTTAGGTACCTGAGAATATAATAAAAACACGATGAGCTTTTTTGCCTGGCTCCCTCAATGAAAATATCATCACGAGCAATAAACTGCTGCTGAAGCCTCTTATGGCATTTGATCCTATCGATCAAGCCAGACAGCTCAGAGAATTCCTGTGGGCAAGCATTTCTCAATTTCACCCACGTCATTAAATAATTCCAAACCCGCTCCATCTTTTCCAAATAATAAAAATGACAGCCACAATTGCCCTATAAGCGACACACTGGTAACCTTGCCTGGCTGTCCCACTCCGCTGCAATGAGCAGTGTCTTTAATAATTAATAAAAGCCTATTTTGTACTGTGATAAGAAGGTCAAGAACCAGAGGCAGGTTTCAATCTATGTAGGCACCACGCTCCCTTGAAAGACTTAATTTCTTCTAAGTCACCTGACAGATTTCTCTTTAAAAAAAATGGCTTATTACTTTATCCAAACACAAAATCAGCTTCGCTCCTTTCACTGTTGAGGTGCCAGTAAAGCCCTAGGAGATGTGTGGACAGCCTTGTCTCCTAAACAACGCCAACAAGAGCCCCTCAAGATGACCTTGCGTGAGGTGGGCTGCACTGAAAAGCTCTAAGGGAAGGAAATTATTTGCTCCATCTCATGACACATCAGGAGGCAGAGAAAATACTCAACACAAGTCGCATTAATATAAATGCCAATGGGTACTGTACAATTATGGTGTATTTTGGCACACAACCAGCACAAGCGCCTCTGACTTGCTATTTTTAAAATGGGAAAACCCGTTTATTGCCGATTTACACTAATTAACAGTGCACTGAACGTGTTTCAGAGATTCAGGATTTGTGTGAGCTTTCTTATTGAGCCCAGGGAGACTCTGTGCTCGACACCGTGCCACTCTGTGTGCACAACCATTCCCCAAACAGTCATGGGATACGTCAAATACAGTCATTGTTAAAAAAAGGTTCTAACTCAGTTTTCACAATGATAGGATCTTCCTTTTCCAAGCTTTCATTTGGATGAAAAGACTAAAATCTACTACGTAAAGCACACAATATTCTTGTTAATAAAACACCATGGCACCAGTTTAAAATCTGTAACACGGTATGAATGCTAAGCCAGCATCACAAAAGGCATATTGACATCTTCCTATTGTGCTTGTCAGAATAACAACATCTTTGTACAATTTCCTGGGGGAGAAACATAGGCGTTTATCAAACATTCTTCCATTCTCAATACAAAAGAAGAGATTGACATCCATCATCATCTTGATTTCTGCCGTGCATAGTCGCTTCCACAGATGGCAACGTTTTACCCTTTAATTGGTTTGTTCTGCTCCAGGAGATACCCGCACATGGACTTACACTCATTCATTTAAACACTGAAAGCACGAATCAGGGCTTTTAGATAAAATGAGGAAACTAGTTTTGGTCACCTATCAGCTGAACTCATCTGAAATAAATCAACGGGGCGCAGACAGGGAGACGTGGCTCCATGGATTTCAAATGTCTTCCTAGTTAAAACTGTTCAAGCCCTTTCCTTAAATAATTTTCTTTAAATTGGTGCAACTAAGCGATCTATTGACAGGATTAAAGACTTGTTACAGAGAAACAGCTTTATATGCTCATTAGTTGAAAAGCTTCAACTATATCCATGGATTTCAAATGTCTTCCTAGTTAAAACTGTTCAAGCCCTTTCCTTAAATAATTTTCTTTAAATTGGTGCAACTAAGCGATCTATTGACAGGATTAAAGACTTGTTACAGAGAGACAGCTTTATATGCTCATTAGTTGAAAGGCTTCAACTATTTTCCTTAAATAATTTTCTTTAAATTGGTGCAACTAAGCGATCTATTGACAGGATTAAAGACTTGTTACAGAGAAACAGCTTTATATGCTCATTAGTTGAAAAGCTTCAACTATACATAGGCTGCCCAGAGAGGTGGTGGAGTCTCCATCTCTGGAGACATTCAAAACCCACCTGGACACCTTCCTGTGCAACCTGCTCTGGGTGGACCTGCTTTGGCAGGGGGGTTGGACTAGATGATCTCCAGAGGTCCCTTCCAACCCCATATCAATCTGTGATTCAATTTTAAGGTTACTTTAAAAGTGAATTTTTATTCTGTGGAACTCTTCTCATCCGTGTGTGGGTTGGTGTAAAACACGTCACCGAGCAGAGACAACTGAGTCCTGGAGGGTGAGTGAAGGTGAAAGCACTTGAGGATGAGCAACCCTACGTGTGATATGAAGAGTCCTGCACAGCCCGTAAATAGCCTGAAATTGCTATTTGTCGCATTTATTGCCATGCCAGTGGGACATAAAAAAATTATTTCATGCAGCTATTTTTCTTCTTCTTGTCCAGCTTCCCTACCCCTGGTCCTGGCAAAAGGCACTGGTGCCTGCTATAGAAACTCCTGTACCTTAAGACACTGTTCTTTCTCATGGGTGCATTTAATAGCCTGAAAATCTACAATATTTTTCATTTGTGCAGCCCCTCCGAACAATTTGCAAAGCTTTTCTAATATAATATGCCCCCTGAGATACATATGCAAAGTATATATGTGTTATGTCCCGGTCTCTGCCAGTTTCTCACAATTATGTCACTCGCAGAGAACAAAACAGATTTAAAAGTAAATGTAGGACTTGTGCTTAAAACCTAATTAACATATCACTAAAATACTTTTCAGCCAAAGAGTAGCACATGACCAGATACATGCCACAGCAAAGGTCAAGTGGAATGCATTAGCCAGAAAAATCACTGAATATATTTTATATATTTTTATCTCCTATTTATATGGCTTATATATTTTATCTCCTATTCACCTAACAGGAGCCAAGAGCAAGCACACACAGCTAACTGCAGCTCAGCTCATGGACAGTAGGACAATGATGTGCCTCGGTACCGAAAAGATACCCGTATTTGTGATGAAGATAAATAATTTGGATGGGTGGGACTGATTTCTGAGCCTGTGAAACTCCCCCTGTTTTCCACAGCTCGTTATCAGCCAGCCCTACAACACAAATCACAGCCTCAGCTTTGAGCATCCCAGCCGGGAGCTTCTTCTAGCAAGTCACTTGTGAAAACTCAAACAGAACACCCCTCAGGAGGGTCATAGTTCCTGAGAAACGAGGACCTTCAACACAAACCCCGAAGGTGCTTTTTGTTTCCTTTATTGCAGGGTTTTTTCATACCATGATGTCTTGACTGCGAAGATTAAGCCATCGCCTACCTCAAAGGGAGATGAAGCCATGCCCAGTTCTCCCCAGGGACATCCAGAACATTGTCAGCACTGGAGCTATGCTCACCAAAGCCCTACGTGGAGGTTATAAATCCTGGCTACTTTGTAAATCAGGCGACAGCAAAATGGGCCCACTTATCCACTTATCACTGACATTTTGAGGCCAACACGATACATGGAGGTTTTATTACCTCGACCAGCACCAAAAATGTTTCCCGACAAAAACAATAGCCAGCTTTCTGAATCATTAGCACCCACATGAATTTATGGTATTTTTGATAATTCATTAATTCACCGACTCAAAAATAGACTAAAGAGGAGCAAAGACAGTTGCAAAGTAATACTTATTCACATTTTTGAGAATTTAATTCAAGATTTAACACATCTCATTCCCTAATTTGGAATCTGTATGAATGACAATGAAAGTAAGGACAGGGGAAGGACAGGCAGAAGGAAAGTTCAGAAGGGACAGGTGAGGAACAAGGGATGGAGGTCTTGCCCTCTACATCAAGAAACGGATGGAGTGTGAAGAGCTGTCTCTGAAGAGCAGCCATGAGCAGGCTGGAAGCCTATGGGTAAGAACTAGAGACCGAGGCAACAAAGGAAACCTTTGTTGGTGTGGTTGGTGTATGGCTGTCATCTATCTGGACCTCTGTAAAGCCTTTGACACGGTCCCCCCCAACATCCTGCTCTCTAAATTGGAGAGACAGGGATATCAGTACTGGCTGGGGGATGAAGGGATTGAGCAGGGCTGCTGAGAAGGACTCAGGGGTACTGGTGGATAAAAAGCTGGATGTGAGCTGGCAATGAGTGCTGGCAGCCCAGAAAGCCAACCACGTTCTGGGCTGCATCAAAAGCAGTGTGGCCAGCAGGGCAAGGGAGGTGGTTCTGCCCCTCTGCTCTGCTCTTGTGAGACCCCACCTGGAGTGCTGTGTCCACCTCTGGAATACTCAGCACAGGAACCTGTTGGAGTGAGTCCAGAGGAGGCCATAAAGATGACCAGAGGGCTGGAGCTGTGAGAGTTGGGGTTGTCCAGCCTGGAGAAGAGAAGGCTCCAAGGAGACCTTCCAGTACTTAAAGGGGGCCTAAAGGAAAGTTGGGGACAAACTTTTTAGCCTACAGGAGCCTGTTGTGATAGAACATGGGGTAATGGCTTTAAACTAAAAGAATGTAGATTTAGACTGAATACGAGGAAGAAATTTTTCACTATGAGGGTGATGAGACACTGGCCCAGGTTGCCCAGAGAGGTGGTGGATGCCCCATCCTGGAAACATTTGAGGTCAGGCTGGATGGGGCTTTGAGCACCCTGATCTAATTAAAGATGTCCCTGCAGGGGGGTTGGACTAGATGGCCTTTAAAGGTTCCTTCCAATGCAAACTATTCTGTGATTCTAAGACAGGGCACAGCTGAAGTGCCCTGTGAATCACACGGTTGTGATAGATGAAACAAAAGATCTAGCTGTGACTGAGCTGTTCTTTTTCAGGTGCTCTGGGGTAATGTCCACTTGTGATGATAGACAAGGAAAGAAGGATCAGATGTACTTTATTCACTTTGTTCCCACAGTGGAAGAATGGAACAGCTTCTGTGGGGCAGCTGATACACAGCAGTTACACGTCCTTGCACCGAAACCTTAGACAGGAATGGGATGGCTGAACAAAGCAATTAAAAATGGTGTAACTTGACTGAAATCCTTGATGGAGGCTCTTGGAATTGGCTTAGCGAATGAGGAAGATAATTACCTACTTCATCTTCTCATCTTTAGACAATGGCTAGCACCAGCCAGTTCAGAAGAAAGCACGGGTGAGCCTTTGCAAAGGTTAGTTCAGTTAGAAACAGTGATTAACTAAGGGCAGAGCGCAAATCACTCCAATAAGATAATGATGTTCTATACACTCCCTCCGGGGACAAAACAACCTATTACAGCCCTCAATTTTGACTCGGCTTTTACCAAAGTTCAGGTTGCCTCACCATAGGGTATAATTCAACACAGCCGAGAGAAGCAGCACAGCAAATGTTCAAAACTGGTCCCATTATATCCCCAATTTAGCAATATCAAAACAAGACCATTTTCCTACCTGCTTGTATTCGGATTCTCTTCCAACCAGTACCTGCAGAACGTAACCGACAGGATCTCCCTTCATGGGTGGGACAGTTTCCCAGGTAATTTCACAGGCGTTTCCTCCCAACTGTGTCACTCGAGGGGCTACAATAAAATTAAATGTGTTAACATTTGGTATAAAGACTGTATTGAAATCTTATTCATTTTATAGAAACCGTAATATGAGAACATTTTTAAGAGAACTTCAGGACATCACAGGGGTTAGTAGCGCATCATCTGTACTCTTATTTATGTGGCCAAAAATCAAATTGCCATCACCACTGGATGAAAGAAGTAAAACTGGGGCTGGATTTTTAAGTCACTCAAAAGTCACACTGATTTCAGGAAGGTCTTGCCTTATTAAGCATTTCAGGATTCTTGTGCTATTAAACACTGGTGCTATAAACAAATGGTGCTCACGGAAAATTGCCAGAGATTAGAATTGATTAACAAGCTCCTAAGAAGTTTCCTGTGGGATCCAGATCACTCCTGCAGAAGGACAGTGAGCTGTTAGAGCATCTCTCATCCCTCAGCTGCGTGAGCAACTAGAAAGGGGGATGTGATGAAATACCTTGAACTTTTAAAATTCAATTGCAATGCTGTGCACTGATCTTTTCAGAGCAGAAGTCAACACGCAATTTACACTGGCATTAATAAAATCAGCAACTTCATGAAGTTCTGAGCAAACATCTGTGCCAGTGGAGACGCCTGCGGATTCCTCCCATTCTACACGTCATTGAAAGAGGGGAGTCATATGAAACATTTAATTTGGGGGGAAAATGGGAGTAGAAATGTGAGAGGGGAGGCTAAATAATGTTCTGTGTTGGGGACTAAGTCCAACCCGGGAAGCAAAAGAACAAGCTTGATTTTGAAAATTTGGACTTCTATCTAACTGACCTTGAAATTCAGATGGTCAGACCTGATATTTCTAGCCAGGCTTAGAGTAGTGCTGTCACTAGAACTCTGGAGAAATTCAATTTGTCAGCTGTTACAACATTGCTGTCCTTGGGAGAGGACATCTCACCAACTGAGAGCCAGGAGACACCACACCGTGCCCAATGGCAGGCCTGCTGAGCAGGGTACCCATGGTGTGCTTGTAGGTACCATTAAGCATCTACCACTGGAAGTCACCAAAACATCGAGGGCCACCAACCCCAAGACAGCACATGACCGAGAAATGAAATGGGGAAAAAAACCCACACTAAACACTTTACCAAGTGGTTAACACTGTGCACGTGCAAGGAGATGAGCTTGTTAAAGGCAATATAGATTCCCAAACCTACGAAAACAGGCAACGAGAGAGTCTTCCAAAGAAACAAATGCTTCTGCTGCTGCATACATTACGTGAATTTCAGACTAATTCGCTACCACCCAAGAGGAACACATGAATCATATGCAGACCCAATGTAATCAATACCCATTTGCTTCTCTTTGCACATCTGCCAGCGTTGAGAGACTGATAATAGACACCTTCATCTCAGATGACAACAACACTCTCAATTATTTTCCTTCCATCCCTCCCCCCAGTACATGTAGATGTTTGTCTGGCACTTACAAAACCACTGCCATTAACAATAATGCTATTTTAGGGTTGGCATCACTGAGTAATTAGCAGCAGCATTTTAACAGTTTATGTATTATAAGAGTGGTTGACATAACATTTATATTGTTTCTATGAACTCCTGAGGGATAATTTAGCTTCCCACCGTACTGCAATTTCACAATTCACAGAAGGATACAAGCAGCACAAACTGATTTTTCACGTGTTACTGTGGACTGATGCTAATCCTTACAAACTCACTGCTTGCTTACCAATTACTGAAATATTTACATGTTATTTATGCGTACGTAAAAAAAATAAATCTATTACCTACCTTTGATTGCAGGTGGGACCGACTTAGTTGTGCAGAAGGTAGATATTTCTGAGAAAGGTCCCTCCCCAGCATCGTTGACCGCCTGTATTCTGAAGGAGTAACAAGTGGATTCTGTCAGCCTCTGGATCTTGTACGTGTGACTTGGTCCCCTGTAAATCGGAATAAACCTGGAAGCAACAGAAAAGAGAACATGTAATTACTAACATGTCATTACACTGGAGTGGCAGTGACACTGCTGGTTATTATACCCACGGGTGAAAGGGATCCGTGGTGTGAAAATCAGCTTTGAGGAGCTGTTAAAGGGCAAGGATAAAACCAGTGGCTTATTAACACTCTAGCAATAATTAGCGGGTTCAGGAAAGCAGTTCATTGTCCCCCTTCGTGATTAATACTTACCTTGCAAAAATGATTACATGAATTACTAGAAAAAAAGTCTGTCAATGCATTTCCTGCTCCCTGTCCAAAGGGATTCACCCTCTGTTCTGCTGCAACACACTGCGGGCGCCGCTGGTTGAGAACCGTGTTTAAAACAAGATTAATACTTCCCATCTTTTATTGCTCGATTTGGACTTTATTCGCACATTAAGACCACATCTTACATTCATCTGTGCCATCTTAAAAGCCGGAGTAACTCTATTTAAACCAGAACATATGTATTGCATAATATATATCTAATTTATTATACACAGTTTTGAAGAGTTTACAGAGTGAAGGCAGCCAAACAGAAGAGACAGAAAGAGATTCAGGGGGAACATGAGTGAAAAGGCACAGGGGAAGCGGGATTATAGCCAGGGGGATGTGGAGGATGGAGAAGGATGCCAGTTTAGGAGCTCTGGGGGACGATGCACTGAGAGCTCTGCTGCAGAGCAGGCTGAGAAGAATTAAAAAAGACATGACACGAAGGAAGTGACTTCCAAAATACTTCCATTGACAACACCAAACATCAGCACACACAAACTTGTCCAATAATGTAATGCAGAACAAAATCAATGTCACTTAATCTTAAAAATAAAACCCCAAGTACAGTTCCTAGAGATAATCTGTCTTCCCTTTTCAATTGCTCTGCTCAAATAAATGCTTTTCAGCAATAGTCATATATTAGTCAGCAATTTCTAACCGAGACCTTGACCTCCCCGGGTGCTGAGCAGAATGAGGATGGGGATAAATCAAGAGGAAGCACCCAGCATCTCACATCAACCCCACTGGGCAACAAGGTCTTGCAATAGTCCTGAACCTGGAGAACACAAAATTCACCACGTAGGATCACACAGTTGGGTTTGGTTTTTTTTATGATTTCGTACACTTATTCAAATATCTTAACCACTTCAGCGGATTTGAAATCACCAGGAAGCCACCCAAGAGATTTGTTTTTGACCTCCCTGTCTAGGTGCTAGCTTTATCCCAGATAATAAGTCCTTTGGCTTTGCATGAGATACACAGGATAACCAATTTGAGCATTTCAAAGAAGAAACTGGGTCTGTCATTAGCTCTCAGGGACAGAAATCAATTCATATTACATTATGATTGAAATCCACGGAAGTACAAACAGAGACATCAAGAATCATCTGTAATAAAAAGAAATGTTCGGGTAATTTAAATTGCTGGAAATGTACTCTGAGGACTCATGCGACTCACTACCCCCACCGAGTTTTAGTGAGCCCCTCACCTTGATTGGAAATCAAAGATCTATGCCCACAAATTTTTAAGAGGGGATTTTAAAGGCGATTTCCAAAGAAGAGAGTGGTTTAGTTTTTTGGGGGATTTTAAAGGCGATTTCCAAAGAAGAGGGTGGTTTGGTTTGTTTTTTTTTTTCTCAACAGAGTTTTGAGGACCGCCTGCCATCCCACATTTTTGAGGCTCACACAAGGAGCTCCGGCACCTTTCAAAAGACCTGTTCTCAAGGAATAAAATTTCTTGGGATTCGCCGTGTGATGAACAAAGCAGATGTATTTAGGACAGCATTAAGAGCCAAGATTACCCTCTCCCTCTCCATTTCTCGGTGCTCAATCAGGCAGCTGGCTCAGAAACCACTGCAGCACTCAGGGAAGTGCAGAGACTTGTCTCTGACCCTCATCCAAGGGCAACAGATAGCAAAAAAAAACCCCAGATGCAATGCAGTATTTTAAACTAATGACCTCTTTGTAATCATCCGTGGAGCGAGGTAAGCAAGGGAGGACAAATATCCCTTCCCAGCCAACAGAGAAGCATTCCCAGACCCCAGTTTGGGCTTATGGTACACTTGCTAGACGTATTTATACGGTGAAATCCAATGATTTAGTTCCTCAAATTATGCTTTCACCTTTGGAATATGACTTAGGTTTCATAATGCTGAAAAAGCGATGTGGGAAACCACTTGAGCTCCTCCTGTCATTTGGGACCCAGACCTAAACTCCCATCCGGTTTCCACCTCCACCCCTATTTACTTCTCTTACCTGTGTCCCAAAAAGCATCTGTAATGAAAGCAAACGCCGTTACAGAAAAGCCTGCATCCATGTTCAAGACACACGGCTGTAATGGAAGCACACTTAAAACATCTGAGATTCAACCATCTTTGAAGGAAGAGGGCTTCCAATTTCGGAAGAAGAAAGGCTGATCATTAAGTCAATCAAATTCAATTGCAGTCAGGCTCTACTATGACAATAATTCTTTCTAATTGTGTTTGAAGATGCAGATGATGATGTAAGAAATATAATGAAGATGAAACATTTTAACTTCAGTGATTTGGGGATAATAACATAGTATTTTCCTCATGTCCAACGTAGGCACTTCATACTCCTCCAGAATTATTTCTGTTATTTTTAAAAATAGTGCAGTTATTTGATGTAGATGGCTAGAGACTTGGAGCAATATATCCTACAACCTTTTTTCAGTCTCCCAGGCTTTCTACTGAAGGACCGTCATGAACTTAAAGTTGAGTCACTCGGTGTGATTGCACATTGCTACTGTGATATCTGCACACATTAAACATTGTCTAAACTAAGCTAATTTGTTCCTATTACTGCAAGTTCATTTTTTTTAAATCTAAAGACTTAGATATAAATCTAATTTTAAAAAGCACATTCAAATGTGAGCTCCTGACATGGTTCACTGTGTTTTATCCAGGCCTTTTCCATATATTTGCTTAAGAACAAGCCAGCTTTGAGCTTGTTTGCGAGGACTTCATCTCTTATGTATTTTAAAATTGACTTAATCTGCGTATAGAAAAGCTCCCATGTCCTCTATCTCCCTCTCACCTTCTTCCAACCTCTACTCAATTCTCCGTCTCAACATGGGCAATGAGTTTTCCTTCCCAGATCATAGGATCATAGAATTGTCTAGGTTGGAAGGGACCTTTAAGATCATCTAGTCCAACCATCAATCTAATTCTGATAAAAACTCATCACTAAACCATGTCCCTCAGCACTGGGTCGACCCATCTTTTAAATATCTCCAGGGATGGTGACTCAACCATTTCCCTGGGCAGCCCATTCCAAGGCTAAATAACCCTTTCAGTGTAAACAGTTTTCCTAATATCCAATCTGAACCTCCCCTGGTGCAACTTGAGGCCACTTCCTCTTGTCCTATTGCCTGTGACTTGGGAGAAATGCTGGGAGATGTCCTAAGGATGGCCATTAAGAAGAAACAGCCATCAAAAGTATTTTTAGCTGAACTACATTGGGAGGATACCCTTTTTTTTCCTACATCCCACTTCACTTATCTAACAGAGCTTTACGTCATTCACAAATTGAATGTGAGAAGACACAAGTCCCAGTCTCCAAAGGGCAGCAACACAAGTCATCAGGCCATGGGAGCTGGGAGGCTCAGGGGAGCCACCTCCATCCCTCCTCCTCACACGGCTGGGCTGGAGCTGAGGGATGGGCACACGGTTGAACCAAAGTACTGCCACTTCTTGTCCCTTCAATCAAAACGGGTATGCTTTTAGCTGCAATGTTGAAAAAGTTAGTTTAAACTGTAATGAAATCACTGATACGCTGATGTTTGGTGGTGAAGGTCCCTTAGGAAGCGTGGCTGCCCCAACCTCCCTGAGCTGGCTGTCCCCATCCCTGTGATGCTCCTTCAGTACCAATATTTATAGGGCTAAAGATGAACTGGATTTGAGAACTGATAGAGGTTAAATATCTCCATAAACTGGCAGTCTTATACTGGATTAATTCCCCAGCTGGTCCAATGTTACAGAGGGACAGTGGTACTGGTAAAACTGTGGGGATAGCACAGGGACTCAAGTGGTTCAAACAAGCCCAAAGTGATTCTTTTCCCATAGAAGAACACACTTACAGAAATATATGTTTTTACTCTGGTTTCTTATTTCTCCATCACTTTCCCCTTCCAAGACAGACGAAACGAAAACACAAAACATGCTCAAGTGTGTCTCAGCCAAGACACCTTCATTCTCCAACCCCTACCTGCTTTCACGTGAATCCCTAAAGTGTGCTAATAAACATCAAGAAATGTTCAATTCTGAGAGGTCTATCCTGTTGAATTTAAAGACAGTAGGCTGTTTACCTTAAACTGGTACCCTGTCCTTGGGAAAAAACCCAAAAAGACCTCTCTGCATTAACAGCATTCTCAATACAGTTGCATTATTTTTTTAAAAGTTTGCACTGTCCCCCAGTAAATCTGTATTATTCCAATTTAACATGCTGCAGCGTTGCCTCTCCTCTGCAGTAAAGCAACAGCAGAAACTGAAAAGAAAGCAACCTTCTCCGGGGATAAAGACTCTCCCCCGAGGCTACTTCCCCCCATCTCACTCCAGCCATCCCAGTGCTCCCCTTCCCAGACATTCTCATGTTGGTCATGGATTATTCATTTACCTTATACACAGCGGAGGAGAGAGAACACAATGTCCTAGGAGTGATTGTTTGGGAGACACCACTGCTGTTAGTTTTTCATCAATACCTTTTTATTCTCAGCGAAGATCTTCTTGGAAACGCTTTACATGTGGCAGGTATTTCGTTCCCTCCACTTCAGTCACTTCCAGTCAAGCAGAGGAATATGAATGTACTCGCTCTACCTCCGCTCATTAGTTCTCAGCACATTTTAATCAGCAGGTCGCCTCTCCAACTCTTGGGTTTTGTTTATATTTTAGTAACAAGTTTGTCCCTTACAACAATTTGATTTGAAAGAAAATCTACCGTGCAGCACTAAGTAAGACAGCAATCTTGAGCCAAGTACAACGGCTATAAAATAGCCATCCGAACGATTCTGTTACTGCCTCCCCGAAAAATGTGGTGATCTGCCACAATTTTGGCTGGAGAGAAATCATTAACACAGCACTGGGTCTGACCTGGCGACCTGAGGCTCTGTTTCAGCGTACACGGGCAACAGCGTAATTAGACACTAAAGGACATGAATTTCACAAATCAACAGCTCTTAATAATATTATCGCAACATCCCTGTTATCTGCACAGTTAGAGTGTGTCCCCCCTTAATGTTTCAGACTGTTCCTCTATTTTGTTTAAAGAACATTCACTGATTTATGTGATTTTCTTTCCCCACCAGCAACTCCCTACGTTACAAGGTGGCACCAGGAAAGCAAAGCTTCAAAACAAAAACATCTAATTCATCCCCTGAGATGGAAAACATCCATTTTTTTGAAGCAGTTGAGGAGAAAAAAGAGCTGCCCCAGCCTCTCAGCTTCTCTGGTGTTTCTGCACCTGCACTTCATTTCACCAACTGGGCTCCGATGCCTGGAGACCACAGTGCTCCAGTAGGTCCCTATCTCCAACGCCACCACCAAGCCCTGTGCTCCCTTCCTTCATGGTCTGCACGTTGGAACGTGCAGATCCCAATCGTCCCCACGGAGCAGATGGGAAGGTTTAACACCTCTTGGCTTTATGTTGAAGTTTGCTTCTGCTGATGCAAGAGGAAGTATCATTAATCTCTACTAAACCGAGATACCAGAAGGGGAATAGAACCAAGTCAGTAAATGGGGAACGATGAGAAGATGTTGAAGTTTGCTTCTGCTGATGCAAGAGAAGTATCATTAATCTCTACTGAACCAAGATGCCAGAAGGGGAATGGAACGAAGTCAGTAAATGGGGAACAACGAGAACAGCTTTTGGTGAGAGGGTCAAAACAGAGGCACCATTGTGTATTTTTCAAGGGAGGCTGCAGAGGAGCCCTGAAGCCAGGAGCCAAGCAGAAAACACGATGAACTAACACATCTCACAGTGTGCAAACTCATCCTTCCCCAGCCATCAGCACCTTGAGATCTCTCTCTGATCCACATCCTGAGGACAGAGTGGGCTTTTATTCTGTTCAACCAGCAGAGAGACAGCAGTAAGGTCAATACACATATATTTTTTTCCATTTCTGCTACATTTCCAAACCTTCAGCTCAAAAACTGGATGGTTGCAGCACCCCTCACCCCTACATCCACCAGGGCTCCCATAACCAGTACCAGGCCAATCCAATCTTTCCTGGGTGAAGGCCAGCTTTGGGCCACCTTTCCAAACCACTCTTCAGCATCGTCTTTTGCAGGTCGGTGCTGAGGGAAGGGAAACACCCTGGGACAGGGGTTCCCAAAAGAGTTTTGAGCTCCCCCAACCCTGACTTCCAGTCCTGAGGGGAGGTATGGACCAAACAGATGAAATGCCTTGGCCCCTCTGATCTGAAGATCTGTTTTCTAGATGATACCTTTTGGAAAGCTCATAATGTCTGCTTGTTCATGAAATGTTTAGAAACTAACCTCCACAACGCACTGTCAGTATAATTTTGGTTTACAGGCATAAGAATAACAACAGGACCCACTGAAAGAGGCAACTTTTCCTTCCTTATTCTTTGAAAAGCAAAAGTAAGTGGAGAAAAAGGCAGGAAGAGAAGTGTTAATAATCAGATGGGAAGAGTTTTGTTTTCTTCACTTAATTACCCAGCAAATCCACAGGCTAGACAAAGACTACATGCAGCCAAAAATCAATTTTTAGCTTGCTTCTCCTAGATAATCTTTCATCTGCTGCTGAATTTGAGCACGTAATCCATATTTACCACAGATAGTCACTTGTCAGACGTCTGCAATAATTGAAAATGGAGATGTCTTAACCTACAGAAGCTCCCACACAGCAAGAAAAAATATGGTTTTTTGGAAGGAACTTCTGGGCGCATTCAGGAGGAATGGAAGACAGACCAACAAAGTGCCTGACAGATGATTCCTGTGTGCAGCCACATCAGAGGTCAAAAAAATGGTTAAAAGAATAATACTGAGCACAACTTAAGGCGAATTAACAGCATTTGAATGAAAGATCTGGGAAAAATTAGGGACAGCATCCAGTGGCCTGTCCAAACTATGCAGTCAAGAAGAGCTAGATTGCTAGGCAGACACCAATCCTATGGCTTGCAATAGTATTAATAATTAACAGTAAGTATAACTAAGAGCAGGTCTAACAAAGCTATTAATAATTAACAGTAAGTATAACTAAGATCAGGTCTAACCAAGTTAAAACAAACAAAAAAAACCAACAAAAAATACTCTTACAGTCATATGCATATTTTATCTTCCTTGTGCACCATTACAATCCACTTTCCTAGTAGGGCAGCGACTAACACTGTCTATGAACCTGAAAATGAATCTCAATTCGGCACATCACGCCCAGAATTATTTACTGACCCGACAGCCTCAGTAATCTGCTTTGGGAAAGCTCACTATGGAAGCAAAGCGCAGTCTCTATTTTACCAACTTCAGCAAAATGAAGTTGGAAGCTAAAGTTGTGCTTTTGGAAAACTGGCCGACGCGTTCCTATTGCTCCAAGCTGAAACCCACTTACCATTTTAGACATTAAGCAGTCATTACTCTGATTAAGGCATTTTTTTTCTTATGAGGTTGTTACAGACATACAGAAAATGGCTTTCACTGCAGTGACAGTCTTGTGTCTGGATGCTGCCCTTATTTATGATCCACTATCTGGAATATTCAGTTACACTGGTGAAGTCTGAAGTACCTGCAGATGTGCACTGATCAAAATACAGGAGCAAATTGAGTCCACTGCATTTTTATGTAGTTTTGTTTAGTTTCTACTAAATTTATCACCAAAGCAGTGATTCTTTGAACATACTTACAGAAAAGCATCTAATTCCACATCTCACTAGACACGTCATCTCTGAAAAACCTAAACTTAAACATTTAACATGGTTTTCTCACACCTATGTCTCAGAAGATGACGCACACACTGTTAACTCATATCCACTAAAAATGTTGTTTTATTCCTGTTCCTAGGAACGAACCTGAAATCCATGAACAAGTTAAGTTTTTTTTTTACACTTGGAACCATTTTTCCTCTTCCACTCACACAGCACTGACTGCAGAGCCCCGAGTATCTGATGAGAATGCCCTTAATATAAACATCATTACTGTTAATAGCAATACTCATCTACACAGTGCAGCAAAATGAAGCGAGAACAGCCTACCTGAAAGGCTTTTTCTGAATGTTAACTTTCTATTTCATCAGGCTGGCAGAGTCGACTGCAGCACCCCATATGTCTTGGTGCTAATTCTTAATTTCCTTTCATCATGGCTTTACCTGATAGGAAAATGTTTTTTTTTCTGCAGGTCTTCGCAAGGATATGTTAATGTATCTGATTTTATATTTTAATAGAATTTCACAAGCCAGTAGGCTTGATACATAGCAGTAATTGCTCAAATGGGTGTAAATTGTCTTGATCAAACCGTGAGTGTAAACAGTTTTTTAATTAGACTGCTTGGAACTGGCGGTAGCCAGATAACGATTAGCTTGGTCATCAGGCAGAGGCAGTGCCATGAGAATTCCTCTCTCCGTGGTTTTATTCCCCCTCTCTCCACATTAATGCAAACACACACGTGGAGGCTCACGCATACGGCCACTTCCTAACACACACACAGGCTGGATTTGGCACCCTCTGCCCGCAAAGGCGGTGGCTCAGACCAGATGTTCCACCTCCACGGCCAAGGAACGGCCCTGGACTGTGTGACACACCATCTCCACTTCATTTTTGCATTCTCTGTGGTTTGTGATACTTCTTCAAGGAGTAACTAGGTCACAGGGGCTGGGCTGGAAGGAAGGGAAAACACTTTCTTCTGCTATACACGACTTCAGGATGCTTGGGGTGAAAGTTTCCAGCACCAGCGGGTGAAGGGGACAGGAGGGTGAGAGAACCACTGGAAGTGCTGGGAGCTTCATAAAACAGAACCTTCCTGCAGAAAAAACGAGCCCATTTGCATCTCTCCACTTGGCTTTACTGTTTATTATTCAAAGCACTTTTTAGTTTTCCTTGGAAATGAGCTCCTGACCACTGCTTTTGGTTCCTCTCAAAAATATTGGCATAGTTTTTTTTTTTTTATAACATGGTACTTTTCTCTCTTTCTTATAGGCTTTCTGTAAAGAGGGACATTGCTGACGTGCAATTGAAATGACAGCACGGCCAGCAGCATCACTAACATCTGGGTTAGCAGGCACCAGAATGGATGGGATAATGCATCTCCCTTGGAGTATCAGAAAATCCCACTTGTCTCCCCGGCCCATATTTGGACTCTAAAGGCTCTACTCAAAAAATGACAGCACGGCCAGCAGCATCACTAACATCTGGGTTAGCAGGCACCAGAATGGATGGGATAATGCATCTCCCTTGGAGTATCAGAAAATCCCACTTGTCTCCCCGGCCCATATTTGGACTCTAAAGGCTCTACTCAAAACTACCAAAGAGGAGCCAGGAGAGACAACCTGAACCATGGGAAGACACCTTAGAGTCAACAGTTGAGATGTCCTCTCCTGCCTGAACCATAACAGGCACTCCTGGGACGAGGAATGTGAGGGGTGATGCCTTCTGAAATAAACATTCAAGTTAAGGTAAAATTCTCCAAATAGAATAAATCAGTTCAAGGGATTATTTCATTTGGTTCAAAATGTTATTCCTTCCTTGGAATTGGTACAAGTTTCCAGGACTACACTGATGTATTCCTACAGCCTTTGGGACATTCATACCCTACCCAGAAAACCAGTGTGTGCACAATGACTGCAACTGCACCCAATTAATATTTATAGTCATTAGGCAAGTTGTATTCTGTGAGCAATTTTTCATTTCTATTAAAAAATAATATCTCCTTAAATGGCAAGCATATAGTTTAGCAAAATATTTTAGAATGGTTTAATATCCACATAAATAATCTTTCATATGCTATGAAAAGGAAATACCACTACTGTTCTCCCAGTGATATGAGGTCATATCTCATTTATTCAGTAAATAACCATAACAAAAGCAATTACAGTTTAGAATGCCAGCAAACACCACCTCTTACAATTCACTTACAAAAGCAGCCTTCTTAAGAATTGTCAATGATCCTTCATCTGTTTTTTTAAAGAATATGCTCAAGCTTCTTCCTAGCCAATCTCACCAATGACTCTGCCTTAAAACATAATTATACGTATTTCTGAATTTGGATTCTGTATACACACAAAAATCACAGAATTCATCTCAGCTGCAACATACATTTATCTAAAAGAAACACAAGCAACTGATAAATGACCCACTAATAATGGACTTGCTAATTCTCTTTTTCAGACTGGGGATTGTAAGGATTTTAAGACACTAAGAGGTATAATTAGTTGTAGGAACAACTAAAGACT
>NW_015090811.1:2744850-2757463 GCF_001431845.1 Calidris pugnax | reverse complement strand
GGGGGGGGGGGGGGAAATCAAAAGGATTACTATAATTACGTTCATTTGTTTCACTTGGAGAGGAAAAATCCATATTCTGCATGATTTTCTTGACATTACTAGATTTAGGAAATGAAGTCACAACTGTCAGTTTATTTAAAAAAGAAAGAAATTGTATAGCAGTCTTTACATAAAGGTCAACTACCCTCAACTAACGTTCCCATGTCCTGTGCTTTCTAGAAACAGATTTTTCTTCATTTCCACTTAATGCTACACATAATTGAAAGGACAAGAGATGCTAATTTGATCTTCCCAAATGTCACACACTGGAGAGCAAATGAGAGCTAAAGCAGGTACATTTCTGATGTGCACACCTTTTCAATCCTCTGCATTAATCAGTGTCAGGAGATTTCCAAGTATTTCGTTTCACAGGGCTTGCAATCAATGAAACCTTTAGTCTCCAACAACTCGCCTGTTATACCTCATTACAGCACGGAAAAGTTAAAAACAAATCCTAATGACCAGGACACACTGAAGAGCACTGGCTGACTATCACTGCATAAACCCGGAGCAGAATCTTACAAAAAAAAGGCCATTAAATCTATCAGGATCAGAATTCAACTTACTGACAATTTCCTCTTTTAAAAAGAATTTGCTCATCTTTGTATTTCTGTTTGTGAAAATGCTTCAATGGCATTTCAAAGCCAAATCCTATTTTGAACCTCATCAGTAAGCAACGCTGAAATAACACAGGGCACACTCAGATTCAGTGAAGAAGGGAAAATTGTAATACTGAGTTGAGGGATTTCAATATAAAGCTATCAAAAGTAATTTCAACTGTCTCGGAGAAGACAGAATATCTTCTGAGTGATACGGCAGAGGTCAGTTCCAAGTTATCCATGTTTTTGCCACGGCCTCCTCACCCCAGTCAGGTGCTACCTCTTCTCTAAAAAGAGGAGTCACCATGGAGCCTTCCTACAACCCTTTCAAACCCAACAAGACTTCAAAACTTGCTTCTAGATCATTAATTCGGTGTCATTTTTCACCAGGGACTAACATTTAATGATTCTATTAGTTGCCCACAGTTTACCTGCATAAGTCTGCTCCAGCACTGCACAATTAAAGATACTGGTGATGCTCAAAAACCCATTATTCCAGTATTTTCCACAAGCAGACGCAGGAGTGAGGAACCCTTCGGTCACGATGGGGTTTATTTGATGGGAAACGATCTAAGAGAGGACTCCTACCCCTGTCACTAACTCCTGTTCCTACCAATTCGTGTGGGGGCTTGTCATCCTCTGCTCATTAGTGATGATAGCTCTCCTGAACGTACAAAACTTCGCCACTGCCTCCTGTCAGGAACATCTCTCAGCGTGATCGATGCACGCAACGGGGAGCAAGACAAGGGACTGTCAGACGGGGAACAAATAAACAGATCTAAATGCCAAGCTCTGCCAAGCTCCAACCGCTCTCTAAGACAGCACCCGGCACAGAAAACACAGCACCCATCCCACCCCTCATCATTTCATCCCACCCTAGGGCTCGTTTCAGGTATTACCTGAATTAATTGCTGCAAACCCGACCGCCAAAGGAAGCCGTTTCACACCGGGGCTCAATTCAAGCAGAGGCAATCAGTGCAACGTGGATTTCTCTCTTTCTCTGCAGCTCATGTGGACTCTAAGACAAATCTACACCTAAGACGACCTAGCAGAGTAACAAGTTCAAATTCCTCCTAATTAAAAGCTCTTAAGAGACCATTTGCAGTGGGAAAAGTCTGTGCGAAAGCAAAGGACGATGCTAAAACCTTATGCAAAAGCAAAGGGGGAAAAAAGCTTCCCCTCCCTGCTGCCAGGTAACATAGCGTATTTTATTCTTACAAGGAAACTTATTATTTCCTCCAACATAAAAACAGGTTTAAAACAATTTACAGCTCTTCCCCATCCTACCTGCAGTGCTACATGAAAGCAAACAAAGGCAGCCTGCTGGATGCTTCTGGAGAGCTGGCTCGATCACACGCTGCTGCAGGTGATGGGCTCCTGCCAAGCATCATTGCACTCTGAAGAAACTGGTTTTTATCAGTCAGACTTTCAAACAGGCATTTATATTCATTGGACACCTCTCAGTATTAGTACAGGGAAGCGTGTGCCCTCTCTGCAGCCGTACAGTTGAGACCCTGGGAGGTATTTAGGCATTATTCACGGCGGTTTTATTACGTACAATTAAAGCTTTTGGGGCCAGACCTTCAGATGGCACAAACTCCACACAGCTCTATTTAAATTAACGGAATCATGCTAATTTACAGAAAATGATAATCTGTTCTGAAGGCCTCGAAGGATTACCTATTTGATACACGTCAGTTATTTTACCTAATTAAACTAGTTGAGAGTGTTTCTCCGTAAATTACAAGCCATTACGATACTTATTCACCAAAGAGCTTAGGCTGTTTGGCAATGCCCACGTATTGTCTTTCTCTCCTTCCCTTTTTTAGCTGAATATCTCTCATCACAACTTCGGAGCTACATTATCAAATCTTCCCGTACCAAGTTTGCATGGGAAAATACCTTTTGCCGAGCACTGACTGTTTGATGTCCATTTTTGTGTTTCCTGCAGACCAAAAGCTCTCCTGGCGTTGAAAGAAAATCGTGTACTTTTTGCTGAGCACTGACTGTTTGATGTCCATTTTTGTGTTTCCTGCAGACCAAAAGCTCTCCTGGCGTTGAAGAAAGTCACAGGGAAGTGAAACATGCTGGATGAGCTCGTCTGTATTCTTAATTCATAATTATTGTGTAGTTAGTTACAAAGCTGGTGCCAAGCTCACATTTTCTAATGCTCCAAATGATTACAGCTGTAAAACCCTGACCATCATGTTGCCCAGAAAACCCTTGTTCTACTCAATTTTTGCCTTTCCTAGACCTCTGATTTTGTAACCATTTGTTTTATTAATACACACAGCACGCTGGATGCAATATCTTTGTTTTGTATACTCCAAAGGGTAAAGCACCGTGACCATGAAACTTGGTATTAACTTTTATTGGCAGAAGGGGCCAGGGTTTTGCTAAAATTTCAACAGTACAGCACTTATTTTGGTCGTTCCATAATAACTCAACAGCATTGTGACATAATTTGCTCGGTGAGACTACTAGGGAAGTGAAACATGCTGGATGAGCTCGTCTGTATTCTTAATTCATAATTATTGTGTAGTTAGTTACAAAGCTGGTGCCAAGCTCACATTTTCTAATGCTCCAAATGATTACAGCTGTAAAACCCTGACCATCATGTTGCCCAGAAAACCCTTGTTCTACTCAATTTTTGCCTTTCCTAGACCTCTGATTTTGTAACCATTTGTTTTATTAATACACACAGCACGCTGGATGCAATATCTTTGTTTTGTATACTCCAAAGGGTAAAGCACCGTGACCATGAAACTTGGTATTAACTTTTATTGGCAGAAGGGGCCAGGGTTTTGCTAAAATTTCAACAGTACAGCACTTATTTTGGTCGTTCCATAATAACTCAACAGCATTGTGACATAATTTGCTCGGTGAGACTACAGGCACAGAATCCCTATTAAAAGAATATTTTGTATGTACTTGTAGGTGTGAAGTAATGGGGAAAACAAGATTTTTCTTACCGGGGTTCACAACCAGAATTGATTTCCATTTAGAAGGAAAAGATTTGTATCTCGTATCTCTTACCTTTTATTTCTGTCTTCTATCTGCAAGATATAGACCATGTCGTCGGTAGCGTGAAGCTTGGAACTGCTCTCTCCCCATTTCAGCTTCAGGCTCTGGGGACCGGCTGCAGCACACTCTAACCGAGGAGGTAAGGGTGGTAACGGCCTGGTTTTTGCTTTGATAAAGTGGCTAAATGGTCCAGCTCCAATTTCATTGACAGCCTGGATCCTGATCCTAAAACAAACAGCAAAAAGGTAAACGTTAGAAGTGCTTTCATGAGGTTCTTGGTATAGAAAAGTCTGAAAAAATGAAACGGCGCTCTGGAGCTGAGTGCTCCATCGCTCCCAGTGCCCACTCCCAGCTCCCAGTGCTGTGCTGTGGCAAACGAAGAGCTCTGTAAACATCACAAGTATCATCATCCTGTTTATACTGTAAGAGCTCCAGTGAAGACATCAAGAAACACAGTGGAGAAGATTTGGGTAAGCAACCTCAGAAACTGCTGGCAGTGCATGGACCAGGGATGGCAGCGCAGGCAACATGGAAAAAACAAAGAGCGTAACTATGAATAAAAGAAGGTTAAATCCACAAACCTTCAACAGATCTTACACAAACTGTGGAAATATTAACCATCAGTGAAGTATCAAACAGACGTTGGACTCAAGTCACTGTCAGAAAATGCACAAAGGCCCTTGAGCCATTTGAATTGCATTAAGGACGTTCAGCAGAAGACAAAAGCACATCACCTACCTAGTTTCAATTTGGAAATATTCTTAAGACCGATCCAGTCTTCTAAGTTCTATTTCTTTCTTAAGACAGTGACTCTCAGCTTCTGTTTTGTCACCCTCTCTCATCTGTCTGCTCCTCACTTTAATCATTTGCAGAGTGAGAATCTGCTCGTAGGAATGAGTGAAGAGTAGTAGTCCCTTACTATGGTAACATCAACAGCAACATCATGACAAAAATGTGAAATACGCATTTCGAAAGAGCTTTCAGGACTGCAGACATGAGATTCTGTGTAAACAGAAATTTTGGTGCGGACGAGCCTGAAAGGTTTCAAAAGTTTGTTAAATCAAAATGAAAATAAGAGAAAACAGGATGGGCAAACGAATCAGTTTTTTTAGCTAGATGAGCCTCGTTTAGACAAGCTGGACATATGCCATTTATGCTGAAAATCCTGTGCGTAGCAGCCTAGTATTTTCTCATGGGAAAAGACTCTTTGCAAGAAGTGCTGTAGTCAAAACTATCAGCCACCAAGAAGCCAGAAGTCCCTGGGGAAGGTGGCAGGGGGAGAAGGGCACAACCTGTTACACCCCTGTGGCTGCCTGCTCTGGAGAAAGCAGGAGATAAATAGAACCATCTTTGGTTGGCATAGTTACGTGTTTTGATTGAAGTACATAAAGTGAGGTAAGTTCATATAAACAACATAGGAAAAATTGCTTTGAACAGCAAGTTTTCAGCTCTGCCATTAGAAAAAGATTAGGCGGAGTTAAAGGGATAGGGAAAAAGAACATTGTTATTAAAAAGCCCCAAAAGATATTTTCTGCCATTTCAAGAACAAAAAGGGTTAAACGATTAATAAACACATTGCAAAATAATAGAGCCTTATCTACTGATCAGGCAGCCAAAGTAATTGCAGATGGTAGGAGTGCATTGTGTTTACACACTCAAGTGTAACGTGTGGTTAAACTTTTGCTTATTGACATAGCCATTAACAAGGGCAAAGTATTGCTGCATTTTCCTTTTAACCTTCCTTTTAGCTTCAGGAAACGCATCCTGACCACCTCACAACACCACACAACAGAGGCTTCATCCTCCCCTTCCCAAAGGGTGGACAGCAGGATGAAAGCTCTAGCAGGAGCCTTCCCTGCAACTGCTGTGTGCAAGCATTTGACATAGAAAGAACTAAAGGCTTCTCTAGTATCTTAAAAAGTGGAATTAATATAGGCATTGATTTTATTTCGTATTACACTACTGGCTTGCTTCAGACTGAAAAGCCATTACGATAATATTTAATGGTCTTTCCAGTAAAAAAAGTGAAAACTGCCTGAATTTGCACTGGATTCTGGCAAGTCATCCATTAGGGTATGCACACAGACAGGAACAGCTACATTACAAAATGCTACCATTTTTTTGTAGCTTGATCACAGTGATATGCTCTAGAGCACACAACCTTTTTTTTTTGGTGTGTTTTATTTTTTTATCTCAAGTCCCAGTAACAAGAAAGCCTCTCCTGTCCTCAAGCACCCCAACTTTAACTGATTTCCGAAGGGCAGCTGCCACGCTTGAAAACAAGCAGTGACTGAAGCAAATCTCATAGGATCATAGAATGGTTCAAGTTGGAAGGGACCTTAAAGATCATCAAGTTCCAACCCCTCTGCCCTGGGCAGGGACACCTCCCACTAGAGCAGGTTGCTCAAACCCTCATCCAGCCTGGCCTTAAAATACTCTTAAAATCTCTTTCAAATACCACATTTCTGAAGCATAAGCTGACAGATGTCCTTTTTAGACATGTGCATGAACATACATCTGCATTTACTTGTTTTCCCTTTGCCAGGTATTTGCATGAGGTAAAAATGTGTCTCTTCCTCTCCCCTCGCCTGTTGCTGTTCTCATTGGTGAGAGAGATGTTCCTGCTCCCACCTTCTGACCAAATAAATACGCAGAACTCCCCCACACCACTTCTGACTGGAGCACACCAAGACCGATGGAAGCTCTTAAGCCCTAAAATAGAGATAGGCATCTTTCCAGATGAACAATGATACCAGGGAAAGCAAGAATTGATTTTACTTGACCCTAACATGGCTGGACGTGGCCTTTTTCTGCTGATGACAGCACTATCAAACTCCTGGTGAATTGCCACTATCATTCCCAGGTCCTGAGCTCTGTCAGACACCCACAAACAACCGGTTCTGTTTTTTCTGTGTATGTGGAGGTGTAAACCAGCCCCAGTCCTTGCCTCCCTCTGACCCACAGCAGCATTTCCTCCACATTGGGAATGTCCACAGGGAAGGGGAGAAGGGAGGGGAGAAAAGAAAACCATCTGGAGATGATGGTGGTAGGACACCACCTTGTGCTGTATCATCTTTGCTCCAGCTCAGGTCCTTTCTCATGTCCCCAGCCTGGGACACTCTGAGCTCCTCCAGCCATAGTGGGTACCTATAACTTCCACAGTTAAGGGGAAACCAATCTGTTTACAGGGCTGATACTGGGAAAAATCAATTTCTGATTAACATACCTTCCACACTTAAGTGGAAACCAATTACTGTTTACAAAACTAATACTGGGAAAAATCAATTTCCGATCAACATCTTTATTTTTGTTTAGAACTAGCATGTAGACACGCAGAAATATGTGCAGTAAGATCACTTCCTGAATGCCAGTACACTTTTTAAACTAATGGTTTCTAAGTTAAAATAACCCAAACACCACCTTGAAAAGCTGGTTTGTAAAATCTTATAATCACAATTTGAAAGTAAGTTTTTTTGAAAATGTAAAGACTGTATTTAGGGACGGTACCTAATTCTGCAGACCCTGGACCACTAATATTTGTATTCATTCTCACATTTTCCCACTGCATCTTTTAAATATTTAGAAAAAAAAAAATAAAACAGACTAGGCAATTTTAGAAAGCACTGAAAGACCTTTAACAGACCATACCATCTTATAAGATTCTTGACCCAGGAAAATAAACACACTAAACAGGATGCTATTTTCAGTTTGGTCACAAAATCCTTTGTGTAGTATTCCAACAAAGTGAAAAATCACTTTTGAATTAATCTTAAGAGTCTGACATGAGAAGAGTTTGACTCGCTCGTTCCCAGAAGCGGAATGCCCCCCAGCTGCAATGCAAGCACTGGTGGAAACCTGGGGGAGTTAAAATGCCATGGACATCAAAAGGGAGGAGACAGAGGATGCTCCATCACCATGATCAGCCTGAAGGCGATGGAGTTACCACACACAGCCTCCAGAATCACCAATCCCGCTCCGACTGCACCCTTCTGTCTAGCAAGACCTAGTTTTACACTTTTAAGCATAAATTTTAAGCACCGTTGACTTGATCATCCGTGTGCGTTCCTCTCTCTTCATCTTGGAAGATCTCTTCCTCGACACAGTTTAGAAACTTAAAATGTCTAGTATTTTCATTCCTAGACCTAATTAAAATTAAGATTTGCTATTAAAATTTAACAAGGCTATTATGTATTTCTGCAAACTATGTAACTTCAGAGGGAAACAAACTTTTTCAAAAATCAGAAGTTGTTTTGCAGTAAAATATCTCAACAGCACAATTAACTACGGAAAGCGTTAAGCAAAGCTTGGGAATAGAGTGAAACAGAAAATTGGTATTTCTATTACTGTTAAATACTTATTTAGTGTGGAATATTTATTAACTCATTTCTAGTTACCTCAGTTCACAGAAAACCAGTCCAAGTGCTTTCTCCTATGATCAGAGCTTCATGGCTACGTCAATAAAACGGAAAGACAGCAGAACTCACAGACTTATTTCTGCAGCTGCTCACCAGCAACGATGCTCACAGAGTGATTTTGTGAGGCATCTGCTTTTTGCAACAGGAATCCTGGCCTGTGTCTGACATTGGAGAAGTCCTCTTGAAATCAGCCCTACGCTGGCCATTAGCTCCACGGCAGGTGCATGCCTCAGTTCACAGAATGACATGGGGTTGGAAGGGACCTCTGGAGATCATCTAGTCCAACCCCCTGCCAGAGCAGGTCCACCCAGAGCAGGTTGCACAGGAACTTCTCCAGGGGGGGGCTGAATGTCTCCAGAAATGGAGACTCCACCACCTCTCTGGGCAGCCTGTTCCAGGACTCTACCACCCTCAAAGTGCCGAAGTTCCTCCTTATGTTTAGATGGAACTTCTTAGGTTCAAGTTTGTGCTTGTTACCTCTTGTTCTATCATTGGGCACCACTGAAAAAAGACTGGCCCCTCCTGCCTTCAATGTATTTTGGGATGCAAATCCTTCTTGTGGCATCCTGGCTGGATTTGCTACTCAACACAGACACCATTAAACCTGACAGCTTTGAGCCCACCTCCTCAAAGAGCCCAGAGCCTGCTTGGGGTGTACTTGAGTTGCTCACCTGTGTGTGACCATTCCCACACAGAAGGTGGAAGCAGCAGAGCAACACCAGGCCTAAGAGAACAAGCCCAACGGGGTGAACACACATAGACATGCTGTTAGAATCACACCGCTATTCAAAACAATGATCCATGTCGATTTGGGACTTGGTGGACTCGTAAAAACTAAGATTTGCTTTCAGTTTTAGGTTCCCACACACAAAACCATTGACAGTGACATTCCAACGCAACTAAAACATGTAAGCCCTTTACTGATTTACTCCCAGTTCTGCTGAAACTTTGGCAAGAGAGTTCAGAGTCTCAAACCTAGTAGCGTCTGGCTTGTTTAGTCTAAGGAAAACAAGTCCTGGAAGAAAACACGTTCCCTGCTTTTAAACACAGCAGGGAATAAACACTTGAGAGACAGAAGAGCCAAGCGGAGTTAAACAAAGTTGACATGGAAAGAAAAACCATTGGTGAACAAACTTAGAGAGTATCGGTGATGTTCTGAAACACTCTCCCAATGAAAGCAGGGAGGGCAAAAAATTTACAATTTTACAACTGTGCAATCACATCTGAGTTTTTATTAGAACAGTACTTAAAATAGCATTTCTTTTGTCACATCTTGGGCTGTATTGCTGTTCATTGCCTGCATGGAACCACGTTTTTTTTTGTTGTTTGCATTACCAATTAGGAAAAAAACATGTAAGCCTGAATATTGAAATAACAATAAAATTTTGGCAGTGTCACTTAGAAATTTAGAATCTGAACGCATATAAAGATATTGTTCTTAAATTCAGATTATTTTTTAATTAATCTCCATATGCTAGAAATAAAGAATTGCTCTAGTTATACAAATAATAGTTTATCGTGTGCAAATTGCTATCCTCTCACAGGGATCAATACCGTTAATAATATAAACCCCTGGAATAGTACTGCTAAGTATCTGAAAAAACATGAGACATCGCATTCTAATTTTAGTTATTTCCCATTTAAAAAATTTACTTACCTTCCAGTGTAACCTTGCCATAGCAGAGCAACTTTGAAAAAACAGGAGGGATGAGAAATAATGGAAGGAGAGGAGGAAAAGGAAGAAGGGAGTTGGGCGGAGCAGTATTTGAACACAAAATACCCCAATTCATTCCATCCAGGAATTATTGCAGATTTCTATGCTCCCTAGCATGTTTTCAGTGTGTTTTGAGTTTGTTTGGCTTTTTCCTCACTCCACCTGCCATAACAGCTTCCCAAGTCAAATGAAGCTGTGTGATCTCATCCTTAGTGATGTGCACCACATCAAAAAAACCCCCATGGTACTCACCGGTATGAGGTTTCTGGAAGCAAGTCATTGATAACGTAACTCGTAACGTTTCCTACGGGGATGGTGATGTCACCCAGGTCAATGTTGTAGGACGTAATCTCAGCCCCGTTATTGCACGGTTCCTCCCAGGTGAGTACAAGGCACACAGAGGGTGAGAGCTGAGAGGCATCCAGGTGCTCGTCCTCCAGCACGGAGAGGGCAGAGACGGCGTCAGGCACCGACGCGGGGATCCTGCAGGTCACCAGCTCGCTGTAGGGTCCAGCTCCTGCCTGGTTAATAGCCTGTGTATTAAAAAAAATAAATTAATATATTATTTTTGTAAAATATTTTTATAGAATAATGTGTTCTCTTTCACATGTCTATCGAGTACAGCCTGGATGAGTTGCATGGATTCTTCAGAGAATACACTTCTTCTCTAAAGCGTGATTCATACCCTCTACCTATCCTGGAGCAATTAATATCTTCCTTTGTTACTCAGGAGTATCTCGCAGATAAATTGGAGAATATGTCTCTTTTCCCCAATAGCCATTTAATCAAACTTAACAGCAACCTTTTTATCAGCAACGAACTTTGTTTAGCAAGGGAAAACGTCATGGTGGGCAGGTGACATCACGTTGTTCAGCAAATTGGCCAATTCACCCCAAATTGTTGAGCCGCCTTGTGTAAAATCCTCAGTAGGCTGCAGAGTGCAGCATCCCATGTTTTCTGCAGGGTACCCCTGGAGATCAGGGGCATGGGGCTTGCTGAGAGCTACGCTGGTTCTTGACTCAGAGGATGGATAGCCAATCTCAAGTAAAAAAAAATCTGATGTAAGAAATAAAGTCTATGACTCCGATTTCCCCAGAAGTCCCAAATCACCAGCAAACCACCACCAGAGCACGTAGCTCCACGTTTTCCACAAGAGAGGAGAGCAACCAATCATCAAGCTTCTCATCTTGACTCATAGGTCCAGGAATCCAGTGGAAACCAAGTCTTAAGAACTGGCCCACTTCTGCCCATTAATTACAGAGGCTCTTGTCTTCTCAAGGTTGCACAGTTGTACAGAGCTGGGTTTTATCCGTTGGTGCTCAGCCAGTGGTAAATGGTGTAAATATTGCACTGGAATGGCTCACATTGCCCCCCCTGGATTATTATAAGCTCCTGTGAAGACAAGCAGAGAGCCATGCAGGCTGGAAGGGGCTTTGGGACAGGCTGAGTTGGGGTTGTTCAGCCTGCAGAAGAGATGACTCAAGGGAGACCTTATAGCAGCTTTCCAGTATCTGAAGGGGGCCTACAAGAAAGCTGGAAGGGACTCTTTAGAAGGGCATGTAGTGATAGGACAAGGGGTAATGGCTTCAAACTGAAAGAGGAGAGATTTAGATATTAGGAAGAAATTCTTGACTGTGAGGGTGGTGAGACCCTGGCCCTGGTTGCCTGGAGAAGCTGTGACTGCCCCATCCCTGGAGGGGTTCAAGGCCAGGTTGGATGGGGCTTTGAGCAACCTGGTCTGGTGGGAGGTGTCCCTGCCCAGGGCAGGGGAGTGGAACTAGATGATCTTGAAGGTCCCTTCCATCCTAAACCATTCTATGATTTTATCTAGCCCAACCTGCTCCTCCAAGAAGGGTCAAAGCTGAATACAGACCAGTTTTCCCAGGCTTTTGTCCAGTGAGGTAGTGAAAAATTCCAAGGATGGAGACTGCACCCTGCCCCCTGCCCCCGGCTGCTGTTCTGACTTTTAATTGCCTGCACATTGATAACTTTTTTCTTTGTTTCACATCTGAACATCTCTATTTCAACCTCTGCCCGCAGCAAAATGGGACACACTATTCCAGGTTCTCCTGAATGGCCATAATGGGCAATGTCACCTTCCCTCAATCTGCCTGCTGGGTTCCTCCTGACACAGTCCAGTGTGCTTCTAGCCCACGAGGTACATGGAAACTTTGTGATACGATGCTACAGGCTGAGCTACAGGAGGGCCAGACCATCAGAACCAGCTTTTGGCATTGCCCAGCACCATCTCCCATCCACATTTCCTTTGCATTTGGAAAAGTGAGCCCAGAGTCTGCCAACAGATGACAATTAATTAGAAAACCCGGGCTTACAACGCTGCCAGTAGGACTACGATGGCAGGGAAAGGACACATAGAATCACAGAATCTTCTAGGTTGGAAGGGACCTTAAAGATCATCTTGTCCAACCGTCAACCTAACTTTGACAAAAATAGACACCCACACAACAAACAAGGAGCATCATCACTAAACCATACCTCCCAGCACTACATCAACCCGTCTTTTGAACACCTCCAGGGATGGGGCCTCAACCACCTCCCTGGGCAGCCCATTCCAATGGCTGAGAACCCTTTCAGTGAAAAAATTTTTCCTAATATCCAGCCTGAACCTCCCCTGGCGCAACTTGAGGCCATTTCCTCTCGTCCTGTCGCCTGTGGCTTGAGAAAAGAGACCGACCCCCACCTCTCTACACCCTCCTTTCAGGGAGTTGTAGAGAGCAATAAGGTCTCCCCTCAGCCTCCTCTTCTCCAGGCTGAATAACCCCAGTTCCCTCAGCCTCTCCTCATAAGACTTATTCTCCAGA
>NW_015090811.1:2564223-2742025 GCF_001431845.1 Calidris pugnax | reverse complement strand
GTGATTCATACCCTCTACCTATCCTGGAGCAATTAATATCTTCCTTTGTTACTCAGGAGTATCTCGCAGATAAATTGGAGAATATTTCTCTTTTCCCCAATAGCCATTTAATCAAACTTAACAGCAACCTTTTTATCAGCAACGAACTTTGTTTAGCAAGGGAAAACGTCATGGTGGGCAGGTGACATCACGTTGTTCAGCAAATTGGCCAATTCACCCCAAATTGTTGAGCCGCCTTGTGTAAAATCCTCAGTAGGCTGCAGAGTGCAGCATCCCATGTTTTCTGCAGGGTACCCCTGGAGATCAGGGGCATGGGGCTTGCTGAGAGCTACGCTGGTTCTTGACTCAGAGGATGGATAGCCAATCTCAAGTAAAAAAAAATCTGATGTAAGAAATAAAGTCTATGACTCCGATTTCCCCAGAAGTCCCAAATCACCAGCAAACCACCACCAGAGCACGTAGCTCCACGTTTTCCACAAGAGAGGAGAGCAACCAATCATCAAGCTTCTCATCTTGACTCATAGGTCCAGGAATCCAGTGGAAACCAAGTCTTAAGAACTGGCCCACTTCTGCCCATTAATTACAGAGGCTCTTGTCTTCTCAAGGTTGCACAGTTGTACAGAGCTGGGTTTTATCCGTTGGTGCTCAGCCAGTGGTAAATGGTGTAAATATTGCACTGGAATGGCTCACATTGCCCCCCCTGGATTATTATAAGCTCCTGTGAAGACAAGCAGAGAGCCATGCAGGCTGGAAGGGGCTTTGGGACAGGCTGAGTTGGGGTTGTTCAGCCTGCAGAAGAGATGACTCAAGGGAGACCTTATAGCAGCTTTCCAGTATCTGAAGGGGGCCTACAAGAAAGCTGGAAGGGACTCTTTAGAAGGGCATGTAGTGATAGGACAAGGGGTAATGGCTTCAAACTGAAAGAGGAGAGATTTAGATATTAGGAAGAAATTCTTGACTGTGAGGGTGGTGAGACCCTGGCCCTGGTTGCCTGGAGAAGCTGTGACTGCCCCATCCCTGGAGGGGTTCAAGGCCAGGTTGGATGGGGCTTTGAGCAACCTGGTCTGGTGGGAGGTGTCCCTGCCCAGGGCAGGGGAGTGGAACTAGATGATCTTGAAGGTCCCTTCCATCCTAAACCATTCTATGATTTTATCTAGCCCAACCTGCTCCTCCAAGAAGGGTCAAAGCTGAATACAGACCAGTTTTCCCAGGCTTTTGTCCAGTGAGGTAGTGAAAAATTCCAAGGATGGAGACTGCACCCTGCCCCCTGCCCCCGGCTGCTGTTCTGACTTTTAATTGCCTGCACATTGATAACTTTTTTCTTTGTTTCACATCTGAACATCTCTATTTCAACCTCTGCCCGCAGCAAAATGGGACACACTATTCCAGGTTCTCCTGAATGGCCATAATGGGCAATGTCACCTTCCCTCAATCTGCCTGCTGGGTTCCTCCTGACACAGTCCAGTGTGCTTCTAGCCCACGAGGTACATGGAAACTTTGTGATACGATGCTACAGGCTGAGCTACAGGAGGGCCAGACCATCAGAACCAGCTTTTGGCATTGCCCAGCACCATCTCCCATCCACATTTCCTTTGCATTTGGAAAAGTGAGCCCAGAGTCTGCCAACAGATGACAATTAATTAGAAAACCCGGGCTTACAACGCTGCCAGTAGGACTACGATGGCAGGGAAAGGACACATAGAATCACAGAATCTTCTAGGTTGGAAGGGACCTTAAAGATCATCTTGTCCAACCGTCAACCTAACTTTGACAAAAATAGACACCCACACAACAAACAAGGAGCATCATCACTAAACCATACCTCCCAGCACTACATCAACCCGTCTTTTGAACACCTCCAGGGATGGGGCCTCAACCACCTCCCTGGGCAGCCCATTCCAATGGCTGAGAACCCTTTCAGTGAAAAAATTTTTCCTAATATCCAGCCTGAACCTCCCCTGGCGCAACTTGAGGCCATTTCCTCTCGTCCTGTCGCCTGTGGCTTGAGAAAAGAGACCGACCCCCACCTCTCTACACCCTCCTTTCAGGGAGTTGTAGAGAGCAATAAGGTCTCCCCTCAGCCTCCTCTTCTCCAGGCTGAATAACCCCAGTTCCCTCAGCCTCTCCTCATAAGACTTATTCTCCAGACCCCTCACCATCTTTGTCGCCCTTCTCTGGACATAAAACAGTATGTGATCTCTACACTTAACTGTAGTGGATAACTTATTTCTGTTATGCATAATGCAAACACAAAGCCCTGTTCTGTTTTTTTCCAGGAGGCATTTTGTTCAATTGAAGACAGAGATAATAAAGTTAGATTTGTCAGCCTTTAAAAAGCCCTTCAAAACAAACCCTGCTCCAGGGACATCTTCTATTTAGCGAGGCGCTCCTACAGCTGTTAGAAGTGAGCCTTGTTTTGTGGTCTGCCAATGAGATTATTTGTCTTGCCTCTAAACCAGTGTTTGGCAATCTGTATCTTGCTCCAAGCCATTTTTTTTTTTAAGCAGTGCTTTTAACTGCCTTATTGGACAATCTCATCATCATAACTGATGGGAATTTCATTCTTCTTTGCTTCCTAGATACTTCCCCCCCCACGCCCCTCCAAAATGACACAATATTTCCCTTTGCAAAAGCCACAATTGTTTTCAGGAATATTCATTACAGAAAAAAAAAGAAAAAAGTGGTGCAACAGTAAAGACAAATCTTGTGCCCTGCAGTTATATATGCCTGATTCCTCAATTCTCTCTTTTTATTGAGTTACTGTAGTTTGAGATAGCAATACCGTGTGTTTATTAGAAGGCAGAGTAAATGTGGGTTGGGGAATCTTTAATTTCGAAAAGTAAGAGAAAGATTTTTCTGTTAAAGCTTTGAACAGATTAGAAAACCAGCTATTATTCTCCCATTCTTATTTTAAAAAAGGCTAAAATTTCTGAAACAATTTAACTTTTCCTCTTTGTCTGCTAGACATACCCTCTTTTTTTTGTGTAATTGTTTAAATGTTCCAGTGTATCTTATAATAAATTATTTTCTGTGTAATGCACAGATAAGATGTAGAAAATGAAGCCCTCTAGAATGCACGGACCTCAATAAAATCTTAATGCTACTGTGCGTCTCATTTTAACTCCTGCCTATGGATTCAATTATATTGGCTGCGTTAAAGGCTGAGATTTGAGCCACGTTTTTGTGGCAGGTCATTTAAAATCAAGGTCGGCTGGAAATCCAAGATGCCATAGAGCAGGCTGTTTCCATTTTTAACAGGGAAAACCTCCTTGAGCTCCCCGCAGGAGTGGTCTCACGCTCTTTCCTCCCTGCCCCGTGGATGCTCAACGCTTTTCTCCCCCCATCTTGTGCAAACAAGGGGCACTTTCTGGCTCACAATTCCGAGCCACTTACACTCTCCTCACCCAGCGGTGCCAGAGCAAAGCACACAGCCAGTTACAACCCAGTCAGAAAATAGAGTTGAGTGTACTCAAAGGTGTGGGGCCCCAGCTCCTTGGCTGCTGGCCAGCTGCTTGAAAGCTACTTCTTAAAAAAAAAATTTCAATGTCCTGTTTAAAAAAAAATATTAAATATATATATATAAGAAGGAAATACTCGACAGAAGCACGTTGTCCTTGATCAAAGAAACAACCCTGGGTGGTCCCACACGTTGCCAGCTGGGTGGGTACGTGAACTTTTGGTTGGATTACGGGTGGTATTCTGTCTTCACACGCAAATAAATCTTGTGGCAGAGTATTTTGGGCAAAAATATTTTTACTTCACTCCCACTTACTTCACTTTGCATTTATTTCTCGGTAGACATGAAGGAGAAAAAAGTGCTGTATTTTTATTTTCTAATATATATATGAAATATATGTTAACTAGTATTTTTTACTGAAAATAACAGGAGAGAAAGAGATCACAGAAAAAGGAATAAATCGTATGGAGACTATGAGATCCAATCTTACAAATCTAAGAGACAAAATGTAAAGATGAGAATGGGCTTTCTGGTCCCTACCACCTTCTATGTACATAGGAATCCACTCTGCTGGTTTGCTTTATTTGATAAAGGAAACAGATGTTGGAGTTTATTATTTAAGCTTAGGGAATCATCAACATCCAGTTGGGAGGTAGTTGTTTATGTTTCGTTACCAAGAAAATGATTTTTTTTTTTTTTTAAATTGTCTAAAACATTATCGTTTTGGTTGAATATCGGAGGGCAAGGTGGCTGCTTAAAGCCTTATTCCCTGAAAATAAACCACATGATACGCAAGAGCAACTTTTGAGAGCCAAAAGTTATATGGACCCCCTTGTTTATCACTTTGAACTGTGCAGAATCTAAACTCTCCAGTCACACAGCAACAGTCTGCATTATTTAAAATAAATGTATAAATTCCTTCTGACTCACAGAGCACAGAACTTCACAGGGGCTAAGGAGAAAAATAAAAACACGGTGGAAGGAAACTCTGTTTACATCTTAAATTGCAAGGCATGCAAAAACTTCTTTCTCCCTTACCTGTAGCCTACAGCAGTAATGCGCCGCTGCCGACAATTCACCGATTTCAAAACAGGTGTCTGTGCCGCTGTACGCAAGCTGTAGAGATTCCTCATCTTCTCCCCACTCTAATCTGTATTCAGAGATGTCGGCACCAGAACACTCGGGACTCTGCAACACAAATATTTATGTGGTTCAATTCAGAAATGAGCATTTCACATCTCCGTGTTTCACTGGGTAAGGGAAAACGTACATGGGGGGGAAAAAACCCCTCCTTATTCTTAATAATTTTTTTAAAATAATATTTTTATTTTTATAATATATTACTAATAAATATTTTAAATAAAATTTTTAATACACCGTTACTGCTGCAAATGGAAATGTGCTGAATTAGTGTTCCCTAATGGGTCACTGAAACAGGCCAATTCTGCACAAAAATTACCTGATAGAAATTCAAAGAAACGAGAAAGTCTACACAGCTCTTTTGCTTTTCATCAGGAGCCTCAGGAATAAATTGTCTCTCCACTGGCTTGGCAGAAGCACAACCGTGGAGAATATAAAAAAAGCATCGGTGGAACCCAGTTGAGTGATCAAAACAGCCCCGGAAGAGCCAGCCTTGAGTCTGAAGTACTAACTGGTGTTACTGGGAAAAGAACAACCTCAACGAGTGAGGAGCTCATCTGAGGTTGTCAGTGAAAGTCACCGTTAATCTATCCCAGCACAGGACATGGGACCGTGGCCCTGGGTGCATTAGGATCATGTAGAAGTCTTTTTGTGGACACTAAGTCCTCTGCAATCCTTTACCATCCTCAAGTCTAGGGGAACACGGAATAAATTCCTGAATTTGCTGGGGATGAGCTAGCACGGGCATGACAGATTCAGAGCTGCTAAGCCAAATTTTTTTAAAACAATGCGTAAAAACAGCACAGTGGACACTATCGTGTCCAGTCCTTTGCTAGTTTTCCTTCATATTTTTACCAGCCAAAAACTGGAAAGAGTCTTTAAGAAAACAAAACCATTGCAAACCACGTTGCTCCTTCCCCAGCTTCGTTTTTCAGTTAGAATAAACAAATATATCCTGCATATAAATACAGAGCCTACCAGAAACACTGCTGTGCTCGCTTGTGGTCGGGGAGAGCAAATGCCTTGTCCGTACACGTATTTAAAAGCCAATATTAAAAAGTTTAGTGCAGCCTCTCGCTTAGCATCCCAAAATGCCGCAAGAAACATTAACAAATACCCCCAAACTGCACCAAGTGCACCTGTTTCATTAAACTCAGATGATGTTTGGTTATCTAGATATGCTGCTCTCGCATGATTAACCTATTTGAGCATCTTGTGCACATTAATAAATTCTTTCTAAACAGGGGCATCCTTTTGTGGGGGACCCAGCAGATGCAGGGCTGGAACAGCCGCGAGGTTTCCAAGGACATCTGTGGCAGAATTAGAGCCCTGCTGCTCCATAAATCCTTTCCTTTCTGCCTTAATTACATAATTTTATTTTTTTTTCCTAATGACACCAATCAGCCCCTCAGCATTTCAGCTACAACTTGTTTTGAGAATCCAGTGTGTAAGATCCCGGAAAACGGAGAAGGAACACACGCAAACTAAAATAAAAGTAAATATTTGGGGAAGAGACAAACAATTTTGTTTTGGGGGGAAAAACCCGACATGGTAAGCATTTGTGCCAAGGTTATTTCATATCAGAGACTCCAGCTTCAGCCAAAAATCAAATATTTGCCTTCACAATTCCATCCCAGGGGGCTCTAACATGCTAAAAGCCTGCAGAGAGCACTTCTAACCCAGCAGTGCTCTATCGTCCGACGCCAGCGCAGGAGACCTCGTGTCTGAATCCCCGTTCCGATGACTCACCATCAACTTTATGCAATTCTTTAAAAAGAAATGTAAAGTTGATGTTTTGTTTTTTTTTTCTACATGGGAAGAGTTTCCACATAGGGTTTTCTTGCACAAAAAAAAATAAAAATTAGTTCCAAACCAGTGAGTAGCTACCAAGACAGGTTTTGAGTTTTGCAGTGACTGTATTAGTTTGGGTAAAAATAAGATGGAAATTAAACCCTGGGGGATCAAACTCACCTCCCAGCTGATGAGCACCCGGGTGTCGCAGAGGAAGGAGAGGGAGGGTGCTCTGCACTGGCTGGGGGGTCCCGCTGCGGTGGTCACTTCTGTGGCTTCTGAATAGGGCCCGTACTGGAGGGGAACAAAGTGTCTGGGTGTTAATATATAAGCACACATCCATCCCACATTCCTCAAAGGCTTCCCAAGGACAGCCCTCACATTTTTTCAATGCAATACAACTGTCAGACGTTCTATCTCAAACACAGAGGGGGCTCCCATCATTTGGCACCCAGTGTCAAATTCTGCGTGAGACCATGTGAATTACTGCAAACTTAAACTGTGTGGTAAGGTGAGGTAGAGGCAGGCAGAACATACACCCTCCTGTGTGGCCGTGAGCGCCCGTGAAAGCATAAATCACCTCCAATTTACCCAAAAGTGAGAACTGAACAACAGTTTGTGTTCCTCTCTATCTTACCTTAAAGATTTCACATGTCTGTGCCATAGCTCAGCATAACGCAGAGATATAAGAAGGAGCACAGCAACAGTAAAGGACATATTGGAGTCCAAATCCAGCTTCTTTTATATAAAATATTTGCCACATTAATTATAAATGTGGGATGTGCCCAGTCTGGGTCCAACGTGCAGGGCAGGCCGCACGCAGGCCGTGCCTAGCTCAGCTCCACTGAGCCAACTCCTCACACAACTTTTGAGCCCTCGGTAGGACAATAATTTAAATTCGTATCAGGAATAGAAAAGACAAATTTTAAGAGTCTGGAAAACTGGCTTCAGCTGGCAGTGCGGGGCAGGAGAGAGATAGCAGTGGAAAAAGCCTTTCTGAGGCCACTTGAGCCGGTTAATGAAGTTTGTTCAGTACAACCCCGAGCTAATTAGAAATCATTCTCCAGAACAAAGGAACTTCACTGGAAGCAATTAGGGGAAAAACACTGGTATTTACTTATTTTTGGAATGCAATACCAGCGAGGAGGAAAAAATGAGCCACTACAAAGGCTGAAGAGCACTGAAATTAAGAAGCCCAAAAAACCTCCCAACAGACACATGTCAGTATCTGTGCTATGGAGAAATGCTGACCCTGATTGCTTTGTCTGAATCACTGAGAACGCACACTTCAAACAACCTCATTTATTAACTTCTGCTGTTTTCTTTACCTAATGGGAAGAAGAAAGCCATTTACAGCTGGTAAAGAACATCCCCCTCCCCAATTTTGGCTCTGGTGGAAAAAAACCCCAAACAACGAAACCAAAACTGGCCCCTTCATTTAACAAAGGTGGGACTAAAAACAATTTGCCACTTTAAATACTGTTTTGCCAAAAAAAAGAAAAAAAAGGGGGGGGGGAAGTTCAAGGTATCATACATCCAAAGTTACCAGGTAGGCAATTGCTTTAATTCCAGCATGCAAATACAGCCTCTCCATGTGCATTTAATTCATTTTTCACAAGAATAAGATAGTGGATATTTTAAAGACAAAACAGTTTAACAGATTTGCATATTTTTTCTAATACCTAAATTAAGTTTTAACAGGATTTCTTCCTGTAAGTGAGTAACTTTAAGCCTTCATGTTATGTTTGCCATCGAGATTTCCTGGGAACAAACACATCAATATTCATCTACTGTTGCTGGGACTGCCTTTATGAAAAAAAAAGAAAAAAAAGAAAAAAAAGAAGAAAAGCACAAAACCTTGGGAAGGGGCAAGTAGAACCAACCCAAAACTCTCTGAATCAGCGAGGTCTTTTGACAGATCTCTGGGACATCAGATAGAATTTCTGATGTATTTGGGAAGGCACATCTTCCAAGGAAATCATATAACAAAAAAGTAGTAATCATCAAATCCATGAAGCATGTCTTTTTTTTCAAATTTAAACAAAAAATCATTAAGAATGCAAGCAGTCATCAAAAATATATCAGTACCTGAGTGAAATTTCAGTAATTGTTTTTACACTGTTTAAAAAAAATAAGAACAAGGGATGCAGTGGAAGGAGAATAAACCAATTCCTCCTTGTAAGCAGGTACGACTTTTAGAAGGCATTTTGCACATTTTGGTGCAGCTGATTTTGGCCAGATGATTTTTAACTCCCTACCTGCAATCTCCTTTCAAAAACAGAACCAGACTCAAACCTACAGCTCTTCCTCTAAAGTTCCTTAAAGCGTTTCTCAGTTGGGTTTTCTTTTCCCCCATCTCCACCTTCCTGACTGTCAGCACTAATGCCATCCCTCTGCGGAACGGCCTGTCTCGGGCACGGCACCCCGTCCCTGGAGGAAAAACCAGACCCCACTCTGACCCCCAGCACGTACCCCCCCGTCGTTCAGAGCTCGCACTCTGAACCGATACGTGGCTCCGGGGAGAAGGTTCCCCACGGTGCACTCCAGATCAGGCCCATGGTACACTTCGGAAACTACTTCTTCGGGTTCCGTCATTTCCACGCTGTACTCTGAGACAGGGCAGCCACTTTCTGACGGAGGGACATCTAGGAAGAAACCATCAAATTCATTAATAACAGCAGGAAAAACGCGACAATGATTCAGCCTGGAGAAGAGAAGGCTCCAGGGAGACCTTAGAGCCCTTTCCAGTCCCTAAAAGGGCTACACGAGAGATGGGGAGGGATTCTTGATGAGGGAGGTGGAAGGGTTTTAAATTGAAAAGGGGAAACTCAGATTAGGTATTAGGAAGAAATTCTTCACTGGATGCAATGATGAATTTTTATACTGGTTTTGAGATACACTTGTCAGTTAGAAACAGTACTGCTCTAGAATTTAGCCTAATGAATGACGCCACAAAGAGTTTCAGATGCTGCAAGATTATCATAGTAAATGAAAAAATTTGTTGGATACTGGGATATACCTTGTATTCTACACTCGCATTTTTTTGGCATTTTAGTGTCATGTCCATAGTCCACATTTGCAAAACTACAGATGTCCAATGGATTGTGTGTGTTATACTGTGGATCAAGGTTTAAATGCCACCCAAAATCCTCAATATATTCCAACTCAAATTTCTGAGAGAAGTCTTAGATTAGAAGTAGCAGAATACTAAGTCAATATTGCACAGGAATAAAAAAGATCCTGAATCACACGGTGTTTTTGCAATATGAGGGTGGATATTCTAATATAGCTGATAGTTTTTTAGTCCTGAGAGGGAGACAGGTCCTAACCAACAGTGGTGGGAGCACAGTATCAGGCCTGGAAGCCAGCAAACTTCAGAGACCCTCAGAGAAGTCACACTTCTGACTTGCCCAGACTTTTCTCAAGGTCTAGCAACAGAAATAAAAGTCTAAATGAGTTTAGCAACTAACAATCAAAGACCAAAGCCATTCAGTAGGGCCTTACCCCATTGCAGCTGTATCTCTTTGTGCTTCGGCTTCCCCAGAACTCTCGGTGGCCGGCAGTGGCCCGGTGCAACGCTCAGCGTACGGACAGGTAAACTTTCAGAACACTGGAAAAGAAAGAGAAGAGGCACTGATGTTGGCTCTGCGGTCCCATCACTGCCTACACAGTGAGGCACGACTAGAAAGTGCCACAAGGAATCACTTTCTACAACCGCCACTTAATAGAAATCTAAATAAACAATACGGGATAGGAGATGCTTTAAGCATGTTACCTACAGATGCAATTAATAGTTCTTTCATTAGCATTCCCAAAACTACAGCACAGGAAACGCTGATGGTTAATTTTGTGGGGCTATATATTTTAATTTGCCTTGTTTTTAAAATAATATCAAGGCCTAAAGTACTCAATTATTAAAAAAAAATAATAAAATCAAAGCAGGAGGAGTAAAAGCGTAGGTACTGAAATGATTTTAAATCGAAGAAGGGAATGACAACAATCAGTGGTTGGAAAACAGAACCCAAAAATTTAAAGAAGAATTCAGAAAGGCAATTAAATGGTAAAACAACCTACCCCTACTGCAGCTTCACTCAGTACAAGCTCATGTCCATCAGAGTCTGTGGTCTTTCTCAAGCAAGGGGCCAGAGCAGACAAACACAATAATCTTTTCTAGTGTAAGTATAAATACCTACAGATTGGTTTTGTGGAAATAAAATCTCACTAAATGACAGTTTGCCTGAAAAAAACATCCATCAGGTACACACAGAAGTCTTCCAAAATTCAGCAATTTGCAACATAAGATTAGCTGCAGTCAGCGTAGCTTTACTGTGTTACAGGAGAAATATTTCCCTTCTTTATAAAGCAAAAATCTTTTACAAAAATAGCAGATAAATCTCTGAAAGATATAAATCTGATAGTCCTTATTGTTAAATCATACTTCCTTCTTTATAAAGCAGAAATCTTTTACAAAAATAGCAGATAAATCTCTGAAAAATATAAATCTGATAGTCGTTATTATTAAATAATACTGACCTGACTGTGTCCGCCAGTGCTGATACAGCATGCCCGGAGTTTATACAAAGTGCCTGGTTTCAAGTGAGTAAAGGTATATTCTGTAGCTGATCCACTATATGCCACTTCCCACTGATTTGCTAAAAAATGAGATATATCCAAGTTTAGAGAAGTATAATGCAAGAAGTTTACTAGTGTATAGGAGGAAAGAAAATCCTTAATGTGGTCTTCCACAAATGACAGGTTTCAGGAAAGTCATTGCTGTTGATATTACTATGAATATTATTCCTGCTTAAAAAAATACATAAGACACATACACTATATTTCAAAAATATATTAAAAATATAAAATCAAACAGTAGGTTCAGCCATATAACCTAAAATTCCACCAGTACTAGAGAAAAAGAGCAAACTTAAAAAATACAACAAAAACTTCTCCAAACCCAACCCAAACTCTCTCCCAGAGTACTAGAGAAAAAGAGCAAACTTAAAAAAATAAAACACAACAAGAACTTCTCCAAACCCAACCCAAACTCTTCCAAGAACTCTGCAAGTATGAAACTCAATCACATGTACAGCACTAATGATAATAACAAGAACAGTCCAAAGGTCACTACTTCCTTATAGTAGCCATAATGGATTGAACTGGAAACAAAGGTTTCAAGTTTACCTTCCGGACTTCCTTGAGAAATCTCTAACAGATACTTTAGGATTTCCGAACCACCGTTATCCTGTGGAGGATCTGAAAAAATAAGGCAAGCTGTTAGTAAATCAGGATTAAAACGTAACAAAAAAGATTACAGAGCTGGATTCTGATTCTGCTCCTTCTCCTCCACAAACTCCCTCACACCGACCACACCAAGGAGTTTATAGCAGAAGTGGGGAGCAGGCGTGAGTTCTCGGCATGAGTCAGAAGGTGGCAGCTGGAGAATGATGCTACAAACAAAATGTATGGAATAAAAAGCATCGAAAGAGATGCAGCCCAGAGCCTTGCCCCATCGATGAAGGAAGCAGCTGAACGACGGACATGAAATGGAAGGCGAAAAGTGCGAGTTAGTCAATAAAAACAAGCAACGGTTTTTGATTCTGAAAACATAAGTGCCTCTGCACATCTTTTAAAATATTTTAACTTCCTTGAGAAATCTCTAATAGATACTTTAGGATTTCCGAACCACCGTTATCCTGTGGAGGATCTGAAAAAATAAGGCAAGCTGTTAGTAAATCAGGATTAAAACGTAACAAAAAAGATTACAGAGCTGGATTCTGATTCTGCTCCTTCTCCCCCACAAACTCCCCCACGCCGACCACACCAAGGAGTTTATAGCAGAAGTGGGGAGCAAGCGTGAGTTCTCAGCATGAGTCAGAAGGTGGCAGCTGGAGAATGATGCTACAAACAAAATGTATGGAATAAAAAGCATCGAAAGAGATGCAGCCCAGAGCCTTGCCCCATCGATGAAGGAAGCAGCTAGAATGATGGACATGAAATGGAAGGCGAAAAGTGCAAGTTAGTCAATAAAAACAAGCAACATTTTTTGATTCTGAAAACATAAGTGCCTCTACGCATCTTTTAAAATATTTTTAAAAATGAAGATGTCAAGCCCTCCAAACATGTTCAACTTTGGACTGAGAAGCAGCATGAAGAAAACCTAAGTTCTAATACATATTTACATCATTCAACTTGAATTTATTGTGATGCAGAAACGTTCTACTATGACAAACCGTCCTGGCTTACCCCATTTCACACTGAAGCCGTGAGATGTTACTGGCCCCTTAATAACGGGTCTGGTTGGAGGTCCTGGCCTGTCTGGGCTTGTTGTGCAGACCAGCACTTCACTGGGAGAACTCCTTCCTTCCACGTTAGAAGCAAACAGCTGAAACAAAACCACAACAAGTTCACCATCGTTGACTGCCACTGCTTTTCCGACACTTCTCCGCGATGCACTCTTGTAGCAATTGCACAATTATCATTAAACTGGAAAGAATGTCACATCCCAACAAAGTGTGTAGGATTCTAATAACAGGTATCAGATTGTCACATTGTTTCTTTACAAACCACATTGATTTTTCCCCTCCCTCCACCAGCAATAGATGGTGACATGTTTAAGGCAAGAGCGCTGCTGCTTTTCCCTTTAAAGAAAAGAAAGTCACAAGGCAACTTGCAGTTATTTACTCATACAAGATGAACACGATGACAATAGCCATGCTATTTTTGCTTTGGAGGTATTTCATACTGCTATTTAAAACGAATTAATTCAGAGCATCGATAATCACACAATTAAAAGCTTAAGGAGCATGACATGCAAAACAAGAAACACATCATCTACAGCTGCTGAAACGAGCAGGATGCTCACAAAGTAAAACTTTCTCAGCCAAACCCTTGGTCTCCACTCAAGAAAGCCTTCTGCTGACTTTGGGGAGAAGGTTGCTAAGCTGAGAGAAGATGTGAGGACCTGGCGAGGAGACCGAGCAGATCAGGATCGTACAAGAAACCCCACAGGACCCAATGTTTTGCGGCTGCTGAGAGCTGTGTTACCTCATGCTAGTCTCTGGGACAGGGATCTGCTGCCAAAGAAGTGAGTAATGAAATATGTATTATAATTGCTAATTGTAAATATAAGCTAGCAGGAACTTTTCCACTTGGGAAGCTCTGCTATTCTCAGGAGCAGTCATTCCTATCCTCTCTTCTAACACAGCCATCCGAGGAAAACAATTTGTAGTTTTTAAGGCCAAAGAAGTATTTGAGGTTCTCTATGCTTGCTTTACACAAGTCACTAAAGCCAGTATCGACTCCTGTGTATCATCTCGTGGTTCTTTATTGTCCTCCAACTTAAGACATCATGCCACAAACCCCAGACACATGAGCTGGACTAACACCACAGTAACAGCTCTAGGGGATCAGTGTGAGCTACAAACCTAATGCAACATTTATAAATTCCCCTATTTATACAGCTAAAGATTGCACAAGCCTGGCAGGAACTGAAAAGTCATCTTAAATTGATTGTTCAAGCAGGATCTTCAACACTTTTGCAGCACCATGGCTTCCCCATCCTCTTATTAGGAATAAAAATAAAACTTTACTTGCTTCCAGGTCACTGATAAAATTATGACATAGTATATAGCAGCACTGCTTTTTCTGGAACCTCACTAGAAGCAGCCAATTGTGATTCCCTTCACAGAATGGTAGGGGTTGGAAGGGACCTCTGGAGATCATCTAGTCCAACCTCCTGCCAGAGCAGGTCCACCCAGAGCAGGTTGCACAGGAACGTGTCCAGGTGGGTTTGAATGTCTCCAGAGATGGAGACTCTACCACCTCTCTGGGCAGCCTGTTCTGGGGCTCTGCCACCCTCAAAGTGAAGAAGTTCCTCCTCATGTTTAGGTGGAACTTCCTATGTTCAAGTTTGGGCCCATTGCCCCTTGTCCTGTCACTGAGCATCACTGAAAATTTACCTGGAAAAAAAACCCAAGGCAGCCAATAAAATGCAATGACAAAGAGAAAAAAAAAGATTTTACCCTGAATTTATACTGTGTGCTTCTTCTGAGATTCTTCACAGTACAGGCTTGCTCCTCTCCAGTGTACTTTGGGTGAAACACGCTATCCTAGAAAAAACAAAAGCAAACACTTTCCTGTAACTGAGGAGTCTGAGGAAGTGCTCTCTGTATTACGGTCTGTAGCTAGAAGACATTATAGCAAAGGGGCTTTACAGTCAAGTGCTTTTAAATATTATTACTATTACTATAGTTTTAATCTGGAAGGTCACAGTAATTTTTCTTTTAGAAAAAAAAATATTATTAGATGCTGCAACTGACCTGAATAATACAATTTTGCTGTGAAATAAGCACAAAAGGAATTGTGACAGTTGAGAGGAAGAGAAGAGGCAGATGACAGAAGGCAAGCACACCACACAGCGGTGAGAAGGACGCGGCAGACCGAGCCGGATCGGGACAAGCTGCCCTTATACCTTACAGATTCCTGTGAAGCTCTGTAAAGCAATCACGGGTGACAGCAGGGATTTGTAGCTAAGGATTCACAATTCTGCTGTGGAGCAGAACGAATCACACAGCTCCATCCTGCCAAGCACCTGGTACTCCAAAAAGACCCTCCAAATCCGCAGTCTTCTCGATGATCTTGAATTAATAAATGAGAACTCAATCTAAGTCACGTGGCATATTTTATAGGAACACAGGACTTACATTATCCTCTTCCTGAATTTCCAAGGTGTAGGAAATCACTTCCTCTGGGGTACATCCTTCCACTTTATTCCACTGCAAGGCTATCCACGTCACACCGGCTCGAACAAGCCGTGGTGCAGAAGGGGTCTGAGGAATGTTTCCTGCAGTGTAGCATACCACCTCCTGGCTGTACCCACTGCACAGGGTTGGAGAAGGAGAGAGAGGAATATTAAAAAAAAACCCAAACCACAAAACAACCCTAAAAAAAAAACCAAACCCTGAACCTCAGTGTATTTAGAGAAATATTACACATTTTCAAAAAAACAAAAGACAACGTTTGAGCAACCTGGTCTAGTGAGAGGTGTCCCTGCCCATGGTTGGAACTGGATAATCTTTAAGGTCCCTTCCAACCCGATCATCCTATGATTCTATGTTAAAATTGCCCAGGTGGAAAAGATGAGCACCCAGTTAGGAAATGCCAGAACTAAGAATAGAAAAAAAATAGTGCAGGATTATATGTGTCCTCACCCTCATTTTTACAGATCTCATCACAACAATATTGGAAGAAATAATATTTGATTGCCTAAAAATATTAACTAACTCTTCACTGTGAAGCAGAGGAAAATCTCATTTTAAAAAGGGGAACTAAAACATAGGAAATAAAGCCTCAAGTTTTGAGTTTTAGATGTTGACCTTGAGGTGCAGGTGCCACCTTTTATAAAGTCAGAACACCACTTCCATTCAAGCCACAGCTCTGAGAGCCGAGTGCTCCAGCAAATCTAGGCCCACTGTTTCAGACCACCCTCCTCCAAAGAAAGCAGGGAAGATTTATCCAGTCATGACCACGCTCAGCATCACATAGGATACCTCTGGCTCCAATCCTTTCCAACTTTTCCTGCCTAAAAAGTTCTTTGCATTTGAGGCTGAGCATCATTCCCACAGCTCAGGCTGCAACCAGAGAGAACATCCAGGGCAGAGGAGACCCATGTTCTCATCTTCTTGAAATCCCAGCCCACAAGGCCTTGAAACGTAACAGGCGGTTGTGTGGAACAAATATAGGATAAGTTCTCTTTAGATCCCATGCAAAATCTATTCTTTTCAATGGAAATGTGAGAACCAAGTTTAAAACGGACAGATTCTGGTCAATTTTCAGGAGGACAGCACCAGAACTCTCTCTTTTCAATGGAAATGTGAGAACCAAGTTTAAAACGGACAGATTCTGGTCAATTTTCAGGAGGACATCACCAGAACTCTCAACTGAAGGTAACGTTATTGCAATTTTTATATCTGTTTCCAAACTACAAACATATTTTATTCCTTAAAATAATGTCATGAATTTGATGCACACAAAGCACCATATCTCCTTTTTCTGAGTCTTCTTTCTCAAAAATAATATATTTGTTGAAATAGGTTTATAGTTAAAAAATCCACCTATAAGTTAACACACAAACAGGACAAATATAATCTTAAAACGGTAAGTCTGCAAGCATTACAACCGACTAAAACCATCTCACGCCACAAAGTGTTTGATGACATTATCATGTCATAATTTTGAGTGCTGTCTATAAAAATAAACCGTGTGCTGTTGGTGCTTATCTCACACATTAACACAGAGCAGCTGACCATAAATATACTTTCTTAGTCCACTCCCTCCTCAAGAGCCTGAGGAAAAAAAAAATAGAGAGAGAACAACAACAAAACCAGGGGGAGGGTTGAAGCATGCCCTAAGATGTTTGAAAAATCTGCAATCTGGCAAAGAGAAGAGATTCCAAAAAATGAAAACTTTGCATAAAACTGGCATTTTCATTTACACTCAGCAGCTCCAGCTCGAGCCTCTCTCTCTCTTTCCAGTTCAAGTATTATTTCAATAGGGAGGGAACTAATCTTGCAAGAAGTTGGCAAAAGGGACTCCTTGCAACACATGGACAGCCCCAGCATATCTCGGAGGGAAAATACAGGAATGTGAATAAAGTCACTTTTAAAAGCTCCGTATTACTAAGAGGTTTGTGTTTTGGAAGGGAGAATAATACAGGAATCTCTCTCAGCAAAACACATCATTATAAACCACTAGTGTTCCTTTTTCCGTCCTTCTTGTAATAATGATTAGATCCTGTTTAGCTAACAAGGACAATAAAGGAGTATACAAGAGCCCTGGATGTTTAGTTTCTTCACAGCTAAACTCTTCCTGGCCTGTTTTCCTCCCGTGAGCGCGGAGCCCCCGCAGCACGATGGCTCTTTGGGCACAATCATTTCAGCCCACTGCTCCCTAGGAGCTGCCAGAGGATTGCACCAGGTCTAACTTCTCATCATCTTCATTTCAGCACATCTGTTCACGTGCAAAGAGAAGGAAAACTCGAAAAAGCCATCTTGCAGGGGGCTTGGGTGGGCCTGTCCTCTCTCCCCCTTCTTTCCCCCCCCCAGCAGCCAGCCCTGCTGAAGAAGGAAAGGACTGTACTGATGGAAAAAAAAAAAAAAAAAAAAAAAAAAAGACAGAAGGGCTTTGCTTTGCTTTTAACCCAGAAAAATAAATATATCAAGATTCCTTTCAAAAATCTGTAACTCAACTTCCTCTTGCTTGTTTTTCTTGGTTCACAGAGGTCCCCAGTGGGAATTTTACATAACAGCTGTATTCTTTTTGTATTTAGGAACACACCACAAAACACCATTTAACACCTCAAAAGGAGCCTATCTTCTTAGGTTAACCTCATCCCCCTGAAGGTGCGCAGCGGTTCCCCGGGAGGGGAATGACACCACCAGGAAAGGTACGACTTACTCTATTAATAACAGCGCAAATGTCAGGTATTTAAACTCAAAACCATAAAGAAAACAAGCAAACACACACAAATACCCCCAGAAATTCCTCTTTACGCTGTCATTGATAGTTAAATGTTTCAACTAATGCTTTTTCCTCGAGGAAGAGCGTACCTTGGGAGAACTTACCTCGTACCGACGTCATTCTGAGCCGCTAATCGGAAGGTGTACCCCAAAGCAGGACACAGCTTGGTCAACTTGCAATGCTTCTGGCTCCCAAAGTAACATTCTCTGAAGCCGCTGTTCCGCTTTCCCTAGAAAGAGAGGGATGTGTAATCAGAGAGCTATGGAACAAAACCACACGGGGCCCGTTTTTTATCAAAAAAATAAAAAAAAAAAAAAAAAGAGAGATGTTAAATGATATTAGAATTAGATGCTTTCATACAGGAAGTGAAGAACACTGACAGCATCACTACACTACCTAAAATAATACAGATCAACACAGTCACTCTGCTGTCACGATTCCTCCTCTTTTCAGACTCCTGTCTTCATGAGATGTAGCTGCAGTTGCCGTCCTTCTGTCTAAAATGCAATTTATCCTACTCGTTAACAAAAAATCCACGCAAATTAAGGGTGAAAAATCATCTCTGAATCGACCTGGTGACAGGAGCACAGGAGAGCTGTGACTAATGTTTCCTGCAGGTGCTACCCGAGCTCTGCACCTCCAATCCCCCAGAACCCTGCCTGGTCCTTTGGAAGGACGCTGCATCCCACAAGAGGGCTCTCGCTGCCCGCCGGCCGGCCACCGCCACCGGAGAGGGACAAGCCTCCTGTGACCCTCTGCTCAGCCCCGAGCCCTCGAAGGTAAAACACATCTACTCATCACAAAGAAATATTTAACGTGCTGGGTTCTGTACCCATCCCGTTGCCCAGAGGACGCGGCGTGTGATGAGCAAAGAGGATTTGCTGGAAAGAGTGCGACTTGGTTAAGAGACCTGGATGCCAGAGGTATGTTTTATGGGAGCTTCACATCAGCGGGACCTGCTATGGTGAGCCCTGACAACATCAAGACAGGGCAGCAGCAAGAGAGGGTTTTGAGATGTGGCAGGGGGGTTGAAACAAGATGATCTTTAAGGTCCTTTCCAACCCACACCACCCCAAGATTCTATGACACCTCTTCTTCCCAAGTCCTTCCTCAGGTGCATCAAACACAAACCAGCACGGCCAAGGACAGGGACATTCAGAAGCTTTCTCCCTCCCTGCTACATTTAAAACAGAAGAACCTTTTCAATCCTACCCACCTTGGTGGGGGTAAAAACCCAAGGATGAAAACAAAGCTGAGCTTTTCACAGGACAGAGTTTCCTCCTGGTTACATGGTCACTTTGAAAACTTTCAGGAGAAAGGACCTGGACTGCTCAACTCTACATAAATAATATCTACTGGAGCTGTACCAGTTTAAAGGTGTTTTGATTTCAATGTTTGAATGCAAAATTCATGGACAATAACACTGTGAAGTACCCAAAAGAGAGGTACTTTATAATACTTTATAAGCGTACCCATCTGCTCAAAGTGGTGCAGGATTATACTCATCTCTGCAATTTCTGGTGCAAAACCTCTGCTACACCATCTATTATTTTTGGCACCTGTCTCTACAACTTTCAATTTTTATCTTATCTGAGTAAAATTAACAAGTCCATAGACAAGACTACTTATTTCACCTGATATACACCAGTGTGACAGAAGACACCATGTTTCTACACCCAGGCAGACTACCAGGAAAATTATTTATACAAGTGTCCCCTCCCTGTCACCAAGAGCCTCACCAGCTGCTGCCTCCTTCAGCTCCATCTCTCCTCCCTTGCACCGTTCTTCCTCCGTGCTCAATACATCACTTCAGCATTAAAGATTTCAAAAAAGCCCAAGCTGGACATACATTTTTCACTGGCCCATTCTCCAGGCCCTATCAATTTCCACCTCTTTTCACCCAGATTGCAACACAGAAGGAACAACTCCATAAAAATGCTTGTAGTACGTCTCCAAAATGTGTTTTATCAAGCCAGAAGCGATCACACAGATCTCCAGCCCAGCACAAGGATTTGGAGGCACCAAAGAGACGTTCGGCACCCAGCAAACAGCCATAACTTACTTCTACCTCTACAGTGGGATCCTAAACTTGTTCGAGAACTTGGTTTTATACACGATCTTCAATTTCACCCCATCTGCTCCAGCTGTATCATCACGGCTGAAGTAAATTAATGGGTGGAATTGGAAAAGAATCATGAATCCTAAAGGAAAGTCTTTTGTAACTGAGAAAACTTTTTCAGATCTCAAAGCCCTAGATATAATGTTATATGACAAAACTCATTTTGGAAAAAAACAATAGGTCACCATACTTCCCAGCTCAGCAATATCGCATTTAACATCCAGACTATACAAAATTTAATTGGTAATCCTATGTTTAAGTAAAATATCCATTCATCAGTGCAGGACTACTAAGAATATTTTTTTTTCTATTTTCTCCCCAAACTCTCTTAGATGCACTAAATTTACTTTTCTCTAACTCGTTAATGACTTCACTGTTTGAAAACCATTTGAAACCATTTATTCTCTTTTTATTTTCTGCTTAAGAATGTATTTTTAAAAATTTTTTATAATTTCCTACGTTTTTCCTCCAAGAGAACAAAGTGACCAAGCATGTGATTGACAAATAGATGACTGGCAACAGCCAGATAAAACGGAAAGTCACGGAAAACCTCACCTGCAGCACAATGACTGATCTGAGAGCACTGGACCAAGGAAACTCCAGTTTGTCAAACTGGTGGGTTAAAACTTTGCAAAGATTGCCAAACCTTTATGTTATCTTCAACTTTGTAACAGTACAAACTGTGATATTGTATATATTTTCCTTTTAGAACTGGTGCTGTACATTCCCCAGACTCGCTCAGAGACTGACTGGTATTCAAATTACTCAGACTGGCTGGTATTTCGGATTCTATTGGCACTAATTGGAGAGGCTGGCCGATATTTCTAATTATCCTGGCATTAAATAGCTTGGAAATAGTCTCTCCGCTCCTTCCCTCCCAAGATTTATGAAAGCCCTAATGCTGGCATAATTATGGACAGGAACAACTGGCAGCCTGGTACTGGCTGCCACCCAAGAGTCTTACAGCTTTCCCAGAACCCTTCTCCCATTCTTCTGTACGCTCGGCATCCAAGTTTTAATCCTCTAAATAATGTTTCGTAAGTTGCTTAAAATATACTGTATCGTTTCCGCAAATATTTCTAATCCACGAGTTTCAGAGGGAGAGCAGACAGACACTGTCTGACTTCTTCCCCGGCCCTCCCGCGCTCCCTATTCTTCACCAGGACAACCCATGCTGTGATGCTCATCAGGGCCTGGCTGAGGAAGCGAGAACCAGTCAGCCCCACAAGTCCAGCAGAATTTGCAAAATAGGATAACTCAACAATTTAATACAATTCTTAAGAGCTTTGCCTGCTATTTCAGCTCTATTCCAATCTACGCTCACTTAGAACAGGACGCTTACTCCTGTTTCTCCTGGAGATTGCATTTGAGACAGAATCACATGGGGTTGGAAGGGACCTCTGGAGATCATCTAGTCCAACCCCCCTGCCAGAGCAGGTCCACCCAGAGCAGGTTGCACAGGAAGGTGTCCAGGTGGGTTTGAATGTCTCCAGAGATGGAGACTCCACCACCTCTCTGGGCAGCCTCTTCCAGGGCTCTGCCACCCTCAAAGTGAAGAAGTTCCTCCTCATGTTTAGGTGGAACTTCTTATGTTCAAGTTTGTGCCCATTTCCTCTTGTCCTGTCACTGGGCACCACTGAAAAAAGACCAGCCCCATCCTCCTGACACCCACCCTTTAAGCATTTATAGGCATTGATCAGACCCCCCTTGAGTCTTCTCTTCTCCAGACTAACAAGACCCAAGTCCCTCAGCCTCTCCTCCTAAGGGAGATGCTCCAGGCCCCTCATCATCTTTGTAGCCCTCTGCTGTCCCCCCTCCCTGTCCTGAAGGCAACAAGGGGTTGCCTTAAGGGGGATTCAAGGGGGTTGAGGCTTCAGATGGGTTTTGTTGACCACAGTCCCTGCAGGAAATACAGTAAATAAACATGAAAGGAGGAACGGGGCACTGGAGAAGGAAATGGAGACAGTCCTTCAGCAGACCTCTCTGCAAAAGCCTGGATAGAAGCTGCCAGCACCAGCTCTGCAGGCAGGAGACAAGCCGGGAATCTGCTGCAGGACGCGCCAGCTTCTGCGTTTGGCTCATGTTGGCAGGGAAAAGCAACAGACTGATACTCAATCTGACACAAAGCTGTGGAGCAAACTGTCAACAGTTGCTCTAACACACCCTGGTATCTCTGCAAAGCATTTATTGTGCAAGCTCTCAGACGAGGGACTAGATTTTGCCTATGTACAAACATTTAGAAGGCAGAGCAAGACCTACGTAACAACCCTAAAATAGAGACAAAACCCAATTTTATCCAAGACTCTCCTCTTGCCTGTCTCACAGGAGTGGTGTAGCCACCAAAGAGACCTAGAGAGCAGGTAGGTGGACAAACACAAGCCCGTGCACGAGCATGGAGGTCCATGTGTCTGAAATTCTGGTGGACCCTCACTGAGATGTGTGGCCTGGATTATCAGCTGCTGTGAAGTGAGCACATCTCTGCTCACCTCGAGAAGCCTAAAACTTCGTGGCAGAACAAAACTATCTCCACTTATCTATATATAAACTTATATGATTAACTCTCCATCACCAAATCGTTAAATAGTGCGGTACCGTATCTGCCTCCCTCTTGAGCAAATTAAAATGAGATGGTGACTGGATCCGACCTGAAGCTGCTTTTGAGTCACACCCAAAACCACGACACACACTGCCCGAGAGGGATGTCCTTGTCTCTGGCTCGGGAACAGTCCTCCCCTTTCCCATAGAGAATGAATGGGATACTCTCACTACCCATATGCACAAGAGAAACATTTATTTACTACCACTTAATCATGGAATGATCATTTCACATCTAATTAGCAACAAAGGCCTGATTCTTACAGCAGCGCTGGGAGCATTTTTCAATGCAGTCACAGTTTACTGGCTTTGCCAAGCTCTGGCATCAGGAGAAAGCATCACCTCTGCAGTCATGTTTACTGCTGGGTGGATTTTTAAGGCTATTTTTTTTCTGGTTAGCCTTTTGCTTACCCTAAATAATCGATCCTGGCACAAAGTCATCCATCGACTAGTTTGGGTTTGTAAAGAGCCAGAGGTGGAGTTTTCCCTCAATTACGAATTTTAACTCATTTTATTGCCAGACTGCTATTGGCAGTCCCAGCACTTGAGGAGCAGGCGTGTTCAGATCCCACTGAATTTCAACAGACCCAAGAAGAGGGGCTGATCCTGACTCCTTTGAAGCCAGTGGAAACTTTGCTAGTCTCCAACCTGTGTAACTGAGTGACAATTCACTGAACTGATCTTTTACTCTGCTGTTAAAAATTGAAGATCGGCCTCCATAGTTCTTCAGGCATTTTAAGCTAAAAGAGGTTATTATCAAGGCATCACAACTATAATTCAAAGACCTGCATCAGTACCAAGGAAAAGTACTTGCATTTTCTAACCAACATGTAATACCAGTCATGTTACAAACTATCCAATCCAAACTGGGAGTGGGAAAAGGTAGAATAGCAGGAATAGCTTTGTCTATTGACTACTCTACCTTCCAGAGTCTGCAGGTCAGGAAAACCCCCAAAACTCAGAACTAAGCTGAAGCAGCAGCAGCTGGGTAGGTCCGGCACAGTGACATATTGATTTTTTGCATATAGAAGTGATGCCACCTACACTCCTGGCAGGATTTGGGATGCTATAAGCTATGCCTCTGCCCTGTAAGACCAGGAGGAACGAGTTGAGATACCATCAGGGATCTGGATCCACTCCAAGATGTGAATTGCCCCAGAGACAACCTGTCCCCCACTGTTCAGGAGCACGAAGGGGCTGCAGGAGCCCTTCCTTCCCTTGGTGGGAGCAGGCAACAGAGCTTGGGCTGGGGGGACTCACCTGGGACACAGCTGGTCACACCGGACCAGCCATCTCCATAGGCTGGGGGAACCCAAATGGGACACAGCTGGACACACTGGACCAGCCATCTCCACTGCTCCCCACATCTCCCATCCCTGATGCAAGTTTTGCTCCCGTCCCCAGAGGCTACAGCTCTTGCCCCATGGCTTTCCAGGACCTGCCTGCCCCTTCTGCCTTGCGAGGGCTTGCCACAGCCCAATCCCATGCTGTCCTTCCCTAGGAAGGGGACCCAACTTCTCCAGGCAAAATGCCATTTTAGGGATGGGACACAGCTGGACACACTGGACCAGCCATCTCCACTGCTCCCCACATCTCCCATCCCTGATGCAAGTTTTGCTCCCGTCCCCAGAGGCTACAGCTCTTGCCCCATGGCTTTCCAGGACCTGCCTGCCCCTTCTGCCTTGCGAGGGCTTGCCACAGCCCAATCCCATGCTGTCCTTCCCTAGGAAGGGGACCCAACTTCTCCAGGCAAAATGCCATTTTAGGGTGTTTTCCTAACTTTTAGCATGGGCCAGATTTCTTGTCCTCCACTCGTGCAAATCCCCCTCTGCTTTGCAGCCACAATTTTATTTCTTTCTGATGGCTGATGCACCCGTGTTTGGGTTTTACCCCCTGTGCCCTGTAGCTAATGAATGTTGCTCAAGCTGAGATCTGGCAGAGTACTGGCTGTTGCCTGGCAAGTGTCCCCCCCTTCCCTAACGAATTCAGGCTCCAGCATCTTCAGACCTTTTTCTTCAATAAGCCTCAACACCAAGCTTTAATTCAGCAACTCATAATTGCATTTCTGTCTCGCATCTGAGGACAAAAAACCCCAAACCTCAGAGAAGCTACCCCTGTGGCATTAACTAGCATCTTCAGACCTTTTTCTTCAATAAGCCTCAACACCAAGCTTTAATTCAGCAACTCATAATTGCATTTCTGTCTCGCATCTGAGGGAAAAAACCCCAAACCTCAGAGAAGCTACACCTGTGGCGTTAACCGTCTCACAACCAGACAACTACATTTTGGTCAGGAGTCACATCAAACCACTGGAGAGGTACCAAGTTCATTTGTGCAAGGCCATTATTCTTCCATCTTTGCTGGCCAGCTATCCACTGGGGCTCAAGATTGCAGGATTGTTACTGAGAAGCCAAGGTAATTAAAATAGACAGACTAAGGGAATCAGGACACCTTAGTTTTTCCCCCTTGGTACACGAGCTAGCCTGAACCAAACTCTTTTTTCTCTGTAAAAAGCAGACATGGTTAACAATTCTTTCTGAAGACAAAACTCTAGGTATAGACTCAGTATTAAAGGGTTTAAAGGACAAAAGCCTTTTAGAATTGCCTTATGTATACCCAAAATTATGACTAGGCTCCACATGGAGAAAATTAACATCGGAAGTATTTGCACTGTATTAATGGTCTGTTGTTGGTCTCTCTTCTGACAAGACCTTCTGTTGCATCCCTTCCCTTTGCAGCCTGGAACCATTCCTGTTTCCACCGCTTCACTGCTCGGTGCCGTTACGTCCCCACGGCTCCAAGTGACTGGAAGCCTGGTAAGAGACCACAACTGCACAGTCAAGGTGTCAGAGAAGCAGTTTTGGGCCCCCTACTGCCAAAAAAAAGACATCGAGGTGCTGGAGCGGGTCCAGAGAAGGGCAACGGAGCTGGTGAGGGGTCTGGAGAATAAGTCTTATGAGGAGAGGCTGAGGGAGCTGGGGGTGTTCAGCCTGGAGAAAAGGAGGCTGAGGGGAGACCTTCTCACTCTCTCCAACTACCCGAAAAGAGGGTGTAGAGAGGTGGGGGTCAATCTCTTCTTCCAAGTCACAGGTGATAGGACAAGAGGAAATGGCCTCAAGTTGCACCAAGGGAGGTTCAGATTGGATATTAGGAAAAATTTTGACACTGAAAGGGTTATTAAGCCTTGGAATGGGCTGCCCAGGGAAGGGGTTGAGGTACCATCCCTGGAGGGATTTAAAAGATGGGTTGATACAGTGCTTAGTGACATGGTTTAGTGATGGTTTAGTTTTTTATCAGTGTTAGGTTGATGGTTGGACTAGGATGATCTTAAAGGTCCCTTCCAACTTAGACAATTCTATGATTCTATGTAACAGGATCATTCTGGCCCATCCTTTTGGAGAAATGTCTTTTTGATCTCCTTTTCCCTGACCTCACTTTTCACTGAGAACCTTTCCTCTTCTGTTATGCAGAGAGGGGCAGGAAGCCATTCCCAAATTATTGTTTCAGTTTGGTTGAGTTCAGTGGGTTTCTCACCACGCAGACCCCACCTGCTGCCATACTGCACCCAACAAATGCTTGCACAGCGAGTGGTTCCAAACATCCAACGTGTAGCAAAAGGGTCTGGCAGCACGTTACTTAGTGAAATAAAGGAAAACGATTCCTAACAGAATATTCCCTTTAGGATATTAGTTTTGGATTACTAAAAACCTCCAGAGATGTTTCTCAGACTGTACAACTAAACACCCCTTCACACTCCTCGTTTCCTGACTCATCACCTTTTTTCTTTACGTGTCACCCAAGCTTTTTCCATCACCCCAAAAAGTATTTTTTCCTTCAAAGATGATATTCACTGACTCACCCTTTCTGTAGAAAAGCTTGCACAAGGGAAAGGAGGCAGAAAAGGATGGAGGGAGGACTCAGCCAGGACCCGCCCCGCAGCAAATGTGGCTCTTAGCACTCTCCCCAACAGCACGCTGCTCACTAACAATGTCAGATCTTTGGGACAGAGAATTTATTTCCTTTTCTGTCTAGAAGGGGATTAATTGCCACTATGTAAAGGACACCCTGAGTACATTCTCCGTAGGACAGATGAATCCTTTTCTTCCTTGAGCTTTGTTCTCAGCATACAGAAGAAAGAGATCACGAACAGAACTCAAAGCTACATCACAAGTAATTAAATAATAAGTAATATTAATTGACAAATAAAGTACACCAAATAAGCAATAAAAAGTTAGGTTTCAAGAGTACAGAAGCAGAACATTGCCTCTGCATGAAAAACACTGAATAAAAGGTCCCCCCACACACTGCCCCTTTCACCTTTCCAACTCTTTACCTAACGCCATCAGGATTTCATTTGCCTACTTCTACTTTCTCCTGCATTTAATTATTTTTCTTTACTCAGCAAATCCTTGGAAAGTCTGAGTGTCATTTATTTATGTATTTATTTCAACTAGTTACTGCTTACCTCATCCCACTCCAGAAGGTAGCTGGTGATTTTTGAACCATTATCAATGGGTGCCTATGAACAAAAATAAATAAAAGGTGATTTTGGGAACGGAGAAAACTAATTCCCCCTCCAGGCAAATGACTAGAGTTTAAAGTGAAACCAAAGCTAGGGTTTACACATAGCTTGGCAACCTCTTAACGAATACTGAGAAGAAGCTGGAAGTAATGAAACACATGCATTTAAAAAGTCAAGTCAGTGCACGGGGAGGGATTTGTCAGAGAACAGCGAGTTCAAGTCCCTCACTGAAAAATTACTGTCTCAGCTTTCAATTCTTTTTAATAGTTACGCACAGTCAGTAAACCATATTTTTCACTGCTTTTTGTCCCGATCCAAGCATTACCTACCTTCCATTGTAAGGTTAAGGAGCTTTTGGTCCTGTGCGAGGGCTTGGGTGGGAAGGGACACTCTGGTGCTGAGCTGTGAGTGGTGAAGCTCACTGGCTCCGAGCAGGATCCCTTCACTGAGTTGTACATTGCATATACCCTGGAAACAAGATGCAAACGGGATATAAATTTGCTGACAGTTCAAGATGAGACAGCCCTGCCTCAGCCCCAATACTTGGCTACCAAAGCATCCACGATGCCATCCAGTAATGACAGATTTCTCACAGACACCAGTGGCCTCCTTTATTCTACTTCACTCGATACAACTATGCAAAAATAATCACAGGAGAAAGGGAATATTGCAGTGCTTTGTGCAAACACTCCCATAAACCACTGAGTTATCATCTTTTCTTCCCACCACTATTTCCTTGCCTATTGCTGGACTTTCCCACTTTCCTCTTCATAATACAACAGAAAGTATGAACTCCTGAGAAAAAAGGTCTAAATTGTAATGCCTGGTTTACACTTGATTCCCATGTACCACGTTGAGTGGTGGCAACTGCTGGTCTCCTTCCACGAGTACAAGGTTCTCCTACATAAGCTCAGGTGTTGACTTAGTGGACCTCCATGAACGAGAACTAACACAGCTCAGGAACATTGCTCTGATAAAACTAGAAATCTTCAAAGCAAGTTTCATTTCGGGGAAATCCTCTCTACAGATCAACACAGAGGGGCATATACAATGCCAAATCATGTGGGAAAGCAAATACAATATAGTCGAGCACTTCCCCACAAAGTGCTTTTCTCTGAAAAATTAATGATGTTATTTTTTCCTTTCATGTTTTCCACGCAGCAAAAGGAAAGTGCAAATTGGAAGTCTTCTAGGCAAAAAAACCCGTTCAAACCATGACCAGACGCTGACCTCTGAGCTGGCTGTAGCTATTGTGTACTTGAATGCAGAGTTTAAGAAAGGGCAATTTCTAAATTTGTTTTCAGTAGATAAGAGAAATTTATGCACAATGACCACCTACGTGGAATCAAACGTTTCGGGGGATGTTCACCAGAACTGCTGTTGTGCTGCTCTACCTGCTAGCGGTCAGGAGTGAAAATTAATGCAGTTAATTAATTGAGTCTGCATCTGGCAAGGGGTTTGTACGTGTGCAGGAAATCAGCGTAGCCAAGCATCAAACACATGCCATCGGGGAATACAGCCACGCGAAAATGAGCTTAATCTTCTGCAAGTCACCAAAACACTGAGCACAGGCATCTCTGAAGGTACCAAAGTACCAGCTACTTGAAGAAAGGCAGTGGGGTAGGTTCAGAGGGAACCAGGTTGTCCTGGGCAGGGCAGGAGCAAGTGCAAGCAGCTTTTTCTGTGCCCTGAGAGATCCTGCCAAGGTTAAGGAGACCCAAGGCGATCCGCCGAGTAACTGCTGGCCCCATAAATTTCTTTAACTTAACAGATTTATTTCTTCGCAGTCGTTAATACGTAAGGCAGAAAAAAATTGTCATGGAAAGCAAACAGCTGGCCTTTTCAGCATCGGTTCCCTCCACTACAAATGCAGGCTGCTGCTGTTTAAGACTGATTTTTATATTTGGCAGTCACTTCTTTTTAAACAGAAGCTATTGCTAACCGTTCACAGACAATTTATAATTTGGCAAACCTGCAGGAAGGCGGAGGGAGCTGTAGGGAGAAAGAAGTCAGCCAGGACACGGGGCAAATACCCCCAACGCCCCTAAAAAATGGCATGAGATCTCAATGCCATTTGAAGCTGGCTTTAAAAGCGATGCTCGATTGCTTTCAGCAGGAAGCCCAGCGGTGTTTTACAACCCTCTCCTCCTCCATCCCATCCATTTGCTGCGAGGGCTGGGACCACTGCCCAACTCGGGAGCCCGAGCCTTTTACTTATTTACAAGAAGTTACTTCTGCTCTCGTGCTTCTACTTGAAAAGTTCATTTTAGGGCTCCACTTAAAATTATCCTTAAAAAAAAACAAACCCAAAAAACTATAGCATGAGCGCAAGACATATTTTAGGGCTCCACTTAAAATTATCCTTAACCCCAAAAAAACTATAGCATGAGCGCAAGACACACTTTGGTGCTGGGTCTTTTTTTAGAGCTCAAAAGCAAAGTGTTTGTTCTTTAACGTTTTACAAACAGTAGCAGCCTTGATGTGAAAAAGCACATGAAACCTCGTCTGGAAAAACAGAAGGAAACAATAGACAGGAGTGAAAGGATTATTTTTTTTTAAAAGGATATCGAGCATAAGTGAACAGGATGTGAATTTGCAGCCTTGGTTCATAAGCAAAGTCTTTAAAAAAAATGCAACATGAGCAGATAAGACCACAGATGGTTTTTAAAACATCAGGGAGCAAAACTGACAACATGTTAATAGTTAATAAATCTGTAAACCACATTTTTAGAATCAAAGAAAAATACGCTCTGAAAATATCAAGACAGGCCAGTGTGAATTCATGTATTTTTTTTTTTTAATAAATGCTGCAATCACTGTGGTCAGACGGATCTGCAATCAGCAGATTTACTGCACGAAGCAAGGAGTATTTATGAAGAAACTGTGCTGGAGAACTTTCAGTGCCACCACACCTGTGTTACAATAACTGAAAAAACACCAGTTGCTTGAGCCAAAATCTTAAGAAGCTTGAGATATCCCCCTTTCATACGCAGGCACTTTCAGGCCTATTATATATAGAGGCAGAAATAAAGATATGCCAGATGTCTTTTTTCCTCTTACTATAGCAATGGCAACATGTACTGTTCAAAAAGCAACTTAAAGTCTGAGATAAAAATCTATCAGAACATATTTAGAAGCCAGTGTAAAAACACCTACAGAGGTGACCATGACATTTCTGAGCTACAATATACAGTTAGATAAAAAACTTTCACATTTGTTCTCATATAATTGAAGAGTTTGTATTTAAGTGACGTTCATCGCCTCATTTAACTCACCTGACGTGATAATCTGTTGCTGGCCTAAGGTCTTTCAGGTTATATTCTAGTTCTTCTCCGCTGCAGAAAAAGAGCCCAAAACCAACAAATCAATAAATTATGAAAAGCAGGATCACACTTAGTGATTTTCCAGTGACTCCCTCCTATTATGATTTGAAAGAAGAAAAAACATCCCACCACAGAAAACCAGTAGTAAACAACATACCCACAATTTGTCAACACACTTCATGTTTCTTGAAAACTTTATAAAACTCCATATACGTAACAGAAAAGTAGTTATCACCCCAATTTGTACAGTAATCTAGCTATATAGGTTTATTTCAATGCTATCCTTACGTTTTGTTGATATTTGCATGAAGCTCATTGTGTTTTCCAACCCTCCCAGAGATGAAAGTAACAGAACTGATACGTTAATTTTGTACTTTCTGCACATTCCCCATTGCGAAATATTTTATAAAAACTGAATGTCATTGAACTTCAGAGGAAAAAGTATAGTTCCTTGTACAACCATTTCACTTATTTGCTTTTTCTTCCAGAAGCACACTCTCTGTGAGGACCATGGCAAGGAGACGTTTAATTAATGCCCTAACAGCTGGACCTGGATCTCTTTCAATACCAAGCAAAGTAAAACACAGTATTTCAGACATTTTAGGAAAAAAAACCCAGCATATGATCTATTAATTTCAAATGTAGCCAACCGAGTTAGGGCTATTCTTTTTCCTTCTGGTTTGTTTGCTGGTAAATGAACACTAGGCTCAGTCATGTGTTGCCAGGTCTGAGGATGAAGGTACGGGTCAGTGCCTAATAAATAATAGCCACCTCGTGTAAGTGCTTGGCTTATTCATGATTCTATTAAAATATGGGAAACAAGAAAATTCTCAGTTTAGCATCAAGAATTATTTCATAGCCAGCTGGACAAATACAGGGAGATATTTCAAAATCAAGAGAACAAAATCAACCAGAAAGCACATGCCTGCTGGGCTGCCAGAAATCCACCAAAAAAAAACCCTTCTTTTTTTTTTTTTTTTTCCATATAGTTCAATGCTCTGCAAATTCAGGGTTATTTTCCCCCCCTCTGAAATGAGTGCACCTCCTTGCAAAGACAATGTATTCAACATATTGCAGGCTCTGTTTTGCCTATAGTAATAGTGATTACTGCTGCTCGTGCCGCAGCGTCCTGCGTTAGGCTAATGGCTGTTTTCTGGCCGGCAGCAGGAGACAGATCACTACTTGCAGCTTTAAAACAGATGCACCACATTCCATAACCAGGAGAAAATGTGCAGCCGTCACACCAGCAAGCACAACCAGTACCAGAAAAGTGCTCCTTCCCATTTGAAGAGCTCAGCAGCACACATTAACCTACAGAGATGCTCATGCTGGCTCACAAACAGCCAGCGTCAAAAACAGAAAAAAAAATAATAATAATCAGGCATTCCCTGGTTAATACGCTCTTTTTATACCCAAGACCTGCCTTCAGCATACCAGGAGGAACACCCTAATCCGCAGGACGTTTTAAGAAAGGAGATAGTTTGGTCTCGAGAGGTAATTCCATAAAGGCTGTACCACCTGGAGTCTATTTAATGAGATTTGGGAAGGATTAGCTATTTCACAACAGCTGAGGTCACATCTCAAAATTTTCTCTCCTCCACGTCATTAGAGGGGAAAAAGAAAGGCACACCACCATATGTCCTTGATCACCGAGTGAGCTCAGAGGATCACTGGAAGGAGAGACAGAGAAATCCCTCAAAATTTTTACTGAAGACTGCTGAGAGCCAAGAATTCAGGTTTTTCTGGGGAGCCCAAATAGCCTATTGATTGGCGTGCTCCTTCCTCTGCTCCTCTAGGAGGCTTTGAAGCAGGAAAGCCCTCCAATTTTTGCTCCTTAGCTCAAAAAGCAAGCTCTACTGCTCTTAATTCTGCAAGTCTGCACAAATTTAGCCTGTTAGGACGGCAGCGATCCTGCCTGCGCAGTACACACCACAGGTTTTGATATTTAGCCTAAGAGAAAAAGTAACCTTTGCATTGGCAACGGGAGAGACAGCATTGTATGCAAGATCTGCCATGTGCTGGGCAGGTGGGGATGGCAGTGAGGGACCTTCTGACAATCCCAAGGACAAACACAGGTTGAGTGGAGAATAGGTTGGGAGCAGCTCTGAGGAGAGGGACTTCATCTTAGTGATGATGCTCCTTGTTTGTTGTGTGGGTGTCTATTTTTGTCAGTTAGGTTGACGGTTGGACAAGATGATCTTTAAGGTCCCTTCCAACCTAGAAGATTCTGTGCTTCTGTGACTTCGGGGTGTTGGTGGGTGAGAAGCTCAACATGAGCTGGTAATATGCACTAGCAGCCCAAAAAGTCAATGGCATCCTGGGCTGCATCACCATCAGCATGGCCAGCAAGGCATGAGAAGCTCAACATGAGCCGGCAATATGTGCTAGGAGCCCAAAAAGGGCATCCTGGGCTGCATCCCCAGCAGCGTGGCCAGCAAGGCAAGGGGGGGATTCTGCCCCCTCTGCTCTGCTCTGGGGACACCCCACCTGGAGTCCTGCCTCCTGCTCTGGGGCCACCAACACGAGAAGGACGTTGGAACTGGTCCCGAGGAGGCCACAAAATGATCAGAGGGGCTGGAGCACCATTGTCCTGCCTCCAGCTCTGGGGCCACCAACACGAGAAGGACATTGGAACTGGTCCAGAGGAGGCCACAAAATGATCAGAGGGGCTGGAGCACCTCTGCTGTGAGGACAGCCTGAGAGAGTTGGAGTTGGTCAGCCTGGACAAGGCTCCAGGGAGACCTTATTGTCCCTTCCAGTCCCTAAAGGGGCTCCAGGAGAGATGGGGAGGGACTCTTGATCAGGGAATGCAGCAATAGGACAAGGGGTAATGGTTTTAAATTGAAAGAGGGGAGATTTAGGTTTGATATTTGGAAGAAATGCTTTATTCTGAGGGTGGTGAGACACTGGCCCAGGTCTTCTGGGATGCCCCATCCCTGGAGGGGTTCAAGGCCAGGCTGGATGGGGCTTTGAGCAACCTGGTCTGGTGGGAGGTGTCCCTGTCCACAGCAGGGGGGTGGAAGTAGATGGTCCTTAAGATCCCTTCCAACCCAAACCATTCTTGGTTTGTACACTCAACCAGCTCCCTCCAAGCTCTTCCAGCAAGAGGGGGCTGACAGGACAGCGAGGGAGCAATTACAGGGTGTCCAAATGAGCTCTTTTCTCCTGCCACTGACGGACATGCCAAAATGCACCTTGAAAAACTCAGAATTTATTGCTAACAAAACCACAAGTGCAAAAATGATGCTGTTACCTGTAAATTATCTTGTATTTTCCATCCCTCCCTTTATCCGATAAGGCAACCTCGTAGGTACAGGTGTAAGGCAAACCGTTGTTGTGTCTATCTGCATTGAGAAGGCCGGTGGGAGGTGACCAGGAAAGTAAAACCGTTCTTGCTTGAATATTTGTAACCTATAAAAGAAACATCAGTTACTCTCAATTCTGAGAAAAACACTATCCTCCAAGTACTTCCTTTCTGCTCGTATCTTCACAATCAGTTTCTTGTAAAAAGGAGATTTCAGAGCTAGAGGTGAAAAGGGTGAGAAATGGTCACCAGCAACACAAACAAAAATACAGATTCATGGCATGAACTAATCTCTACCAGATGAGGAATAGACAGAGAGAGAGAGAGAGATGTCCCCTGGCAGGGAGCTGGCTCGTCACTGTCTCAGCATCCACCAAAGGACACCTCGCACCGTTCTGGAGGTACAGAAGGGGACAGGAACTAAGGGGAACAAGACTTTATCCTATAGATTGTTTTGTACACAATTATTTTTTCTAAAGCTTTAGTTAGGCAGATTCTCTAATAAAACTCTGATGGCTTTTTCACTCATCCTGTTCCTTCTTGTAATTTGAAACTGCAACAATTCAACTGCAATTAAGTAAAAACCCTCCAATTCAATCTGCAAGGTTACACTGACTCAAAAGCATAAGGGAAAATCACAACAGAAGCCCAACTTATCAATTAAAAATTACATCGCAAATCAATGACTTCGTGCCCTGAAAGAAAGACATCATGTGTGATCTGTAGTCACCCCTGGGTGTGACACCTCAGCGGCAGATGGGTGAGGATTCTGCTTTAATAAAACACGGGAAAAATACCTCAAACCCCTGCACCAAAACAACCTTCTCACCCCAGCAGTGCAGCTGTGTTCTTCTGGAACCAGGGGTCCACATAACCCCAGAGGTTAGAGAACCAGCATTGCTGTTCTCACCAGGAGAGCCCCCCGGCAGGGTACCAGAGACACCGACCATCAGCTGCACGTACCCAACAGCATCTTCCCAGGGAGCAGCCTTCTCTTATCAAGCCAAGAAAGAAGGAAAAAAAAACCCAACAAACCCACCACCACCACCATCTCGAAAGAAAAAGAAATCTAAAACAATACCTGCACTGGTTATCTTGGAAAACCAGCCCAACGTTTTTATGCACGCCTTCTGAAAAAAGCCCAGGAAAGCCTCAAAGGCTCCACAGCCACAAACTCTTTTCATAATAAAAATGACCACGTTTTTCTTTCTTAATGGTAGCAAAAAGATAAAGAATATTTTTCTAGCTAGCCTCCATGAGGAGGAATCAAAGCACGGGGTTTTATATTCTTTGTTCACTTCTACGCATCAAATTTCACCGGTTCTATCACTTTAACAGGTTTTTCCAACACATGGAGCGAACCGTTGTTATTTCAGAAGGTGTAAGATGAATGATGCAGGTGCTTAGTTACACGTTTCCTACCCTTTTCTTGAGACAATTGAAACACCTTACCCAGCAATGATTTGGTAATGAAATATTAGCAAGCAGCTCTCTGGGGCTGCCTGCTTACAGCAGCAATGATTTGGTAATGAAATATTAGCAAACAGCTCTCCGGGGCTGCCTGCTTACAAAATCCGGCTTCTGGGTATTTTTATATAAAGGAGAATATTTAACTCCTCACGAGAAAACACATTGCTTCCAGCTGAAGAGCAACTGTTGTGTGTGATAGCCATATATCAAGCAGCTTCTTTCTGAGCAAGTCATAAATCTGTTTCTAACAGACTGACAAGTAGGTGACACCGTGAAACGTCTCATCTTAACTCAAACACGGCCCTCTCAGAAATTGAAGGTTTTAATTTATAGCAGCAAACTCATGTCTTGCCAAAAAGAAAACCTCCGTTCAAGCTAATGAGAAAAACAAGTTATAAAGCAAGAAGCTTTAAGTAGTATCAAGCTTCTTTTTTTTTGGTAAAAAAATATGAACACGCAAATTCTTGTATGAATTTTCACAGGATCTAGTCGCATTTTTCTGATGCTGTGAAATCGATGATTGCTTCCAAAACCTGGACCAGTGAAAACTGACACTGGCTTAGATAGCTTATAGGAATCTTGAGTGATTCAAATAAGACATGAAGTTAATTTTTTGAGATATATATACACATATGTGAATGAAATTGTGACAAAGATACCTACGAGATCTAAGAGTCTGTATTTTAAATAATATTTTGATCAGAAAACTGTAGGGTAAAATCCAAATAGACATTTTTTTTTTAACATACATTACCACTATGCCAGCTCAGCCCATCAACACGCAGCTTCTTTTATTATGGAAATATGCTTGCATAATTGTTTTTCATAAATTCAGACAGACTTGGAGCTGGAGGCACGCGATCCTGCCAATGTTCTATTGAAATGTTTTTCTCTATGACTACTCCCAAGGACACACGTATATATTCTGCGTACGGCAAAAAAACTCTGGCCTTTCATGAACTTTCGCAATCTGTAAAAAGTTAGGCCTTTTGTAGCTGCTTAAGAGAAAATATCTTATGGACTGTTTTTCTGAAGTCAGTGCACAGACTTCTCCATGCGGAGGATAAAAGCTCAAACAGAATCAGAAAATTATAAGGGGTTGGAAGGGACCTCTGGAGATCATCTAGTCCAACCCCCCTGCCAAAGCAGGTCCACCCAGAGCAGGTCCCACAGGAACGTGTCCAGGTGGGGACTGAATATCTCCACAGAAGGAGACTCCTCCACCTCCCTGGGCAGCGTCTTCCAGGGCTCTGCCACCCTCCAAGTGAAGAAGTTCCTCCTCACATTTAGGTGGAACTTCTTAGGTTCAAGTTTGTGCCCATCACCTCTTGTCCTGTCACTGGGCACCACTAAAAAAAGACTGGCTCCATCCTCCTGGTACCCTCCCTTTAAGTATTTGTAAGGATTGATTAGATCCCTCTTAAGTCTTCTCTTCTCCAGACTAAAAAGACCCAAGTCCCTCAGCCTCTCCTCATCAGAGAGATGTTCTAAGCCCCTCATCATCTCTGTAGCCCTCTGCTGTCCCCTCTTCAGCAGCTCCCTGTCCTCCTTGAACTGGGGAGCCCAGAACTGGACCCAGTGCTGCAGATGGGGCCAGACATAAATACTTAGCTGTAAGGGAAAAACAAACCAGTTTACTGTTCATTAATGGTGCCCTAATTCCATCCAACCAGAACACAAGCACCCAGAGCACCTCTTCACAGGCTGGGCAGGTAAATCTTTGCACTGCTTTCTACTTACCCCAGCCTGTCTCATCTGTCCCCAAAAAATTGCCCTGCTGGTTTTGAAGAGGGCTGGCTCAGCTTTTTAGCCAAGGCCTAACAAAAGATTCTCCCCACAAGGCGTTTTGTGTGGCTGGTGAAAAGCACAGTTAATTAGTTTCTGAAAACTTCTCAGTTTACACAGTAAACGCCTGCTTTCTGCGCTATCAAAACCCGGCGGTGTAAATAATTATTTTTATAAAAAAGCCCCTGGGAAAGAATCCCAACTCCTGCACTACTTTAATAAGGTTACAAGACTGATGAATATGGGCCCTTCCCGGCTTTCAGGTAACGAACAATGTTTCTGTACAACTTTCATTATCTTTCAAATTCCGGGTGAGCATTCACAGGCATCGTGTGGTTCGGGGGCTTATTGTGTGTGTGAGAACTACACTGCGAGCAACATTCATTTACTCCCTCGAGGGCAAGGCTTGAAAGACTCGGGGGTCAACCGAATTCACGGTTATTACCGGGTCGAGATTTCGCTTTTAAACCGTGCCTCGAATCCTGCAATTTTAGGCAAAAAAAAATCCCAATGATTAAATATGAGTTTTCAGCAGGAGCAGGCTGACTTTTGGAAAGTCAAACGCGTGTCCCAGGACCGACTGGGTGGATCTGTGGCGTTTCCCTGTGGGAGGTGATGTCCCCCGAGCCCCCCGGCAGCCCCCCGCCGCTTCGGAAACCCAGAATCAAGTTTCCCTTCCCCTCCCCGAGGTATTTGCTTCAGAGAATGCCTACTTTGTCTGCAATAATGTGAATTAGAAATATATTTCCGTTTAAATAAAAGCTAAGGGCTTCTTTTAAAACTTTTGCTGTCAAAGGGATAAAAATACGATTAAATTTACAGTTTGGCTGCATGTCTCTCAAACAGGAAACAACATCTACTATGGTTTGGGTTGAAAGAGACCTCGAAGATTATCCAGTTCCAACCCCCTGCCCTGGGCAGGGACACCTCCCACCACACCAGGTTGCTCAAAGCCCCCTCCAACCTGGCTTTGAACCCCTCCAGGGATGGGGCAGCCACAGCTTCTCTGGGCAACCTGTTCCAGTGCAAACACATCAGAAATAGACTTCTTAAAAATGATAAATTTAAAAAGCGTGTATGTTTTGTACTCAGAAAGGTGAGAGAGACTTTGTCACAGAGCAGAACCTGGATGAGGTAGATGAAGGATGGTTCCAAACAACTGCAGAGCCTCCGACCTGCTCCCTTGGACACATCCCAGCTCCAGACACAGCATCATTCCCCTTGCCACTGACTGCTTCTTGTTTTAATTGTGTCATTTATTTCTACACAATTGTTTTTCTACAGATTGTTTTATTTTTCACTCATATATGCGTAAGGCTCACCAAGAAACATGGCCCAGCTAACTATTTATGATATATTTCTATCAGATATAATATTGACTACACAAACACATAACCACTCATAGCAATTAATGGTTTGGGAGATTCCTATGAGTTTAATTACTCACAAATGTCAAAGTTAGAGAGAATAATGGAAAATCCCCAGCATATCCTCATTAAATGTCATTATTATTGAACTAGCATGTCATGTTCTAGATATTAAATATTCCTATTTTTTTGAATGACTCAAGGAAAATTATTTTTGTCTATTTTTAGTTTTTTGCTCCCCTCTGCTTAAACGCTCTGGTTACCATAAATCTGATTGCACAGAGTTCAGAATCCTGCAAACTACTCAATCAGCTTCTCTCCTCACCTCTATAGACAGAGGTATGAAATAAGGCATTTTTCATGTCAGCTCTCCAGATATTTGTAAAAGCATCTACTTGTGGCATTTTATCAGCTGAGTGACATTCAGGTAGTCCTCAATACAAAAAAAAACATTGACTCAGTAAAATAAACCAGCCTAATTCTGTGCTAAGTGCACCTTCTTCCTCCCGGATTTCCCAGAAACTCTTCTGTCAAGCCTTCGGCTTAGTCTTGTCACTTGTTTCTACAGGAAATAAAACAACTTCCCTTCTTGCAACCCAAAACTGGGGCTGTAGCCCCCCAGGATTTATCGTCTCTGTGGGTCTGGTTCAGATTGTGGCTGGCTTTGAACCTCCTCATGTAGACGCCACGCCAGTAGGATCCAACACCTCCCGACTGAGCGATATAAGACCGAGCACCCTCTTGGATTTATGCAGAACAAAAGCATCTCAGAGAACGGAGCCTAAAAATAAATCTCAGCCTGTGCTCACGCCTGAGCTCTGCCACTTCTGCAGCCGAGGAACAGCCACCCCTTCAGCTCCCACAGTGACATCGCTTTGTAGTAGCTTTGTCCAGCTACTATTGAACCCAGTCATAACATGAGCTTTCCAACTACTATTTTTCTTTATTTGCTTATTTATTTCCGAGCTTTCCAGCTGGACAGAGAAAGGCCTGAGCACTGACAGGGCGAAGGAGATAAAACTCCCAAAGCAGAGCCATCTCCTTCTGCCTCATGACTGCTTCCTCAAGGGCTTGTTGGGACCGTTCATTTATATCCACAACACTCATCTGGTTTTCATTTGACACACCATTCAAAGGGCTTGCAAGCCAATTTATTAATAACCTTACCTGACTGCGGTGACACCCAGCATTACGGTTATTTAGATGGTGATTCAATTCCATTACAATCCACTCGCTTTTACGGCTCAGACAAACGTAAAATATAGTAATTGCCATTGAATAATACAATTAGCTTAATTTAATCATGATTACAGACATAAATTGCTCATGACAAATAAAATTAAACCCAGGGGAGAGGGGGCAGGAGCTATGCAGATCACCCCAGTGCACTGGGCTCCCCATCACATACACATACTGGGAGCTGGCGACTGGTGCGACTCCTGCTGTGGCCAGAGCCCACAAACACCCACCAGCACAAAAGATGCTTCAAATTTACATCCAGGCAAAACAAGTTAGATACATACAGCAGCAACAATCTACTAAAGAAAAAAAATCAGAATTCAGCAGCACGTTGTGACACCATCTACTTACCAGAGTTGCTATTTTATTGTGTGCAGTAATTTGGGATCACGTACCTGTGGCTTCTCCATTCCAGAAAGAATGTCTTGAACCCTTTTTGTTTCAGAATCAAATTCTGTAAAAGAGAGAATGTGGAAACAGGAAGAAAAATAAATGACTGAAATTAAACAAAAACATCAGCTTTGTCAATAATTCTTCAGGAATTTGTAGGTGGGAGCGAGAAACACATTGCCTGTACATGAGCATCTTGTGTATTTAAGGTATGCAGTTACATGGATTAGTATTAAAAAATTACAAAAGAGAAAAAGAAGTGAATGAAACTTCATGTAATTGCAGATATTGAGGAAGGTGGGATTATTTGTAGTCATCCACAAACAATGCTACTAACTGGGATTTGCTTTCACAGAGCAAAACCACCCCATTTCCAAAGCTTGGCTGCAGAAGAGACTCATGGGTTTCTACATCTTAATTAGTGCTGAACTTAATCCTGTTTTTTTTAAACCAAACGCACCCTTACTCCACTAGAAGATGGAGAACTGGGCTACCTGCCTGCTTGCCCGAGCCCTGGGCTACCAGGGAGGAGAAGCATCCTTGGGGAGGATGAGCATCTTTGCCCCACGCGGGCAGCGCTGGTACCCACCCTACAGCCACCTGTCCTTAAATGCTGTTACCCTATAATGCTCACAGCTCTTCTAACAGCCACCCCCTAATTACAGAGGCAATAAAGTCATGCCAGGCTAATTTGGATGCCTGACGAGCCATAATCCATTGTCCCTCCCCAACCTCACACCTGGTACAGCAGCCCTTGCAGGGGCTACACAGCGATATCGCAGGGCAGGGCACGAAATAATTCCCCTAAATGAGAGGGATTAATTGAGCACAGAAGGTGCTGTGAGGGCGATCATCCGAGCAGTGGAATCAGCCTTTCCCCCATCCTGCCTCCCCCCCCAGAATAAAAATCTTGAGGTAAAACATCAGCTTAGAGTAATGAGGTGACACAAAGCAGCTTTATTCCTTTTGGACGGCAGCACAGAGAGGCCTCACTTTCCACTACAGTATTCTCTAATGGAAAACTAAGAACATATTTTTTCTGGGTTTTTTTGCCTCTTTTTTTTTTTACTTTTTTTTTTTTTTTTTAAAGTTAATATAAAAAGTTTGCTCACCAAAGCAGAAGAATACACCGCACCTAAAGCAAAACAAGCAGGAACCTCTGTCTAAAGAGGATACAAATTTGGCATAGGAAGCAAAAAATACTAAAAAAGAAAAACTGGTAAGATCAGACCAACAGCTTTCACAAATGATTCCCCCAAAGCCTGACCTACTTCTTGTAGCCCAAGAATGCGTCTTTATTTTTGTCTGTGACCTGCTTGCAAAAAAGTACATCTTCTTTTTAAAAATTCCATGTGCTCGGCTGCCAAAAAAATAGAATTGGCTGAATGCTGATGGCAGAACTCCAGTGTAAATGCCCATCTCTCCCTACAAGAATGCACCTTGGGGTGGACTGGGAATGACAGATCTCCTGCTCCGCGCATTCCCAGTTTCCTTTTAGTCTCAGCCACTTGGAAAAGAAAGGAGTAGTAATAATTCAGGAGAAGAGGAGGATAGCGTGATTGGTTTTTTCCATAGTAGATAACCCTTAGAGTGTATTATAAAGTGTATAAACTGGCAGCATTTAGCCAGCGTAAGATAATACTGACTTCAAAATGACACAGATGGACTAAAATGGTTACGGAAAAGGTGGAGATGCTGATCCAAGAGAAAATGCAATTAAAGTCTGGGGTGATTTAGAAGTCAGGGCTCCCTTCAGAATCAGTACAGAAGGAGGACTGTGCCACAACAGCCTGGATCCAGACCTGGAAACCGCAGCGGTCCTGTAGGCTTATCTCGAAGGGATGCTAATCAGAAGCAGCTTCTGCAGCTACAGAGTGTAACAAAAATGCTGCTACTGCTTTATTGAAAGTTTATGGTTATTATGTCACCCCTAATTACAACCCCCAGAAGCTAAGCGTGAATCATTCTCAACCTTAAATCCCAAACATGTGGACTGAATTTTCTCTCCTCTCTCTGCTTTCTAGCAAGGATGCTATCTGTGTCACACTGGGCAGGGGAGGGAAATAAAACCCAAAGCCCAAAGAAATCTCACTTCCCTCTCCTGTGAAAAAGGATCCCTTTGTACAGTAACTAAGTCCTCTGACCCTCGGAGGTCAGGGCTGGAGGTTCAAGCTGCTCCACATACAGGAACTGACTTTAAGACCTAAGGGAGTTGGGTATACCCAGTAACTAAATAATTGGAAAAAAAAAAGTACATTAGACTTCTAAATGAAGAGCCCTCCTAAGGAATTTTTTTATATTAGGTCCCAAATACATAGCTTGTTCGCAAGGAGAAGGCTCTGAGTACCAGATGCACTGTGGCTTTGAGTTATGAAGGACACGTGGATCTCTATGTGGATATTTATGTCACCAAGAAAAGCTGGAGGTGGAAGAAGAAGAAATCTTCAAAGGTTTTGGGGAGAGGGAGAGAGGGAATGTGACACACAGTACAAAACTGCCCCTTGGAAAAACTTGTTACAAAACTGAAGCCGAGCTTTTTGGGAGAGAGAAAGTAGCTCACAGAATTGTCATCTTCTTACAGTATTTCAAATACTTAGTGTCCCATCTCAAGAGCCATAAAAAAATCCTCAGGCTTCTATGGATGGTTGATCTCCTTTCAGTAATAAACATAATTATTCACAGTCTCCTGAGCTAGACTAAGCTACGGAGAACGAGACCTGTCCTGGACCTCTCCCTCAGTGGTAACTTGGTCTTAGCTGCCAACCTCTCTCATAACACATTAAGTGTCAAGCTCAACATCTTCCTCCCAAGCCCAAAAAGAGCAGAATTCCTTCTGAAATAGAAAATGATAGGAAAAAACCAACCATCTTACATGCTCTACACTGACAATACAGAATTGGTGAAAAGCCTTTTTTCCTAGCTTATTATTATTACCTTATTATCCCTAATTATTACTTTATTGCAGCCCTTCTACATGAAATAAAGCTTGGGGCTTCAGGAAAGACAGGGATGAAAGCTTTAGCAGGGCCTCCTGCAATAAGAAAAGGGGTAATGGCTTACAACTAGAAGAGGGAAGATTCAGACTAGACATAAAGGAAGTGATTTTTTATGCTGAGTGTGGTGAAACCCTGGCCCAGGTTGCCCAGAGAGGTGGTGGATGCCCTACCCCTGGAAACATTCAAGGTCAGGTCAGGTTGCCCAGAGAAGCTGTGGCTGCCCCATCCCTGGAGGGGTTCAAGGCCAGGCTGGATGGGGCTTGGAGCAACCTGGTCTGGTGGGAGGTGTCCCTGCCCAGGGCAGGGGGGTTGGAACTGGATGATCTTTAAGGTCCCTTCCAACTCTAACCATTCTATCATTCTACAATTCTAAGATGTCCCTGCTCATGGTAGGACATTGCTTCCAACTCTAACCGTTCTATGATTCTAAGATGTCCCTGCTCATGGCAGGACATTGCATTGGACTAGATGATCTTTAAAGGTCCCTTCCAACCCAAACTATTCTACAATTCTATGATTAGTGATGCACATCAGCTCGATCTTGAAGGTCCCTTCCAACTCTAACCGTTCTATGATTCTAAGATGTCCCTGCTCATGGCAGGACATTGCATTGGACTAGATGATCTTTAAAGGTCCCTTCCTACCCAAACTATGATTACTGTTGCACATCAGCTACTGAGGACTCTTCTACTAGATTAGCTCAATGGACCATTTAGGGATGAGGGGCACAAACACCTCCCAGACATCACAGATGCTGCGGTGGAAAGGTGGGGAAGAGCATGAGGAAAGAACAGGGAAGCCTTCATGTAGAATAGAAGACTAAAGTTCAGAAAAATTACCTACAACTGCTCGGGAGAGGTGGTGGGTGGCGGGGCATGATCTACTTGGCACTAACTGTCTTTGAATAACAGACAGCTGATTTGCTTTTAAATGTCTGTCCCTTCCTCCCTCTGCTTTGGCAAACTGAGCACTGAGTATCTGACAGGAACACATCAAAGCTCCACGTCACCCCCCGACACAAGCACTGGGGTTTGCAGAGACACATGCTGCTGTCCCCTCCTCTGCCATCGGGAACAGAAGCTCAGTCACGTCAAGGAAAAGCCCAACTAACACTTGAGGTCATTGTCCCGTTATAACTTTTCCTCTCAACATCTGTTCCCCACATCTGTCGTGGCAAACTTCTTCCTCCTAGGAGGAAGCTGGGGGTGGGGATGAATTCCTTGTGAATGCTCAAAGGGGTCCTCTGAGGGACACTTCAAAAATCCGAGTTATCCTGTAGATCTCGGTATCTAAGAGATATTGTGGCTGTCCCAAGCTAGAGCATCATAGAATCATAGAGTCGTCGAGGTTGGAAGGGACCTTAAAGGTCATCTAGTCCAACCATCAGCCTAACCCTGACAAGAAAATAAATGAGAAATAAGCAACAAAAAAAATCACTAAACCATATTCCTGAGGACCATGTGAACCTGTCTTTTGAACATCTACAGGGATGGTGCCTCAACCCCTTCCCTGGGCAGCCCATTCCAATGCTGGATAACCTTTTCCGTGAAGAAACGTTTCCTAATATCCAATCTAAACCTCCCCTGGTGCAACTTGAGGCCATTTCCCCTTGTCCTGTCTCCTGTGACTTGGGAGACGAGACTGATCCCCGCTTGTCTACACCCCCCCTTCAGGTAGTTATAGAGCGTGAGAAGGTCTCCCCTCAGCCTCCTCTTCTTCAGACTGAACACCCCCAGCTCCCTCAGTCTCTCCTCATAAGACTTACTCTCCAGACCCCTCACCATCTTTGTCGCCCTTCTCTGGGCCCGCTCCAGCACCTCAATGTCTTTTTTGTGGGAAGGGGCCCAAAACTGGACACAGTACTCGAGGTGAGGCCTCACCAGTGCCCAGTACAGGGGGACGATCACCTCTCGGGTCCTACTCACCACACTGTTCCTGACACAGGCCAGGATGCTGTTGGCCTTCTTGGCCACCTGGGCACACTGCTGGCTCATGTTCAGCCGACAGTCGACCAACACCCCCAGGTCCTTTTCTGCCAGGCAGCTCCAGCCATTCCTCCCCAAGCCTGTAGCTCTGCAGGGGGTTGTTGTGACCCAAGTGCAGGACCTGGCACTTGGCCTTATTGAACCTCATCCTGTTGGTCTCGGCCCATCAATCCAGCCTGTACAGATCCCTCTGCAAAGCCTCTCTACCCTCCATCTGTGAACTGACTGAGGGTGCACTCCATCCCCTTGTCCAGATCATTGATAAAGGTATTAAAGAGATCAGGTTCTCATTCCCAGGCTGGGGGGGGTTACCGGGATCCAGCATTTCAGACTAACCTTTTGGAGCAGAGAAGCCTAAGACCTGGACCGCATCTCAGTTGGTATTTTGGTCACCTCTCTCTTTTTCAGAGATATAACTGAGAGTAAACGCTCCCAAAATTTAAACACTTTCCCAGCAGCTGTTTGGTGTAACAGGGATTCAGAGCTAAGTCTCGCTGAACTAAAGCCTTTCGTTACATCCTTCTGTTAGTCCTCCTCTGTGCTCCCTTCTGCACGTACGGCACAAATAGAATTTTCAGACCTTTCCAACCACACTTTCAAGCACCAAGCACAGCTTTTAAAAAACAGGGGGAAAAAAAAAAAACACAAAACCACCAACTTGTCATTTCAAGGTAAGTTTGAAGTTTTCCATGAATAGTTTTCATGTTTGCATCAACAGCAGCTGTGTGCGCAAATGGTTTGAAATCACTAAAAGCTCTAAACTAATTAAGATTTTCCCACTGCAAATAGAGATTTTAGGTTCGTTCTGCATTCTTTCCTTCGCAGAGAGGAAAAGGTCCAGCTCAAGACTTAGCTTCTGGCCACAGAAAGTATTTACTGTTTCAACAGCCTTTCCATTCCAAGGGAATGACATCAGCACCAGCACTTTGCAAACTTTTAGGTTAATTCTCAAGCAGAGCTCCACGCTCACAGATATGCCAGTCATAACATGACATGCTTTCTCAGAATTTGTTCCAGATTTATTGGGGCTGTGACCGGCCTTAACGCTAGGAAAGATCTTTCATCAGGCACGTAGAGCACAACCTGCGAGTCACAAGAAAATGAACTCTTCAAAACACAGCTCAACTCTCTGGTGAACTCCCCGCCGGTGTCAGAGCTCAAGGCACACAGAAGGACACATACAGACTTTCTCATTTCAGAGAATTGTAGAAATATACATTAAAAAAACTCCGTAACAAACCCGGAACTGCAGATGCCACGCTGCAGGAAACCAGGATGGAAGGGATGTGACAAAGCCACAGAGTCCATCCTACACCGAAACACCATGCAGGAAACCAGGATGGAAGGGATGTGACAAGGCCACAGAGTCCATCCTCCTACACCGAAACACAACCACCTACACCTCAAGCATCCCCGAGATGTCCATTTTTTAAAAAATAAATAAAAATTAAATAAGTAACCTCTTGCCCAGCGATCATGACAATCTCAAAACTTCCCTGGCTAAGCGACCTACCCCAGTATGTAATTCTCCTCATCACTGTGAAGATTATCTCCTCAACTTAAACCCATCACTTCTTCCCAGCACACCCACTGCGGATGATTTCATCACCACTCTCTTTGCCACAACCTTTCACACACTTGAAGGCATTTTTCCCCTCTTTAAGCAAAGCAAGCTCATTTCTTTCATAGCCTGTATTTACCAGATCACAGATTCCGCTTACTGCTCTGCTCTGGAATGTTTTTTTAAGTTGGTCTCCATCCTTCTGAAGATGCGGTAGCAGCTCCAGCCCAGCCCCAGCAGCACCAAGGAAGGAGCACCAAACCCATATCCAGAGCTTGCTTTGAGGTTTCTTCTTCTCTTTGTCTATACAGACAAACCTGACTCTCTGTTTTTGTAGTCTACTGTATCTCCCAGAACTACTGTGCAGAACTATTAGACAGTTTAAAAACTACAGGTTTGAGAAATTCTGGCTAAAATGTAATACTTTGCTCTTGTCTTGATCAAACTGTTTTTCTTTCAAGGCCATTTAAGTTCTCCTCCTGTCGTGTCCTTCCTCCCTCCCTCCTCCTTAACCCACTCTCAACCCTGTGAGAGCCTGATATGGACTGTAATTTAATAAGAATCAATCCTTATTCCATCCTTCAAACTCCTTAATGAAAATATTGAATAAAGTCAGACCCAGGACAGATTCCTGCCTAATCCAGTTTGATGCATTTTTCCAGTTTGCCAGGGAGGTAGTTCCGTGCAGGGCAGAGAGAGGGACAAACCTCTCTGTGCTGGCTGACAAATATAATACTGAGAAGAACAAATCCAGTGTCACCCTGAACACACAGCACCACTGCCACAAGGGGCAAATCTGAGAGCTCTTCAGCACCAAAAACTTGTGACATAAGTATTTCTATGCAATCGGGTCAATCACCCCATGCTAAAATATAACACACCAGGGAAAAATTATTAATCAGGCCTACAAATAGCTGGATGAGATTTCTAAGTATTAACTATTTCAAATTCCTGCTAATTACATGAAAGTTAGTAAAAACACTCGCAATAAAACACTGCTGCAGCTCCTGTGGCCAAGGTAGAGATATCCACATCATCCAACTTCAAGAAAAGATCCCGTCATTGAAACATGTTTTAATTCTTAAAAAATTGCTGTGTGTGAGCATCTCATCTAAGTTTTCCATTTTTAAGAGCCTTCCCACTGTTGCTATCTTAATTCTCCTCCTGAAATGCTTCAATTGATGTATCTTTCACTATTTGACCTTGAAGACCAAATCATATCCAGTAGCAAAAAATCAAGCCGCTCCCTAAATAACTGAAGGCAAACAAAACAAAAACCCTGCATAAACCCCAGAAACTTACATTTTCAGATCTCAAATAAGAAAAAATAAATAAATAAATAAATCTCTAGCCATCCTGGCTCAATGGGACATAAAACAAAGGGTAACTGAAGTGTTTGCCTCAACACTGCTATCATTTAGGTGTCACAGAATCACATGGGGTTGGAAGGGACCTCTGGAAATCATCTAGTCCAAGCCCCCTGCCAAAGCAGGTCCACCCAGAGCAGGTTGCACAGGAACGTGTCCAGGTGGGTTTTGAATGTCTCCAGAGATGGAGACTCCACCACCTGTCGGTGCAGCCTCCTCAAAGTGAAGAAGTTCCTCCTCATGTTTAGGTGGAACTTCATATATTCAAGTTTGTGCCCATTTCCTCTTGAATGAATTTAATCACGTGATTCAAAATGGTCCTGGCCATGGTCCATATCTATTAACCTGCTAGTTTAACCATGACTGCCTCAATATCCTACTGTCAACAGGGCAGGATACTCCAAAATACCAAGATCCACATCATAAATTTTGTCTCTGCATCCTTCTTTAACACAAGATAATTGCTGTCGCATGGGTGAGTATCAGAAGTAAGTGCATTTGATCTCCCTTGTGCCCCAATGTTGGTTTTGATGTGTGTTTTTCCTTGGGACGGAGCAAGGAAAACAAGATCAGTAGTAACCTACAAGGGAAATGAAATGCTGGATGCAAGGGAGAAACGGAGTGCAAGTGACATGTTGGGTTTGTTTTTCTCTGCTTCTTTGCCGCTACTGCTGGAAGACAGCAATAACAACTCCTGCTTCCCTGGCCAGAGATCTGAGCGAATTCCTACTGTGAGCACGCAGTTGGTCCATTAGAAGGCAGAAAAGGGCTTTCTTAGGAAAATACAGTGACCCCCCCCTCCCCGTCTCTATCACATACATTTCACATTCTAAGCAAGTGCTTTGAACATCTCACAAAGATGATAAGGGAGGGAACACACCACATATGGCTGCAGCTGGTGGGGTCTGGAGGAACACCAAATTGAACAGGGACACAACCCATAGACACAGAGAAAGCCCAAGCTGGATCTGCCACTTACACACAGGACCACTTCTTGGAGTGCGCTCTCTCTCTCTCTACTTTTAGCGTCAAAATATTATTTTATTATTATTATTTTCGGCGGCTTCCCCTTTGCTGTCCCATCGTATCATCCCACGTGCTCCGTGGAATGGAGAAGACAGCAAAGGATTTGTGGATAAACAAGGGCTGACTCGCAGCGGCCACCCCGCCGGCTTTTTGTCAACTCCGCTTTTAGAAACGGCACAGCTGATTCACACGGAAGGAGCTAACCAAGAATAACTACTTAAAATTCTCTTGATTTTTTATTAGCATCATTTCAAGGCTATAGGCTGCGGTTACAAAGCGTTCTCTTCAGCTGTGCTGGCAGGGGCAAAAAGCTCCCGTTTGCGCAGGTGGGTGAGGCAGGTGGAGATGCCCTACGTGGTGATGCCTCCTCGTTCTGGCAACCCTTTGCGTGTGACAGCAGTTAAAAAGGATGCATCTTTGTGGCTAGAAATCTTGACTTTCTCTAGCTTGACCTAAAGCTTGATCCCAGAGATCACAGAATGATATGGGGTTGGAAGGGACCTCTGGAGATCATCTAGTCCAACCCCCCTGCCAGAGCAGGTCCACCCAGAGCAGGTTGCACAGGAATGTGTCCAGGTGGGTTTTGAATGTCTCCAGAGATGGAGACTCCACCACCGGCCTGGCGAGCCCATTCCAAGGCTCTGCCACCCTCAAAGTGCAGAAGTTCCTCCTCATGTTTAGATGGAACTTCTTATGTTCACATTTGTGCTCGTTAGCTCTTGTCCTACCACTGGGCACCACTGGAAAAAGACTTGACATCCTCTTGACACCCTCCCTTTAAGGATTTATAGGTGTTGATCAGATCCCCCCCTCACTCTTCTCTTCTCCAGACTAACAAGACGCAAGTCTTCCTTTCATTTATAGATCACCACCTGACCGGTATCGTGACCCGGGGCTGCCACAGTGACCTGGCCATAAAAGCCCTCCAGGTTTCTCCAGCTCAAGGGAGGAGGAGAAGGGGAGGGGACAACTGTGCAACCAAGATACTCACGCTTCCTAACGTGTGAAAGGCCTCGATAGCAACTCAAAAAGGACGCCTGATGCCAGCTGTGAAATGACGTTATCTGGAATTTACACAGGGCAAGATTTCCTCTCAGAAAGAAAAGGTCCCCTTCAATCACAGCAACTGACTCTCATGATTTCTTCTCCTCACACGGATGAAAAGCACTGGTTTGACAGCACCAAAAAATGACTGTCTGCTCTTCTCAAGAGGGTCACAGATGGCCCCGCTGCATCTCACCACCAGCTTGAGAAGCAGCCGACAGCACGGGCACATCTCTGTCACCCTCCGGTCTCCCTGCTGAGACAGCCAGCAGGACCTCCCGTGGCAGAGGTGATGCCCACACCCTCTAAATTCGAGGTGGAAAGCACAAATCCTATCAAACACAGATTTTGACAAGCCTCCAGTGCCACCAGTCCAGGGTTTTAAATCCTCTGACTGCTGCCCCACGCCCGTCAAGAAGTCTTTTTTCTCTGAAACACTATCCCCAACGTAGGGGGACAATGGCATCAGTATTGAACCCAAAATAAAACTTACTTTCTCTTGAACTTCAAAAACATGACCATATGAAAAATGGCCAATAAAAGCCTTTGATAGTCTGCCCATTGAACACAATAATACTATTTTATTGATCAAACAAACAACAACAAAAAAAAGCACCCGAGCAAAATAACCTGCAAAACTGCATATTTGCAGAGGAAAACAATCAGACCAGCCCAGCCAAAACAGACTCCAGGGGAGCTCCAAACTCGGTCGGGATTAAACGGGCTCCTCAGCCAAAATTAACAACCTCCTTGGCAACGGACCTTTGAAAAGCCACTGAATTTGCTACAAGAATCTGAAGGCAGAGGAGCCCTGCCCCAGTGCGAAGGCAGAAGGATGCCTGGTATAGCCTAAGAAACTTCAACCACCATAACCCAAATTTTGCCCTCAGCCCCAACTCCTCAGCACCACTTGAATCAAAAAAGAAATTAATGGAGAAAAGTCCTCTGTAGGTTTCACCACGGGCAAATGAAAAGTGTTTGGAGACTCTAGGTGTTAGCAATATCCTCTATTTTGCTCTCAGGAACGGAGTCAGAGTGAACTATTCACCCTTCACGAGAAGGTAAGCAGGGAAAACCTTCTCTAAAGCAGGGCAAATACAGAAAATGTGTCATCTTTTCACTGTTCTTGATTTTGTCTGAAGATTTTCATTTAAGGACACATTTTATTTCTAGGCACTACTACTGTTAACCTGCGTGGTTTTTTTTCAAGAGGTTAGATTCCACACAAAAAGTCTATTCTTAAGAAAAGAAAAAAAAATATTTAAAAATCGCTCCAAATTCTAATGCTTGAAATACAAAGATTTTTCATGGAACCTGCACTGGGATTTTTCACTGTCAACCTAGGAAATGGCTGCAGAATCATGATATTTTTTGAATGAACCCCAGTCTGGCTTTTCTGTTACCAACATAAATTATTGACCTCTTTTTCCAGATGAAAAGTATTAGATAATCAGATTGCAACGAGCGCTGGGGAGATCGCAGTAACCCAGGAAAAGAACAAGCACTTTTTTCTTTCCACTCAGCCCAGGCACTACAGCTCAAGGATGGGGAGATGAAAAGCTCCAACCCTTCTCTAAATCAACCCAAACACCTAGAGATTGACAGCAGAACAGCAATAAATCATCTTCCTCGTGACAGGTGACAATCAACTTACTCCACTAATCCCAGCCTAAACAGTTTTGCCATCAAGCCTGAATGATGAACGATGATTGAGTGAGCTAGAATTCTATTAAAGAGAATGTTTCATAAAGACCAGGTGCTAAATTCCTACAATGTAAGAGGTAAAAAAGGTTGACATGATGCTATCGGTGCCCTCCCAGGCCTGTGATACGAAGAGTGCACTCAAGAATGTTAAAGAAACCTGATGTATAAAATCTGTACCAATTAACCCGTAGTGAGCTGGGAGACCTTCCGGTGCCATCAGCAGTCCTGTATGGGACGAGGGCAAAATACAATCTTGGGTACTTGCACAACCACTTCCACCACTGAAAATCTCTCCCAAATATTTAAAATATTTCAGAGAAATATCCACCTGATTACAGCTCGCTGGGAAGGCTTCAACAAAGCTACAGGAATTTCAACTCGATCTGGATTTCATTGCCGAGATGAAATTCAGGCAGAAGTCACATGAATCACAGTAAATCAAAGCAGCTGCTTCTAAGCACAGCTTCTTACAGAAAAAAAAAAACCAACAAAAAACCCCAGAAAACCAAACTCAAGCTTCAGCACAAAATCTTTACTAACAAACCCTGGAGAAAACCAAAACGTCCATTTTAGAAGAACGACTGTCCATTCTGTTAATTGCAATGCTCAAAGCATCACCCTAAAAATAAAGCCCCCCCCAAAAAAAGAAAATATACTGAAGGTCACGAAAACTTTTGAAATCAAATCGCAGCCTTCCTCAGAAAAGGAAAAGTAAGGGATGGGTTTTGTTGCCCAGCCTCAGAGAGTCAGACAAACAAACCCCATTAACTTCAGTGGGATGTGATTTTTCATTTCACCGCCTTTGCAAATCCGGCTGAATATACAGACGGACATTGTTCAGAACATCTGGGTATACAAAATAAGGGTTGCTCATTAAATTTTTAGACTTAAAGGTGGTTTCTTTTTTACACTCCAGAGGGAGGAAATGTTCTACCTCTTCCCTATAAATACCCTCTCCCTTCTGGCTCGGTGTCCCAGATATTGCCGAATAAGGGAAACACGGTTCCCTTCCGTTGTCGGTGGTCCACCTTATCTCCTCTCACTGTTTATCTTGCTCTGAAGCTCTGAGACCTTTGTGTAACTCTTCTCCCCAGCGCGGGGATTTAGCCACTGAGCTTTTAAGCAGGATGAAAGTGTACTTGATATGTTGGTTTCTTTTTTTTTTCTGTTGGTTGGATATCTATAAATTACGTAAACTCCTAAGAAAAAGCCTCAGATTTCAGTCTTCTGGATTTAACTGTCAGTTGTAGCAGAAGCGGCAAATTCTTGAGATAATATGAAGATCCTCGGGGGGGAAGAGGTTGTGCCTTACGTCATTCAGCACCGACTTCCTGATAAATCTTGGAGCAGATAGCTTATCCAGCTCCCCCCGCCAAGGAGGTCCCGCTGGGAAGATGAGACAAGGGAGGGATGAAAGCAGATGAGAACAAGAATATAAGAGTCTATGGGGCTTGATCAGGATTGTGGAAAAACAGCCTCGGGGAAAAATACCAGCCACCGTCAAAAAGGGTTTTTAAGTCACCAGTAAGGTCAAATGAGAGCCCTGGACCCAAATTTCCCCACTCTTTACTCGGTATAGAATCATAGAATTGTTTGGGTTGGAAGGGACCTTCAAGATCATTCAGTTCCACCCTCTGCCCTGGGCAGGGACACCTCCCACCAGACCAGGTTGCTCCAAGCCCCATCCAACCTGGCCTTGAACCCCTCCAGGGATGGGGCAGCCACAGCTTCTCTGGGCAACCTGGGCCAGTGTCTCTCCACTCTCAGAACAAAGAATTTCTTCCAAATATCAAATCTTTCAGTTTAAAACTGTTCCCCCTCAGTTCCCCCTCATCCTATCACTCCACTCTCTGATAAAGAGTCCCTCCCCATCTCTATGCCCTACACTTTCCTAGGTTGACTTGGAGCTGTGTTTCTAGACAGCTGGCACACTCAGGAAGATTAAGAAACTCCAGATAGAGTTTATTTTGTCTGAGCTTCCATGATGAGAAAAATGAACCAGAATTGGTCACCCATCTGCCCCATTTGCACCTCAGAGCCGTAGATGCCCAGGAGACCAACTCTCAGAACAGCTTATGAAGATGACAAGTATCCACAGGTCTCCTGATATTTTGTTTGCATTTCCAGTCACAAAAATTCTGGATGAAACCGAGTTTGACACATTTATGTTCACCTTCAAAAGCAGCTGACATGGAAAATGGGAGAATATTGTGCAATTACATTAAGAGGCGGTGCTCCCATTTAGTTGATGAAGAGGATCTCTTATCAACAACTTCTGGTGCCTAAGTTATGAAGCTGGTTCTTTAGCCTTTCAAGATAAGCGCATAAAAATAGAGTGTGAACCTCTCTTCTTTCTCTGCCCCAACCCCCCCCAAGTTTGCAGGACTCTGCTAATGAAGCACAAAACAGCCTTCTGCTGGCACGAAGCAAAAAGAAGGTGGGACTGCCATGGATTCTTGCAAACTTTGTATGCACACAGTAGGAAAATACCTCCATGTTCCCAACGTCTCACACACAGACAAACTTTCACAGACCTGTAAATTCCTGGGAATTATGTCGCACATGGTGGCCTTCTGGGAAAGAGATGGTCAAGATGGGCTAGAAGGAACTACCTGGAGGCCACTCAAAGCAAACCACGGCTGGGTTTGGAGTGAGGAAAGTGACAGCTGAGAGAGGGAGTACATTCACACAGGGCATGGATTTGCTTTTCAGTACCACTGGTCTACTCCTGATACTTAGTTTTTACCTTTCTCCATCAAACCCCACGACACAAGCCAATTTTCAAGACGGCAGAGCAAAGGGACATTTCTTTCTCTCCCTCAACACAGCGTCTCTCTCAGTGATATACACCTTAACAATTCTTTTTGCTGAATAAAAGACATAAATTTAGCCTCATCTGGAAAAATTCTTGCATGCACACACATTGACACAAACCTGAGAACATACTTTGCTTGAAATCTGCACAACATCAATATATTTCTAATATATTCACCATTCTATAAAGAGCTTGCTTAAGGGGTTACTTTATGTGACTATTAGGTAAGAGAATCTTTGGTGAAGAATCTGTGGCCCAGGTAGTAGTTGACTCTGGGACACAAAGGTGGATTCTCAGCACGTTAACATCAGAATTCTCTGAAAGTCATAACCGTTTCGTTTTCTGTCTGGACAAACAATTTCACAGCCTATTATTTTAGGGAAAATACAAAAGATATAGAACCTTCAAGAAGTAGGCACATGTCCAAATAGAAAACAAACAAAACCACAAGCTCGGTCGTGATGAGAGAGATAAGGTGGAGGCACGAGAACATCACACTGGAAATTCCCTGGTGTCACAAATTAACTGTGGTTTCTCAAGTTCAGACTAGTGCCCTAATTAATGCATCCTATTTCCTCTCTCTTATTAAAACTTAAAGAAATCAGCACGCACACAACACACAATATGTATTTCTAATTAGATGTAGGTCTAAACAACTCAGCCAAATAGGATTTGCTGAAACTATTAAAAAAATGCAGCAGGAACAGTAATACTATTCAGATTCATACGCGATGCTGATCTATACTCACAAGATTCAACACGTCTGTGCTTCCAGTAAATAGCGTTTCACATTTCATTACTTGGTATAATACTAAAAATCACATATCCTGACAGATGTGGTTTAGACTTCAGAGTGTTTTTTTTTTTTTCCACGTAACCAATAAAATCACTGTGTCAGTTCTGACGAGTTGTCTTCAGGAGACAATCTTGTTAAATCTCCTTATTTTATGGAAGCAAACATGTTTAGGGAAACCAGGGAAGCTGCACTTATGTGGGGCTATTTTGCACATCAGCAGAAAAAACATTTATGACAGAATGTTTCCACACTGGTATAACAAAGGTCTTCATTCGTACATACCAAGTTATCAGTTCCTGGATAAAAGAACATAAAAGCTATGTGTATTGCCATAGTATTTTTTAGTCTCTGTGCTCACATGGGCCCAAAGTAATGAAATTGCTCTTCTAAGCTTTTAAATCTATAAGATATACTGGTAAGGATCCATATAGAACCCCAAAACCTTGCAAAACAGATTCAGGACCAAAATAGAAAAGAATTAACAGGATCTAGAGTGAGTAAGCAGAGGTACTTTGCCTGGTTCCTGTCCATGTTGAATCACAGCTCCCTCAATTTCCCCTTAATCCGCAGGCTCTGGATTAAAAAAAAAAACTGATGCCATTAGAAAACAGAGAACACACACCACTTTCCCTAAATATATTTAAATGCTCTAAAGAAGAGAGATGGAGAACAGGATAGGGATGTATCAAGAAAGCATCGGCTCTATTTGTTCTGCGTGTTGTCACCCATTCTGGACCAAGAGCTTCCAGAGTGTATCCCACAGCCTGGGGACACTTGCTGGCATCAGCCCCAGGCCAAGCCACACCACTCCACTCCACTTCATCTCAGAACTTCTGTTTTGCTGAGTTCAGTACTTTTTAAATGGTCTCAAATTAAAACCACCACAGTTAAGTTCTCTTGCTAAGCCCATTTTCCATGCGTTCCTGATAGGTTCACCTCAAGGAAATGAGCACACAGAGCTGGCCACATCTCCTGAGAAAGGCCATCAGCAATTAAGGCAGGAATATGAAGCATCCAAAGCAATGGTTTTCACCTTTTGGAGAACCCAAAGGCTGCCTCAGTGCACCAAATCAAATTTACAACACCCTCAATGACAGGAAAGCAACATCTTTTGAGTTTTTAAGCTGGTTGTGCACATACGACAATGGTCCTACAAAAGTTTGTGATCCATATATGGACTACAACTCCTTGAACTATTAAATAATTCCAATCTTTTTTTTCTTCCCTCCTCCATATGCAATGTGTGACAACTCCATGTGCAAGAGACCAGCTGCTCAGAGAAATAAAGCAGATGCCAAGTCAGCGTTGATCACTTCGTGAAGCTGAAAAGCAAGTCTGCTTTTCAAAAAAGAGGTAAGTTCACAGACAACAGGTCAACAAGTAGGCACCGAGAGGACCAGGCAGGACTCAACCCTCTATCACACCTGGCAGCTCTGGATGGTGGTGGAGGAGCAGGGACCGGTGCATGGGATGGGGCTGGGCTTGGAGCTTCTCCTCCAGCAGCATCTCCATCAGGACTGGTGAAGACTGACCACTGGGCTAGATGGGCCCCTGCTCTGACCCACGGTGGTGAGACACTGGCCCAGGTTGCCCAGAGAAGCTGTGGCTGCCCCATCCCTGGAGGGGTTCAAGGCCAGGCTGGATGGGGCTTGGAGCAACCTGGTCTGGTGGGAGGTGTCCCTGCCCAGGGCAGGGGGGTTGGAATGAGATGGTCTTTACGGTTCCTTCCAACCCAAACCATTCTGCTATTCTATGACCCAGTAGGGCCAAATCTTCTCAAATCACCAAAAAATATGTTCTCTATGGAACACTTACATAAAGATGTATGTGCCCCCCCCTGCCCAGCACTGCCTCCCTGCCCAGGCTGCTCTGTTTATTCTGGCACCCAGTTCCCAGCACCCACCCAGCTCCTGGACAGGATGCACAGAACAATCCATCTCCCCGCTTTCTACTTTTACCCATTTGATGTGTTTTAGTTTGGGCTATCTTAGGTTCTTCAAACTTGAATGAGGATTAAAAATAAAAAAAATAAAAAAAGTTTTTATCAGATTTGAGTGGAAAAAATAAAAAAAAAGAAAGATGTTTTATTAGCAAATAGGGGAAAGCATTGTAAGAATGTTCAAAACTGCTTATGTTCCCACAGTACTCACAGGCACACACAAAACTTCTCAAACTACCCAATCACTACACGACCAAGAAGTGAACCACCGAGCGCATGAGAAGGAAGTGACTCAGACTGAAATTCATAAAGGACAGCATGAATGGGACAGGATTTCCGCTTACAGCTCTTTTTTACGTGGCGAGGCTCCTTTATAAGGAAAAAAATAAAATAAATAACCCAACACAAAAAACCCCCAACCTTGATCCCTCCCCCTCTCCCATTCAGTTTTTAAAACAGCTCTGCAGAAAAGCTACAGTAGGAATTTTAAACCAGAATCCCTGCAACAAACCTCCAAGTCCTCTGCCTGTACAAGACAGCGTCCATCCTACCACAGCAGTAATTCCTAACTTTTCAGGCAATTACAAGCCATCCTTTTCCTTATTTTTGGGGTTTTTTTTGCCTTAAAATGATGTATTTCCAGCATCCAACATAACCAGAAATCTTTATTTACATGTGCACCTCCCAACATAAAAGCACACTGCTGTTGATGGAAAAGGCCAGAAGAAACACACCTAAATCCCCAATCTAAAAGTGTGATTTCCCCACTAAAAAGAAGTCCTGATGTCACACTGCAGGGCCATGTGGGGATAAGGGTGCATAATAGAAGTACTAATATATTTTTAATGCACTATCGTGCTTTACAGAGCACAGAGTGGCAGAGGAACACATGCTGGACCTGCAATTTCTTCCCATTCCCAAATTCTACCCCATTTCTTCCACCAGTGCTGAATAAGCTTTCTGGAAAAACTTTGGTTCTATTAATATCAAAAGGAGAGAGTAAATTATTGACACACAACACAATTTTCTTTAAAAGCTCACTCAAGTGTCATGGGTGTGATACATGCAATTAGCGTATATTATCATGAAAAAGTATGTTGTTAACTGGAGAAGAAAAGGCTCCAGGAAGACCTTACAGCCCCTTCCAGTACCTGAAGGGGGCCTTCAGAAAGATGGGGAGGGACTCTTGATCAAGGATTGGAGCCATAGGATGAGGGGGAATTGTTTTAAAACTGAAAGAGGGTTGATTTAGATGAGATCTCAGGAAGAAATTCTTTCCTGTGAGGGTGGTGAGACCCTGGCCCAGGTTGCCCAGAGAAGCTGTGGCTGCCCCATCCCTGGAGGGGTTCAAGGCCAGGCTGGATGGGGCTTTGAGCAACCTGGTCTGGTGAGAGGTGTCCCTGCCCAGGGCAGGGGGTGGGAACTGGATGATCTTTAAGGTCTATCTTCCACTTCCCTGTCACAAATGCCATCGTGCAGATCAAATTCTTCTATGCATTAAAACAGGCCCTGCAATTGCCTCTCAAAAAGTTGGATTCAGAGCAACTGGACCTTCGGGCAGAGAGCTCCTATCCCTGCTCCCAGTGCTCTGCTTCAGAAAAACCCAGTCCCTAAGGAAAAACCACCAGTATTTTGGCTCCAGGAACATACAGGGCTCCCAAAGCCCCACTCCCTGGATTGCTCCCACAGCCAAACACCCAAAATAAGGACACCAGCCCCCATCGCACACCTCCCCCCGGCCCCAAACCAGGTATGAAATGATGAGCTACAAAAGACATCACCACCTCAATGAAGAAATTCATGCAAACAAACCCACCAGCTCCAGTTCTCTCTTGCCTCACTCTAAACTCATACATTCCTAGTTGTCTCTTAAGAGTTTTTTGGCTAAGTGGTTTTCTAAATAAAGACTCGTATTCTCTACATATTTTATATATAGAGTTTTTCCAGGCTATTCCGCAATTTTGGAAGCAGCCACACAGCACCATCAAATTTTTAACTATTAGCAGGCCTGAGTCGTTACACGTCCACTAAATGTGCAAGTTTAAACAGCTTTGCTGCTGGTTGTTTCTGACACGTTCTTTTTTATTGGCCATTCTAAATACATTGTCATTTTAGCAGCATGAACTAAAATTATCAACCGTTCCCATATTGCTTTAATTCTCACCCCAATTACCTGCAAGACCGTGTTAGTCAGGTATCAGGCAATAAAATCCCCAAATAATTCAAGAGGAAACAGAAAAGGTAAATAGAAAGCAGCAGATGCCATTAGAAGCTTAAAAATAGCAAGTGGAGACTTCTTTTAGGGTGTTGTTTGGTGGGAACCATTACAAACCCTTCAGTTTCACTGTTAAGATTCTACTTTATTCCAGGTCTTTCACACAGGTGCTTCTACACGCCTCATGTGCTCCATGAAAAAAACCAAAAAGAAACAAAAAACATAAGAAAATTAAAGGTCATATAAGCTGATAGACAAGAAGCAATTAGGAAGTCTAATGTAGTGATTCATTTTCTTGGATTAAAGCATTCCCCAAAACAGTTCCTTACTAATTCTGAAGACCCCAAAGCACAGCTGCAAATCCTCATTCCTTACCAAGCCAGCAGTATTTTTCCCCCCCCTTATGCCTACCAACTAAATTCCTTTTCATGAGTATTTATTCCGGTTACTTCTCACATAAGTGAAATTACACAAGTCCACAGGCAAATACATATACACAATATACTGATAATGGAAAAACTATGTTGTATGGATAAATTCACATGAGATTTCAAAGTGCACTACACTATAAATATCCTAGACCACGTGGATATACACTTGTTTACTACAGAAAAGTTTGTTCAGATTCCTGCAGCTCTTGCAGTCGCCAAAAAGACAGGCAGAGAACAGAACAGCAGAAAGGTATAAGTGATTATAACAAGTTATTGAGCTAAATTCAGGTAGGACTGGCTATGTGTAGAATGGTTTGTGATACATGAGAGTTAATGAGATGAATGACCTGTTGACTTTCAATTTCTTAATGACAAGAATCACCGAATGGTATGGGGTTGGAAGGGACCTCTGGAGATCATCTAGTCCAACCCCCTGCCAGAGCAGGTCCACCCAGAGCAGGTTGCACAGGAACTTCTCCAGGTGGGTTTTGAATGTCTCCAGAGAAGGAGACTCCATGTTGAGGAGTTTCCTTCAAAAACGTTGAGGAACGCTATTTTCAAAGTTACAAGATTTATTTAACCACTAATTCCAATGGCTAAGATTAAGCATTTTCTTCTTAAATTTCTTCTGTTTCAACCAATCTTATTTTTTAAATAAGTAAACTTGGTTTCTCAGCAATTGTCTCTAAGCTTTCTAGTAAGTTTACTATCTTCACCGAGGAGATGCAAAGTAGTGCTACCCAGTAGTCAGGTTTTGGTTATAGCTTAATTGTCCATCGGGATTTTTGTCAAGCATCAAGACCCCTGTATGAAAAGCAAAATAAAACCCAAAACTTGCCTATCAAAACGCATTTCTGTTTCCAACAGATAAAAAGGGAATGACGCCACATCTACCAGGGAGCAGCCATCAAAAATGGGGAGGCAACTGGGTCGCCTTACAAAACAAATAGAGTACAGCCAGCTCAACGTTTATATTTAAGTTCACACTGCATTAACACTGTCCTGACGTGTGGGTGGTAGTGTTTTTTGGCATAGTCACCAGGTCCATATAGAGGCAGCCGGCAAGGTGCAATAAAACGGAATTAAAAATAAATAAAACGGAATTAAAAATAAATAAAAAGGGAAAAAAAAATAAATAAAACCCATCTTTACCGTGTGGGTCTTGCTCGTTTGACTTGGGGCTGCTTCTTGCTCGGCGCTCGGGTTTCTTCACGGCCGGAGCCCCCCCGCTGCTGGCTCCGTTGTGGCTCTTGGCGTACCCGTTGTACACGGTGGCACAGCTGCCTATATGGCTCTTGTAGATGGAGGAAGGAGGGCTGTTCAGACGGTTCTGGCGGTCAATCTGCCTGTCCTTGAGCTTTTTGTGCTGTGGTTTGCTGTACTGGTCTTCCCTGGTAATGTAGCTGGACATCCCGTATAGTGGTATGATTTCTGAAAAGGAGAAAGGATTCACCCAAGTTAACTCAGAACAACAAAAATCGGTGAGGTCTTGAAATAAAACAGTGCCAGATTTTCTTGGAGATGGATTTTACACCAAACCAAGGTTTTTTTTTTTTTTTTTTCTTTTCTTTAAGCTTTTCTGCAAGACTGATCAATTTGTTATTATATTGTGTGTTCATTCGCTGTTTTTATAACTCTTCGGATGAGCCCAAATATACAGCAATTAGGGGCAACAGCTTTTCCCCTCCTTTTCAGTCTTTGGTTTTTGGGGACACAGATTTCAAGGAAAAAAAAAGTCCAGGCAGACTGATATTTAGTAAAACGCCTTCCTGAGTTCACAGCAATTTAGCAGTTTCTTCCCCAGGGCCTGACTGGACAGAATAAGCTGAGATGTCCTGGTTTCAAGCTGCCATCACTGATTACATGCAATTTAATATCCCAGTATAAATAGATTTTACAATCGTGTCAACTGTGCCTGCCTAAGGAGAGAAGTGCAGCATGCAGTGGAAGCTTTGGGAAAGTAAAACTGGCTAAAAAAACCTCCAGAAATATCATCAATATCGTACGTACACTGCAGATGCATTTCATTAAATACAACCCTCCCCTTTCCCTGCTCCAAGAATGACTCTCTCTGAGTTAAGGCAGGTCTAAGGTGCAGGAATCAGAATATTTTCTGCTTTTCTCTACAGCTCAGTCCTTTTTGCGCTCTGCTTCGAGTCTGAAGCCTGAATAAACTCATCCCCAAACCAACCAAGTTTTACCTTTGTAACAATCAATACTCGATACATCCTTCACATTTTTTTCTACATCCATTCAAAAGTTATCATACAAACTTCTGAAGCAAATCAGCAGCCTGCCCAGCTGTTGGAAGCTTTGCAAGTTGAGATTGTATTATATTGTATATTGTATTATAATTTCCCAAGTTGTTTCAACTACCCAGATTTTCTGCCTTTGGTATTTTAGTGCGTCTTTGGTTTTCATCTTTCCTTATCTAGCTACATGATGGTACCTGTAAGCTGGCAGCAACTAACTGCCTAAAAACAGCATGCTACAAATAAATGCAATTTTTTATAAATCATTGTATGGCAAATGGGCAATAGTGGGTTAATGCTCATCAGCACAATATTCACCACTTCAATTATTTTAGTGTTGCAGGTATAGGGCATTCTAGTAAAGCAACCAAGGATTATTTTATTTCATGTCATTTTTAAGTTGAATTGGCTTCTTAGTACCTCCAGGCTACAGAAATATTCAATGTCTCCTTAACCACCAGCTCTATGTTCACTACACAAGATTTTGTCAAGCAACCTGACAGACTGTCCTGTTCCTCTTCTGGCTGGCTACACCATCCTACTGGTTTCCTGAGCTTCCCACTTCCTCCTTCCCAGTATAATGAAATTACATGTCAGCTGGAAGGGTCCATTCCTCATTAGAAAACAAGGTCTGTTGGTCAACAGCAGCTCCAAGGGGCAGCACCAATAGATATCCCTTTCCCTTCTACCTCTTCCTTCCCACTCCCCCAGAACCTCACTTCTGGTGATGGAACGTCACTTTTGGTGGTGAAACTTCACTTTTGGCAATAAGGCTTAAATATATTCTTTAGAAAGGGTCTTAACTCCAGGTAGTTCAGCACTAATGTAAAACCATGAATCCTGCACTGATTTCCACGTTAAACATCTCAAAGTAGCTTTGCTGATTACTTTTTTGGTGAACGTCCTCTTTCAGATTACACAAAGACTTATCTCTGGGATGGCGGAGACACAACAGGGCATAGTTCAGACAAAAATATGCCCCTTTCACTCCTTTTCTTGCAATTCTTTACTCATGGCCTGATTAGGGTTGCCACGCTACCCTTTGGTATCGGACAGTGCTTTTCAGTGACTTACTGCCCAGCCTCAACCAGAAAAACAAACAGAAAATGCCTGCAATTTCTTGGAAAACCACCACAGCCGTGAACGACCAGGGGCCAGAAAGCACATTGTGGCCAACAGGAAGCGGTATCCGGCTTTTCCCACTGGAAACAACTGTGGCAAGCCCTGCTCGGATCCAGCCCTCCTCATCCATCCTCATTCCCAAGCCAGGACAGACCCATTTTGTGTCCTGTTTTTCTGTACAGCACTGTACTGTGACGCAGCGAGAGCAGTCGGCCATGACTCATGTCCCCAGTTTGGAGCACAGGATGAGACATTTTTTCCCCCCACTGTATTAACAAATTAAGTTAAAAATGATTTTGTTTCTGCAACCTAGTGTTGCGACACAGGATTTTCCTGCATTGCTGTACCCTGGGTGGCTCCACTCCCCAACGCATCCCTGCTCCTGACATTCAAGAAGGAGGCTCTATCCATGTGGGCAAAACCACCCTACAAGTTCTCCAATTAATTTCTTTCCACTCTTGGCTTCCCTTGCTCCTAAAAGTTGCTGAACAGAGGGGTGAAACACCAGTACCTTCCTTCCAGCTCACCTTGTTCTCCATATATTGTAGGGGGAAGATGATGCTGTGGGAAAAACTGTGGTGGCATGTCCCCAGGTCCAGTGACAGGAGGATAAAAAGCCGTGTGAGAGTTGTGAATAAAATGGGGGTGGTGTGTCAGGTACGGAGGTAAGTGATGGGTTGGAGAGATGGCTGAAGGGTAGCTCGGAGGGTAACACTCTGGAGACTGGGGGGTAACCACCACCCTCCGAACGCCGGTGTTGTCTTCTATCACCTGGAAGGGAAGGCAGGGAAACGAGCACGTTACGCAGCATCTGAACCAAACATGTTTTTAAAACAGCACTGTTTACGGTCCCATTAGAAAACGGTGGGTCTTCAGGTTTATCCATAAACACATTTCTAAAATTAATATCAGCAGAAGTCATCGTAGTGGTGATGTGGCTTTTCTTGGAGACTCAGATGGCCACACTCATCACTGGCAGACTCACTGCTGCTGGTGATAACTATGTGGGTAGGAGACAAAACAAATAACCTGTATTTATGCAGTAAAACAATTGAAAAAGGAACACAAAGCACCAAAATAAGATTACTCAGTGAGACCAAACCTTCCATTCTGCCCGTAAAAATTCTACCACTGATTTTGACAGCACTTTGAGTGAGTATGGAGTCAGTAACAGTTGGAAATTAGTTGGCACTGCTCTTGTGGAGAAGCTACGTGCGTGCACAGAGACAGGGACTCTGCAGGAACCCCTTGTATTGACACACGTTTTCAAAAAGAATGGCTCTGTTCACAACAGGTATCTGCTCAACACAACAGGTATCTGCTCAACACAACAGGTATCTGCTCAAGACGAATCATAGGGCAGAAAGGGGTTTTTTTTCTACTACGAAGCTGGTCTATATATGTCTGTGCCAATCAGCTCTGGAATATGCATAACTTGGCCCCAAATGCCACAGTCAAAGCATGTAAAAACAGATGTAGGAAGGTGGAAATGTGCTTAGGCTGAAAAAAGGTTTTTTTCAGCTTATAATTTTTCCAGAGCTGTATTTCTGGAGAACAGTCAACCAGCCAAATTTCAGTCCAGACTTAGGAGCCAAGCTTTTCTTGAAGCTTATTCAAAAAAACTTCTGCCATTTCTGGAACTTAAAAATACAACCACGAAGGAACAATTACTACCCCTTTGATTCTGTACCTTGAGGTGCATAAGGCAGAAAAGCATGAAGGAAGCATAATTTACTTTGATACAACAAACAGGCTGTTAAAAATGTAATTTTTTTTCTAAACTGGCTGACGACACACAGGTGGAAAAATACTGGTGATGGATGTGTTGTATGAGATACGTGAACGTGCACCAAGGACTCCCAGCTGATGAGCACCAATATGAGCTGGAGTTATCTAACCCCATAGGGCATCAGCAGAAGACCTTGCTACGCTCCAGCGACTCTTGTCATATCACAGTGTCAGCCTAAACCACAAAGAAAAATTGGTTTATGCTGATGTAAACCAAAGTGAAGCAACGACATGGGCACAGGGTCGTTCCTGCTCACTCTGCTGCAGAGGACCAAGCCCCATCTAAGAGTCCATGGCCCACAGCCTCCACCAAACACAAGCCGTTCCCCAGGCATCAGCTCAGCAAGTTATCACAGAATAAAATTTATCTAGTATTAGATGAACCAATTCCTTCCTTAGGTCACCCACATCCTAAGGTTACATGAATTCATGGCTGATAGCTACAGGCTGTGACCACAGGCACAGACAATTTCTGTAGATCAGTTCATCTCCTACAGAAGAACATTTTCCCTAGAAAGTTAATTCACTCTATTGTAATTTACAATTTACATTAACTTTGTAATCTGCTAGCTTTATATTTTGAATTTGCAGAGTCCTTAAAAGACAGATGAACCTCGCAGATTTAGGCGATCACATCCATGTCATCACTGCTGCATTTTCAGACCTCCCATCTCTGCTACTGGTTCTACTCGACCTTCCCAGCATCTCTTACCCTGGTGCCAGGTCTGAAACCCACACACCAAAACCCAGAGAAGAGGAAGATCCTCTTCCATTTAGCACATAAACAGAACTACTCATGTAGGACTATGCACAGAAATGTTGGACTTAAACCTCTTACACTTGGATCAAGCTCTAATTGGAGAGAGCAAGTTCTTACACCTTGATGTGAAAAGTCTTCACTGTGGCATTAACTAGTCCAAGCCTGAAAAGACAACTTTAACTTCAGTCCTCCAGGTGGGTATAAGCTCTTATCTGTGCATCCAGGGCAGACTACACCTGTATTTTCTGCCCTAGTGAAAGATTAAGATGTTAAAAAACAGATTTAGACATAAATCTTGTACTCCATGCTTAAAATTATTAGGATTTCTCTTCCTGAGCTACCTTCTAGGGAGCTGGGAGGAAAGCTCAAGAGTTTCTTCAAAGACATTTTTGATGAAATTATCCTGCTAGATGACTATAAAATACCAGAAGTAGTGAGAGAAAAGCCAGAGATTGGGAGATGAGCCAGCCTTCCAAACGACTTTCATCAAAAAGTTAAGAGACTAATATTAATGTATTTTATTTGTTTCCTCCCAGGCCACAAACGCTGACAGCATTCTTCTTTCTTCATATGCACGTGTTCCAAATGAACGCAGAAACACAGGGGACCTTCATAAAAATAATTTATTTTCCTATCCTACAGGGCATTTTCTCCCTAAACTAGGAATTATGGATTGATATGTAAATTTCTTAAGCTGCACATACCTTTTTAAAATATGATATCCTGTCCTTAACAGATCATAAAATTGGTAATCCATTATACTATATATTATATGCATTAGGTAGCTATCAAACCAGCCCAGGTCAAGATTGTAAATATATCTTGATTTGTATGACTCGTGGTGGATCGATTACGGCCGTGCCATTCTGGGAGATGACACTCTTTCCATTCATCAGAAAGATGGAATTTAGTTAGAAAAGGAAATGAGTTTTGATCCACTAACGTAGCAGAGAGGTTCAACTTTGCTATCTGAAGAAGAAACCCACAATTCTTTGTATCTGCTTAAAACCATTTGTCGTGAAGATCATAAATTCATCAGGAAACACACTGCCTGCTGCATGTCTCTACTTCAGCGCCCAGAAGCAATGAAACCCTGATCCCTCTTGAGGGCTCCAGATGCAACTGGAATATTAAAAGTAATTGCTATTACTAATTTTAGCCGTTGATATTTACAGAAAACAAATTATCTCTGGTCATTTGGCACCTAGGGCTAAACTTTCCTAATTTTGTGTTTTTCAAACAGTTACCAGGTAAATTGTCTTCTGCTGTTATTTTTTGCTGGTGTAATTGGCATGCAGCCTCAATAACAATATTATTATAGCACGGTTCTATGTGGGTTTTTTTTCCATATTTTAGGGATCTTAATTGCTGAGTGAGGTAGATAGATGATCTTTCAGGTGAATCTGGATGAACATTACTCATACACAATAAAATTGCCTCCCCCATCGGTTGCCACATTTTGAGAACAGCATTTTAAATGTTCTTTGTTTTACATTGAAGATACCATTGTAGCAATGAAAACCCAATCTAACTAGAGATAATTGACATATTCAAAGTACATCACTGCTCCATGTTCTTTTATTTTTCTCCACTCAAATTTAATGCTACAGCCCCAGGAAAAAGAGAGGCACATTAATTTTGCACAGGTAAACTGTACCTGTATTTTGTGAATTCCAGTTAAAGGAATACACTCACTCTCATTCTGTAACACACACGTTTACTGAATAGGTATAATATGGTAATATGGAATAAATTTCCATTTGCTTTCAAAATTTTTTTCTTATTTCACTTGTACTTAGCGTGCTAGATCCAGCGGACATCTGGAGCACGGCCACTGGGTGGACCACGACCAATACTTTGGGAATTTCATCAACTAATTTGAAGCTTCATTCATAAATCAATCTGTACCAGAAAAGCAGTACAGAATGAGCTCATCCACAAGGAACTTGGATGTCAACATTTTATTTATTCGCTTAATTTATTAAGGATGCCAATCCAAGTTCACGCCAGCCCTGGCAAGTTTGCATCACTATCTTTGCCATCCATCACATACAAACACCAGTATTAAATCTCTACCTTGAACCTGGAAAACAGACAGATGAACATCTGTAATTCTGGCAAGAATGGTGGGGTATTTTAAATCTAGAATGATACAGATCTTCAGGACCAAAGCTCATGAACTTAAAAGGATGGTCCCTTTATAACCCACTCCATGTGAGCGTGGGATCTGCACAACCTTCCTTGTGTTCAGAGCGTTGGGGAGGACCATCTTGTTAAAGGATGACTTTATCATTTGCTGTCTACCAAAGACATGGAGAAGCTCTGCGAGGAGAAAGCCATCCAAAACCAAAGAGTCTGTGGCTAAAAGCTTACGCTAGTCAAACCTGGTTTTGGAGAACACCTCTTTTAGGGTACAGGATACACCCAAGACCAAAATCCTGATTCCAAAGGATGTGATGGATTTTCTACCACTGTAACTGTCATTTAAAGACCTTCCTCTTTCTAGGAGTTATGCTCTAGTTCTGTCAAATGCTATATGCCTGACGCAGGAACTGCAGGACCATGGCTTGAGTTGCATAGCTCAGGCTACATGACCCCAACGTTACCTCCTGACAAAAGGAATCTTATCAGTTCTGTGCATATACTTCATGCTCCAACCAGCAAATTAGTCCTTGAGCCTTAAAATATCTGTGGCAGAGACCATGTTATTAATACAACTCCGTAAATAAGATCAAAAGTGGACTTTCATGCCAAATTTCCATGTCCAACTACACAAGTAATTCCTCAATCTCCAGTGGAACTGCTCCAGACTTATTTCAGAGAGAGCAGTCCTTAGCCAATAGCCCTAAGCAAACAAGTTCATAATCATGCTCTTTGATATTTCCATTGTTCTAGTTCTCCTCGTTAGAACACCCCAAATCCTACTTCCCTCCTCCCAAGCGTACACTGTGAAAAGCAAAAACAACAACCCATGAAGATGTCCCCACATTTAATAGCTTGGCAACCAAACCATGATCTTTTAATCTTCAGATTATGCTAACACCAAGGAAACAGAGCGCTCTGGGAGCCAGGAGGAAGCACTGGGCCACAGAGTCCAAGGTCATGGAGCCTCTGGTGGACATCCCGGAGGAGATCATGGTCCCAGCCAGCCCCATAGGACTCCTGTGGCAGAGGAGTAGCTCCATCCACAGCTTGGGATTGAAACAGGCATTAACAGGTTGTGCCCAGCTCCTGGTAAGTTGTAGGAGCTGCTCTCTTCCTCAGCATACAACAGTTGAAAGCAAAATTGGTGAGTTCACAAGCACTTAATACAAATTTCTCTACCATGCCACCCTCCACAGCTAACTTTCACAGTAGCAATACTGTCCACCAAGAGCACAGTGTGGAACTTTTTCTCTCTTTTATATTTAACTAACCCTTAGCCAGCAAAGAATTGCTGAGACATGAACTCTGCTCCGACAGTTCATGTCTGCCAGAGACGCACAGAGGTTGGTCTGCTGAGAACGAAATGCAAAATCACCAGCTCTATTGAACCAGTCTTTAAAAGTAAAACCATAAGCATGAAAGACCTGAACTGGTGGTGTGTGTTTGTCTTCTATTGTTTCCCCGGATTTTTTCCCACTCTGGCTAAGCCTCCTCATTGGGAACATCTCCTTAACATCAACAAACCCAGCTTCTCCTCACGACTACTAATAGAAATAGAGTCTATTTTTCTGCTGCTTCCAGTGGAGCTGATCTTGCAGGGCATGCAACCTCCTGCCAATATTCTGCTGATCATTTTCACAATACCAAAGAGGTAATGAAGCATCATTTTAATCCAGGGTTGCAACCACTAGATAACCAATGTAATATTTAAGTCTAATACTCACAGCTCCAACAGGCTTGGCATAATAAAATGGGTTAATCCAGGGTTGCAACCACTAGATAACCAATGTAATATTTAAGTCTAATACTCACAGCTCCAACAGGCTTGGCATAATAAAATGGAAAAAAGTTGTCATGCCTTTTTTTTTTTTTTAAAGGCACCATTACTTCTCTGCAGAGGTATCTGCTTTCTGCCTGACTCTCAGATGTACACTTTGGGGACAAATCAAACAAAAAAAAAAATCAAATATCTTTTGATTCATATCTCAGAGTGCATTCATTTGCTTTATGGCCTTTCCCTTGCCATTCTAAATTTAAACTGTGTTCTCACTGTTTATCATAAAGTAAGTTTTTAACCATGAGGCAAAGACAAAAGCAAGAGCAAATAAGGCAGGGACATTTATTACAGTAAGAACTAACTTGATTACTACACAATTTCAACCACTATTTGATATAAAGTGGTCTGAAAGGCAAGAGCCTCGCTCGTCACACAGCACAACACACATTCTGCTGCTAAAAAGCACTCAATACAGAGTTTTCTCCTAAAACCTTCCACCATATTTCCAGCTCCTTGGACAAACTTCTTCAGAAGCAGGTTGGTTGGGTTTTTTTGGTTAAGAAACTACTTAAAGGCTTCTTTAATGGAATTATTATGGTGCCCCCAAAAAAGGATTAAAGAGGAACGGGGTTCAGACAGATACAACTGGAAGATTTCATGACTTGATTTCAAATATACCCAACCATTTATCCAGTCCAGGGGCTGAGAGGTATAACTATATTAATAAAAAGAAGGGGTTGAAGTTGTTCCAAAGGAAGGGTAGATCTTTAAGAAAACTTCTCTGTATGATATGGGCCAGTTTATTAAATGAGGTGAGCGCAGGAGGAGTATTAATGCAAATGCTGTCTCAAAGCACAGCCCAACCACCCAGCTGGGGATGCTGGAGGAGCAGGAGGAAGCTGGACCACCCTGCCCTCTCTCCCCCGCTGCCCTAAGAGCATCTCCCGTACTTGGAGGCATGTTTTCACTCTGTTCAGAAGTTAAAATACCACAGAGTGATTGCAGTATTTTGTGGGATTTAAGCATGACGCCATCCACAATTTTTCAGACTTAGACGAGCTCACATGTTTCCTGGGGAGGGGAAGGAATTCCAGGCCATCATCTATTTTCTGCTGAACCAGATGCAAAAATACATGCAGCAAAAGTTCTTGTGCCATTCATCAAGGATATTTGAAATACTTTGTATACTCTTAATGAAGTTTTTGGTCCAATCCAGGTCTCAAAGGGGTGAAATGATTTGATTTATTGTCTTGTTCACAGCTATTCTGCCTTATATCAACAGATTTTTTTTTCCTTTTTTTTTTTTCTTCCTTATTTCAAAAAGTGTAAACTTTGCAGAAGATGGAAGGAACACAACCAACCCAGTAATCTGAAGTGGTTATTTACAGAGAAGAGCAGTAGCTGTTCAAGAGTTCCAAAACCTAACAGCTTTGTGAAAAGCTTTTTCCATTTTTTTCCCCACGAACAGATCATTAAATCACATTTATTCTTGAAAACAAACCAAACTCCCCAGCTCTTGCTAGGCTGCAGGGTTTCTAATGGGAAGATACCAAGGATCAACAGCGTATTGCATAGCTACAGTGACTCTTCTTCTCACTTTCACCGGTCTCCTACCCCTTCTGACCATCACACTACAACTTAGAATCAGAGAATGATTAGAGTTGGAAGGGACCCTAAAGATCATTGGGTTCCAAGGCCCCTGCCATGGGCAGGGACACCTTCCACCAGACCAGGTTGCTCCAAGCCCCATCCAGCCTGGTCTTACAGCTAACTTGCACATAGAGGCTCTGAATATATCCCTTTTGCTAGTGTTAAAAAACCAGCTGGTACTGGTAAACACACCAGTGTGGGTGAAATGATTTGATTTATTGTCTTGTTCACAGCTATTCTGCCTTATATCAACAGATTTTTTTTTCCTTTTTTTTTTTTCTTCCTTATTTCAAAAAGTGTAAACTTTGCAGAAGATGGAAGGAACACAACCAACCCAGTAATCTGAAGTGGTTATTTACAGAGAAGAGCAGTAGCTGTTCAAGAGTTCCAAAACCTAACAGCTTTGTGAAAAGCTTTTTCCATTTTTTTCCCCACGAACAGATCATTAAATCACATTTATTCTTGAAAACAAACCAAACTCCCCAGCTCTTGCTAGGCTGCAGGGTTTCTAATGGGAAGATACCAAGGATCAACAGCGTATTGCATAGCTACAGTGACTCTTCTTCTCACTTTCACCGGTCTCCTACCCCTTCTGACCATCACACTACAACTTAGAATCAGAGAATGATTAGAGTTGGAAGGGACCCTAAAGATCATTGGGTTCCAAGGCCCCTGCCATGGGCAGGGACACCTTCCACCAGACCAGGTTGCTCCAAGCCCCATCCAGCCTGGTCTTACAGCTAACTGTGAAGGTGCAAATCTCTATGTCTGTGTGTCCATGTAGAAGGAGTATGAAAATGTGTATTATCATTCGCATTGATATAACTAAATTAAACTTCAGCCAAGTAGAGTTCTTGATATGGATCAACACTATTGCTGCTATATACATTTTAACTCTTGAAGAAACGTACCTGTGAGATATAACCGGGAGGCACATGAATAGGGGGAATGGATCCATTGGGTGACATCATGGGAACCTCGGCTGGTCCTAATAGAAAGAGAGAAATAGTATATTAGGCTTTTTTCAAGCTAAAAAAAATTGCACAATCGCTCAGAAAAGGCTAAAAATAGCTTTATTTTTGAAGCCTGCAATAACAAAATGAGCGGCTCCACTAATTTCTGGTATATGGAAAATGCCTCATGCCATCATTCTGAGAATAAGATCATTGTTCAATGACTTTACCGTATATTCCGTTGAAATAATATTTTCATCATAAAACAGCTAAAACATAGACTTTATATTACCCACTGATCAACTTATACAGCATTAAGCAGTAACACAATATGTCCTTTAGCAGCCCACAATTCCTATATTGAAATCTGGTTAAGTTATTCTTGTCGAAGGACTGGGAGCCGAGAACAAAGCAGAAACTGTGCAGCCTGGAATTAGGCAGCTCCCTCAAGGAAAGCGTCCAATTGTAGCATTAAAAAAAAAAAAAAAAAAAAAATCACATATGTGAAAAACTATCTATCTATTTAAGAATGCACAAAGACCAAATTCATTATCTCAGCTATTCAGACTAACCTTGGAATGTGGTTATACAAGCAAGCAGCTTATGGTTTCCACTCCGAAATCCAGCCCTGAACATGCAAGTTCCATTTGGAGGCACTGAATACAAGTATAACAAAGCCAGTGCCATGAAGCATCCCACTGCTGCAAACAGAGCCTCGCGGCTAAAAGCGAGCGGCCAGATAAAATGGAAATAGTTGGCTCCATCCCTCATCGATCCGGCCATTAAAATTGGGACCATCACCCAGAGCAGGCAGTAAAATGAACCCCCAAACACCAGACGGCCGTTTGCAATGAGAGTCCACTACTTGGAAAAAGAAAAATTGATTTAAGTACTTCCTTATTACTTACTAAAATGTTTACACGAACCTGGTAGGTACCCCATTTGCCATGGGCTAAGAAAATCCTCATGGTCAAACACTTGAGAAGAGCTCAGAGAGAGCTCTGCTCCTTGTCACGGCAAACTGAATTTTAGCTTTGACCACAAACATGAAAGATAACTTCAGAACCTTCTCTGGTGGAGAAGCCATCTCCAAAATATCACATTCTAGGTAAGGAAGCTAAACACTAAAACACATGAAGGATTCCAGGCCCAAACGGGATGTAATGGCCTTTAGGAGTGACTGTTCCTGAAGTTCAGACAAATCTAATCGAACCCCCAACAACAAAGTGAGCCCCAGTCTGTTGCCTGGTATCAGCAAAATCACTCCACATTAATTATCAGAAGGTCATTCCCTGTCCATCTACACTTTTATACTCCTCAGGCTGCTCATCGTGCCACACGCAGGACTTCCTGACCTCCCAAAATCCAAGTCACACACAGGAATCCGTCCCAGTTATTTATATCTCCTCTGATCTTGGTTCGTTTTCCCCATCCAGGTATTTCTAGTCTAATCAGCGCATAATGGTTTTTACCAGTCACAGCTAGATTTGAAACATGGTAATTTATCACCAAGCTTATTAGTCACACAGAATCTCCAAAGTTTAAATTAAAAGAAGCCACTTTAGGTGTGTGGTTCTGCTGCTCTTCATATTTCCCTACAGTGAACTACACAGGGAACCCTACCTGTACTACAGCCCCAATAAGAAAATAAAAAAAGCCAAGGTTTTTACTACTACTTCTTACTCAGCTCACGTGGGTTTCCCCCCCCACCTTATTCTTTGGCCCTTTCAACAGTAAATGCAATTATTGGGAAACCGCCATCTAAATGGCTCTATTTAAAGCCATCAAAAATATGAAATGACAATTTCATTTGATTGGTTCAGAAAGGACTTTACAGAAATATTTGAGAAAATGTGTTTTGCCTATCAAAAAAAATCTCAGCAAATTTCTTTTGAGGAATATGCTTTTTTAATTCTCTGAATCTACTTTGGCCGATCTGCACCGCTGAGTTTCACTCCACAGTAAACTGGAGAGTGCATCTATTTGTAATGGCCCATACTGGTACACACACAAGGACACGATCCACATTGGATTATCCAGTGCTGTGCAGTTCTTTGGGATGGAACATGCCTGAGATTAGATAAAATGAACAGATAACATTGGTATGCAACTCTATACAATGGCACATCTCTTATACGACGCCTATAAATACCTAAAGGGAGGGTGTCAAGAGGATGGGACCAGTCTTTTTTCAGTGGTGCCCAGGGACAGGACAAGAGGAAATGGGCACAAACTTGAATATAAGAAGTTCCCCTTAAACATGAGGAGGAACTTCTCTACTTTGAGGATTGCAGAGCCCTGGAAGAGACTGCCCAGGGTGCTGCTGGAGTCTCCTTCTGTGGAGACATTCAAACCCACCTGGAGAAGTTCCTGTGCAACCTGCTCTGGGTAGACCTGCTTTGGCAGGGGGTTGGACTAGATGATCTCCAGAGGTCCTTTCCAACCCTGTATCATTCTGTGATTCTGCGAATCATTCCTCATCAGTGATTCTCAAAACTTCGAGGAAAAAAGTCATTGTAAAATCAGAAATCTGAGTTCACCAGTTCACCATTTAAGTCGACAATAAATTAGCTGTTACACATAAACGTTGCTTAATAGAATAAAGCTTTAATGTTTAACCTCTTCAGCCCTGCACCAAAATGCTATCTACGTTTATTCGTATTGGCTCTGACCAGTATTTCTCAAAAGCAGGTATTCTGAGTAGGAAATAAATTTAAAAATGGAACAGTTTTGGAGTTTCTTTGTACAGACCAGACAGGCTCTATACAACAAATGTCTCGAGTCTCTTCTTCTAAACCTTGTGCCAATCGCTCATGATCTACTTGCAGGAAGAAATCAAACTCCCACTGTCGACTGTAACACTTCCATACCAGTAATAAAAGAAATAATATTGTGTTTTATCATCAGAAAGTGCACGGTGCAAGACGACTCTTAACCTCGCGGATGACCCACAAACTGTTAAAGTCATTCGGGTAACAGGCTTTAAAAGAATGACAGCCCAGTGATTTGCAGCTAGATTTTCTTTCCAACGCTTTGATTTCAGAACCGGCCAAATGACTTTAGCACACATTATTTCATCTCGCTCATCAACGGTATCAAAACAAGGGGTAAAACACAGACCCCCCTCCCCACAGCACGAGGAGGAATTAATAAAGGCTATTCTTGCAGTGAAACCATTCCCCAATTAACACTAAAACATAACCATACCTTTTGGGGGTTTTTGTTAGTGTTTTTTGGTTATGACAAATATTTTTGATGTGTTAAAAAGCTGATATTTAGAGAAGGATGTTCCTCGGTTGCTTGTATCCACAGGATGGATAGAAGCGATATGTCCTCTAGGAAATTAGAACTTTGCAAGTTTTAATTGAGGCTTGTGGCTCAATACAAAAACTAATTTAGAATAGACTGAGTTTTTCTCTTTTAAGACGGATGCTGTACACTGAAATGAGCTCGCTTTAATACTTCTCGAAGCTGTTAACAAAGGGAGGTGGGTCTTCTGGCTCTTAACGAACCCAAGCCAGAAGAGCCTTGGCCACCTCTGCTGACAAAGCAAGAGGCCAAATTCCACCCCAAGCTCCAACACCGTAGATAAGGAGCACCTCCATCAGCTCCTGGGGGGCTGCCCCACAGCACTGGGGCTGGTTCCATCCAAACCATGGGTGCGAGGAAATAATTCCTCCTCCTCTGACGTGAGAGGAAAAGCAGAGGAGCCACCAAGCTGAAGGCACTGAAGTCCACCAGACCCAAGCCAGAAGAGCCTTGGCCACCTCTGCTGACAAAGCAAGAGGCCAAATTCCACCCCAAGCTCCAACACCGTAGATAAGGAGCACCTCCATCAGCTCCTGGGGGGCTGCCCCACAGCACTGGGGCTGGTTCCATCCAAACCACGGGTGCAAGAAAATAATTCCCCCTCCTCTGACGTGAGAGGAAAAGCAGAGGAGCCACCAAGCTGAAGGCACCAAAGTCCATCAGCCAGGCAGGTGACAGCCCACACTTGTCCCCAAGATGGAAGAGCACGCGGTTGCCATATTTCTAACACATGTTGTTAATTAAGGGACAGTAAAAGAAGCAGCTCAGGCTCATATTGTGGCAGAGCTAATTAACAGCTTGACACCCCAGAACGAGCCTGTCCTCCTCTTCCAGGCCACATGCTCCCTCTTTTGTGCTGCTCCCTCACTCCTCTGACGGTGTGGAAGAGAATTATTTTAACTATTTTTGATGAACAAAAAGGTTTTGCAAATCTATTGCTTTTTTTAAAAACCACCTGCACACGTAGCCTAACAAAAATGACAGTTATTCTTTTCCATCTTATATCATGGTTAATTGTGTGACGCTGCAGATCAAAGCAAGTCCCCTCCTTCCCATCTCCATCTCCCACGTCCCCTGCCAAGAGGATGCTTCTGTTCATGGAGAGATTGTTGGTTCTTCTGCCCATTTTACTCCTCCAGGAATCAAGTCACAAACTACTTGAGAAACTTCTGTGCCAAGGTTTTCAAGGTTAATTATAGCCTTGGTTGCAATCCACGACACTTTCAAAATTCTTGTATAGAGCCACTTTTGGAATAAGTATGCTTTTTTTTTTTGTTCCTGAGTGACCTTTTACGCCTGCATTAAAGATCGCTTTAGTCTAATTAGGCTTTTTTCCTTAAATTATAGAAGCCAAAATTTGACATTTCAGCTCCTCAAGCTACAGCACTACATCTTTCTGATTTCTTCCTTTCCACATTGCATTATAGGGCAAAGAGATCATTTTACTGCACTATTTTCCCTTCCCTACTGCTAAATATAAAATACATTGCTTTTCTGTCTTTATTACTAAATCATATCCACTGTAGAATATTTTTCAAAGCTCCAGCACATGGGCATGTGTTTTACTGCATGTTTCTACTGACCGTGTTGCATAGTTTATCCCTAAGAGCCAACCCTACCAGGCTTCATTATAAAGTTCCCATTCTGAGAGCAGTTACTGAAAACTCTCTGAAGTTCAGGAATTTCTCAGCCCTATTTCCAACAAACACGTACTGATTTATCATTTCACACCACAATACCTGCCTGAGCAGAGAAACAATATGAAATTTGGTGATTTGGGCACTTTGAAATTTAAGGATCCCGTACATTTTAATAACAAGATCTTACTGCACTAGCTAAGTAGCAAATTAAATCCAGCCAGGTAAATGCATTGTATTTTATAAAGCTTAACAGTTTTAAGTAATCCATGAAAAAAATATTATGCCTCCCTCCGATTCATAACAAAACTGGTATCACATCTTTCACATGGGACCCTTCCCAGGAGATAAATCTATGGAGCAAGAGATGTGACCGAGCAAAAAGGAGAGATAATTAAAGGGCAAATTGGCCTGCTTTGCTAAAACAAATGACCCAGGGCTTGCTGACCTTGGCCGGGACCCAAGGGTTTGCATTTTCACATGGATGAGCAGCTGTTCCGGAACAATTTCCTCAATGAAATAAGCACAAACAGGCTCCCCGTCGCCGTCAGGCACACGTGTCTTCTCCCTGCTCTCAGCTATTCTCAAAGCAGCTCACGGACCAAACAAGGTGATGACAAGGAAAACAAAACCAAAAAAAACCAATCCTGGATTCTTCCATTCGTCTCCCTTCCAGAAAAGGTGTGGAGAGTGGTTTTCCCAGCCTTTTGGCCACAGCACAAGCTAACACCAGTGCGTCAGACCACTTTATAAATACCCTTAAGGTAGGATGTGAAAAGTGTTCACGTAGAAATAGCACAGTTTTGAGGTGCAATCCCTCCAAGGCAAGAGCTAATTCAGATGGTAACTCAACTCCGCAAAAGGCAGAGGAAGAGTCAGCTCCTGAGTGTCCATTCAAGTTACTTGGACACAGGGTCTTAAATTTGCTGCTCATCAAGACCCAAATGCTTTGTTCTTAGATAAGAACAAATTTGTAGATTAAAGCAACTCCACATTACAGAGCATCTTTTATACCTTTAAGTGCTTGAGGGGGTAAAATGACAGCTTAAAAAATATCTTTGGAGTGGTCTAAAGTGTCAGAAAAAAATCCCATCTATTCTGCCTTCAACCTGCCAAAGGATGGGTTGTGAAAGGCGCAAAAATAATGTTATAAATACAGCTCATCAAAGCACAGGGTCAAGAAATGCATCCAGCCCCTGGCCATCCCCATGAGACCAGCTCATTCCAGAAGACGCAACATAAAGAGAGTTTTATAATGCTTATCCATACATATTTGTCCTTTTTTTTTTTTTTTAACACAACCTCATCTACAGGTAAAGATGTGAACATTAGGATGCCTACCACACCTCCATTCATGCTGTCCGCCACCTCAACTCCCTGTTTGCTATTCAGATCACAGTTTAGCAGTGGGGAGCAATTCCTTCACTTTATAAGAGCAGTACAAAACCATTCCCAAAACCCTCCCGTTGAATTGAAATGGCTCCACAGATCTCAAATTATCTCAGACCCAGCCTCAAACGAGTACTTAAATGCAAATGGAGCTTCCAAAAAAGCATCAGCCTGAAGTCTCCTGCACGGCTTCACCACTGTGAAGTCACCTCAAGCTGTACATCCAAACAGGGGGTTTAAAAGCAGAGAGAGAGGCATTTTTGAGGAAGGTAAAACGCATTTCTTAAACTTTTTTGCAACTTCCATGACTGCCTTGTGGTTTTTTAATACCCTTTCTAAATACTGTCACAAATGGTAACAGCCCGTTACTCTCCGCCCCATCCCAGATTACTAAGCGAGTTTGCCATAACCATTAAAAAAAAATAATTAGTTATACAAAATAAATTGGTTTCTCCGTGTTTCAGTGCGTTATCGTTATTAACATGAAATAGGAATTTCTGTACACTTGTTCCACCCTTGGATCTCACAATAACATCCAGGCCAGAGTCTGGCTTTGACTGATGTTTTCAACATGTGCAGACAAACTCACTCAACCAAACATCAAATCAAAATACGCCAGAAATCTCTGCCAAATGCATCCAGCAGACAGCTCCTGGAGCATTTGCTGGCTTATTTACATGACAGCACCTTTGCTGTTTACACCAGAGACTCTTGAAAAGGGTTTATTTTACCTGTGTTTGCTACTTGACCTGCTACACACAGCAGGAGGTTCAAGTACATTCAATTTGTAGTTAAACAACAGCCGCTCCCTGCTTTAATGTAAGAACCAAGAGATTCCTGCTGGGCAGCAGGCTCTTTTGCAATGCGTGTCTCCCACATGTTTGGGGCATATTCTAGAAAAAAAAAATAAATAATCCAGTAACCCACAAAAACAGGAAATGAACTAAAAATATATCAGTGGTGCCAAACGTGCCCTGTCCCAATGCTATCACAGGACCCAGAGGTACTATCGTATCCGAATTTGAAGTGGATTTTTACCCCCAACAGAATTATGAATTATTAAGTTTTCAAAAGTTTGGCATTTCAAATATTAAGTGCGTTGTACTTTGAGATACTTAATCCTGAGAGGGTAAAACATTGTCTCACTCCTCACCTGCCAGACCTCACACGCCATCCGGCACCCTGGCATTTTGGGTTCATCATACTTGACTAATTTAATTAGTGGAGGAGAGTCCAGACGGGGTCGATCGGGGACATCATCCCCTTGGACATCAGCATCTTCTCCTCCTGCTGCGGGGCTGGAAGGGGAGCAGGAAGCACCTGGGGACAAGGACCTGGTCCTGCCACATAAGGCCACCTCACCCCAGGGACAGAGCACTACCAGCTCCATCAGCCATGATTAAACTCACACATTACAAAACCCTTTGAGAATCTGAAGCTCCCTGAAGCACTCAGAAAAGGTCAGACAAGTGGACTTGTTCAGCCACAGAGAATGGAGATGGATGAGACGGATTCTTCACGTCTCCTGCTATTCTTTTATGTTCCCAGGTGGGTTTTCTTTGTTTCTTTTTTTTTTTTTTTTTTTTAAACCCACATTTTATTCTAGAGTTTCAATTTACAGGCAATATTTTGCAGCGGAACATCTTGTTTTTGTTGTTTTGAATAGAAACGGAGTTCTTTGCTGCCCTAATCTGAACAAATAAGTCAGATTCTTTTGCTAAAATAAAACCTTTTCTGATGGCTGGCTCATCAGCCGCTACTGCAAAAACACTTGCAAAGAGTATGTTGCAATACTTCAAGCATCGAAAATAAGCATACTCCCATGGCAATTCACCAGATGGGCTACAGATTGTAAATCATAGATGTCTAGACTAAAACACAAGAGACAAACATCTGTCTAAAATCAGTGGACTTGAATGGCAAATACTGTTAAATAAATTAGGACTACGTTGGAAACAAAGAGAACAACCCACTATGTTGAAAACATCTGAAATTAATCCATTAGCACACAAGCCACTACACAATAACCTGAAACCAGAGAGACATTAATTCCGTGATGAACATTAGCCCAAGATGACATCCTGACAACCCGAGCAGGAGCACAAAAGCTTTTCTCTGACCCGGCACCACGTTACCCCGCAAGGACTCACGAATCCAGCCCCAGAACATCTGGCCGGAGAGGGGTTGTTATTCTCCTCCCTTCACAAGTAGATCTGAGACAAAGAACCCAAATGCCTGATGCAGGGTCACACAGGAAGCTTGGTGGGAACGCAACTGGACACAAACCCAGAATAGGGTTTAGGTCATAAAACAATGCTTAAGCCTGAATAAATGGTTGGGCTGTTAAAGACCAGTAGGGCAATATGGAAAAATACTCTATTGGAAAAAAAAATTCATCCTCCTTGTATCTACGAACTTTTTTCCTTTGCATAACCCCTTGTTTTATCATAGAAAAATACTGGAAAGCCCATGGATGAACAAAGGGGACGGCACTATCAAGGTTGGTGAGACAGAAGAGATGCTGCACAGAAAACTCCTGTGCAGGAGGGTCTGCCAGAGAAAAGGAGATGGTGAAGCCCAAGTCAGGAATGGCAGAAACTCAGCAAATGACTCCTGCCAGCCCATGCAAACAACGGGAGAGCTCTGTCAGCATCAGGCTTTGGTTTAGAATAAAAAAAAATCTCATGTATCAAGTTTTCACACTGCTAAAGCTTTGACCAGCAAGAGAAGGACCAGCATCCTCCTGACGAGCCTACAGCTCTGCACCTGGGCATCCCACCAGCCCCATGTAACCACTCCACTGAATCTGAGGGGAAACGGATGCCATCAAGTGAGAATTGTTTGGGTTTTGCACTAGTTAACACCATTATCACTTACCCACGATACAACACCAATCGTCTCACATCAACAGAAGTTAGTTATTTGTAGGAAGACAAACAATAAACCACAAGATCATCCTAAGGATGGAAGTTCAACTACACACATTATTTTGCCTTCGGAATTTCGAGACAGCTCTTCAACACGATCTAATGATGTCAGTACTTTTTGGGGAGTGTGTGTGTGCACGCGTTGCCTTTCTGGCACATTTACAAAATGGCATTTGCTTGCAAAAAGTTTTGTTCTCTGCAACAGGTTTATACAAATGCCAAACAACTTTCATTAAAGGTAACGGTAATTATACAACAGCGGTTTTCTGCTGCAGCAAAAGAAAACGCTCCAAAAATATATCAGTGGTGCCAAACGTGCCCTGTCCCAATGCTATCACAGGACCCAGAGGTACTATCGTATCCGAATTTGAAGTGGATTTTTACCCCCAACAGAATTATGAATTATTAAGTTTTCAAAAGTTTGGCATTTCAAATATTAAGTGCGTTGTACTTTGAGATACTTAATCCTGAGAGGGTAAAACATTGTCTCACTCCTCACCTGCCAGACCTCACACGCCATCCGGCACCCTGGCATTTTGGGTTCATCATACTTGACTAATTTAATTAGTGGAGGAGAGTCCAGACGGGGTCGATCGGGGACATCATCCCCTTGGACATCAGCATCTTCTCCTCCTGCTGCGGGGCTGGAAGGGGAGCAGGAAGCACCTGGGGACAAGGACCTGGTCCTGCCACATAAGGCCACCTCACCCCGGGGACAGAGCACTACCAGCTCCATCAGCCATGATTAAACTCACACATTACAAAACCCTTTGAGAATCTGAAGCTCCCTGAAGCACTCAGAAAAGGTCAGACAAGTGGACTTGTTCAGCCACAGAGAATGGAGATGGATGAGACGGATTCTTCATGTCTCCCACTATTCTTTTATGTTCCCAGGTGGGTTTTCTTTGTTTCTTTTTTTTTTTTTCCAAATAGGCCCACATTTTATTCTAGAGTTTCAATTTACAGGCAATATTTTGCAGCGGAACATCTTGTTTTTGTTGTTTTGAATAGAAACGGAGTTCTTTGCTGCCCTAATCTGAACAAATAAGTCAGATTCTTTTGCTAAAATAAAACCTTTTCTGATGGCTGGCTCATCAGCCGCTACTGCAAAAACACTTGCAAAGAGTATGTTGCAATACTTCAAGCATCGAAAATAAGCATACTCCCATGGCAATTCACCAGATGGGCTACAGATTGTAAATCATAGATGTCTAGACTAAAACACAAGAGACAAACATCTGTCTAAAATCAGTGGACTTGAATGGCAAATACTGTTAAATAAATTAGGACTACGTTGGAAACAAAGAGAACAACCCACTATGTTGAAAACATCTGAAATTAATCCATTAGCACACAAGCCACTACACAATAACCTGAAACCAGAGAGACATTAATTCCGTGATGAACATTAGCCCAAGATGACATCCTGACAACCCGAGCAGGAGTACAAAAGCTTTTCTCTGACCCGGCACCACGTTACCCCGCAAGGACTCACGAATCCAGCCCCAGAACATCTGGCCGGAGAGGGGTTGTTATTCTCCTCCCTTCACAAGTAGATCTGAGACAAAGAACCCAAATGCCTGATGCAGGGTCACACAGGAAGCTTGGTGGGAACGCAACTGGACACAAACCCAGAATAGGGTTTAGGTCATAAAACAATGCTTAAGCCTGAATAAATGGTTGGGCTGTTAAAGACCAGTAGGGCAATACGGAAAAATACTCTATTGGAAAAAAAAATTCATCCTCCTTGTATCTACGAACTTTTTTCCTTTGCATAACCCCTTGTTTTATCATAGAAAAATACTGGAAAGCCCATGGATGAACAAAGGGGACGGCACTATCAAGGTTGGTGAGACAGAAGAGATGCTGCACAGAAAACTCCTGTGCAGGAGGGTCTGCCAGAGAAAAGGAGATGGTGAAGCCCAAGTCAGGAATGGCAGAAACTCAGCAAATGACTCCTGCCAGCCCATGCAAACAACGGGAGAGCTCTGTCAGCATCAGGCTTTGGTTTAGAATAAAAAAAAATCTCATGTATCAAGTTTTCACACTGCTAAAGCTTTGACCAGCAAGAAAAGGACCAGCATCCTCCTGCTGATCCTACAGCTCTGCACCTGGGCGTCCCACCAGCCCCATGTAACCACTCCATTGAATCTGAGGGGAAACGGATACCATCAAGTGAGAATTGTTCGAGTTTTGCACTAGTTAACACCATTATCACTTACCCACGATACAACACCAATTGTCTCACATCAACAGAAGTTAGTTATTTGTAGGAAGACAAACAATAAACCACAAGATCATCCTAAGGATGGAAGTTCAACTACACACATTATTTTGCCTTCGGAATTTCGAGACAGCTCTTCAACACGATCTAATGATGTCAGTACTTTTTGGGGAGTGTGTGTGTGCACGCGTTGCCTTTCTGGCACATTTACAAAATGGCATTTGCTTGCAAAAAGTTTTGTTCTCTGCAACAGGTTTATACAAATGCCAAACAACTTTCATTAAAGGTAACGGTAATTATACAACAGCGGTTTTCTGCTGCAGCAAAAGAAAACGCTCCGATTATTCATAATATAATTATTGCATTCCCATGGCAACACCAAAAGGACCGTACAATCAGCAGCAGACCCAAAACCCAGCCAACAATGCAGTTACACGGTACGTTCTCTCCCGCCTGCCCCAAAGGAGGCAGCAATTAGGTGATGGCTATTCTCTACCTGTCCACCCACAGCCAGAAACATCATCCAACCAGAGAAAAATAAAGCACAATTCCAATCCTACCACCCGCCAAGCGCTGACACGGTGCCACCACGCCATCATCGCAGCAGCTGATGAGTTCTGTTCCTGACGTGTTTGGATCCCGGACTTCAGTGAATCATCTAAAATTCCCTACTTGAATGTGCTCATCAAAAACATAGTAATTAATATCCACCTGCCACAAACAAGCGCTCTTCTTCATATGGGGGGCAGGAGAGAAGGAGAATCAACACCACCGTTGGTACTCGGGTATGGGCCGGGCTATTTTGTGTGGCAGAAATAGTCATTAAAAGTTGTATTTGCTGTTTACCACCAAGAAACAACTAATAGAGCCATGGTGGTAAATTGTCATCTCCCTGGGGTAGAAGCACATTTTTTTATGTATCTCTCTATATACTTTTTTAATATATGTATCTACATCGCCATATCATCTACATCACCATATCTACATCACCATATCGACTATACAATATTACTATATAAATATAGCTCAATAGATATATACCAAAAAATCTATATAGATATATAGAGATGTATAGTCAGTAAGTACCAGAAGCAAATTTCAAGATATTTAGTATTTTCTCTCTCTTTGAGGGTTTTATTACAGTTTTGCATTTATGCCAGAATAACTTGGGAAAAAACCCACAAGGTAAAATTCCAAGTGTGACAATCAGTGCAGTGCTCAGAGATGCCCCCAGAGAGCCCAGGGGTCTCCCAGCTGAGCTTTGCTCACACCACAGGGAGAGCCACCTCATCCTTCCTTCACTCCTTCACAGCACATCATTAAGAACTAAAAAATAAGAAGCTGCATCTTAAATAGAGAAGCCTCAACCACAACATCATTCTTCTGGGTTGGCAAGTGTGGCACACAAAGTATTTCCCTGAAACAGGGAGCTGCTGGAGCACAGCTCTCTCCTCCCCAGGGGGAACCAGCTCTACCTGAGCCTCTTCCAACTGATGTTGCCCAGTCTCTTGTTCACCATCTCCAGTGACTGAAGCTCCACAAAGTCTTCCACTGCCCACCTCCATTTGTGTTGGGAGTGTGTCCAACTTCAATTTCTTTTCCCTAAAATTTTTGCTTGCTAAATCTCCATCCACAATAGTGGACAAAGGAACAGTCCATCATTTTCTTTCCAACAACCTTCTATGAAAGCCCCTGCCCATCCCTCCCCGTGTTGTCCTGCCTCCCTTGAGCCTGCCCTTCCACAGACCAAACAAAACCCATTTTTCAAGCTTTTCTCCTAGCTCACCCTTACAGCTCCCCGATTCTCTTTCCTACCACACTCAGAACCCCTTGCAGTTAAGGCCAAACCAAAAGGACTGTCCTCAAATCCCACCGCGAAGCGCAGCAGAGCCACCAGAAGCCCAGCGAGGCACGGAAGGTTCCTCCTCACCTCTTTTAACTCCAGCAGACTCCTCCTGTAGCTCTCAACGACACGGTGGCTGCCCCAGAGAAGGCACCAACTTGCTTTCTCACAGCCTGCTTTCCTTTCTAAACATCAAAGGTGATGGGGAAGGCTGTGACTCACCAGGTTGTGTTTGAAGGGCCCCGTCATCCTCCCCTCATTTTCACTTCATTTCTCCTATTTCTCCCCTGAGCCACCGCAAGGAGCACGTTAGTTGAGTTGTGTTTTTAAAACATGCCTCTCTGCTAATGACAGCGTTACATCCTTCAAAAAATAAACCATAAATCCTCTGTCCCCAGATAAACAATCCTCATCACATCGCATGACATGGCGGGGGGGAGTTAGACTCTTCCCTTCCATATAAATTAACTGCTGATAAGAAACAAATATTGCACGATTAACTGAATTCTTCCAATTATTAAAATAACACTTCAATTTTCAAAAGAACAGATCTAGGACAGTTTCTCCATAGCACATCTGAATTTTTCAAATGTAGTAAAAGAAGTTTCTTGTTGGCTGTAAGAAGTGTGAAATTAATTTCCTATGCAAAACGTTCGTCGTGCAGTTTGACAGAGATTAAAAAACTCTTATCCTTGGTGGGGTAAGCGTTTCAACTGGCCATCACTCTCTGGCTATTTAAGGAGTTTTCAGGGGAACAACATACATTTTAGTGTAACACAGAGGTTATTAGAAAGTTTTCAAAAGTATGATTAAGTTCTCCTTTCAGTGCCTCCCAGGTCTTCAGCGTGTCCGTCCCAGGGGAGGAGGAAAAGCCCTGCCTGGCAGGAGAACGGGCTGATGTGGCTGCCTCTGCTCAGGAGGCTTCATGGGGGCAGTTGCCTTGGAAAAATCCCATTCCTGGAGCTGTGATGAGGTTTCCAGAGGGATTTACCCAGCAAAACACAGCCCTCCGGGACAACTCCACCCGCAGGGTCGGGAATTTGCTGAGAGCGAGCGGGGTGTGGGGAGAAGGGGCTTAGCCACTTCACAACTATTCAAGGAATGCTCTTGATTTCCTCTTAAGAGCCTTAGGTTGAAAAACCGTCTTCTGAATTAGTTGAATTTCTTGGTATTTCAACTCTATTGCTGGGATCTAACATCACAGTTACTAAAGTAAGTGAAAGAGTCCAAATTCAGTATCATATCATTGCTCCTTACAAAGCAAGGAGACGGAGGGTAAATGGCAGCTAAGAAAATATCTATCTAGTGCACTATTTAGAAAAAATAGATACACAATTTTCAAAAGGTAAAATTCTGAGCCATAACTTTATTCCCTGTGGCTGCAGGGGTGTATGTGCTAACAAGAGTTCTCAGGTTGCCCAGAGAAGCTGTGGCTGCCCCATCCCTGGAGGGGTTCAAGGCCAGGCTGGATGGGGCTTGGAGCAACCTGGTCTGGTGGGAGGTGTCCCTGCCCAGGGCAGGGGGTTGGAACTGGATGGTCTTGAAGGTCCCTTCCAACCCAACCCATTCTATCATAAGGGCTATGTGTGCCGAAAAATAAACAGGGAGGCGCAGCAGCCTTGACTTTAATTGATCAAAACACAAATCACAACCACGTTGCTTCATTTAAATTATTTTTGAGCATTAAAAAAAAAAAAAAAAAAAAAGTCATCAATCAGGCACCAACTGCTGACAACGGCAGTGGCGATGGGGGGGCAACAGGAATACCTGGAGTGAGACGGCTGCACATCCAACAGAATTTGTCAAACAGTGAGGAAAACAAGCCACTGGGTCATATGAGTTTGTGGATTAGCCCTCCCAGCACACAATTTTAAAAAAAATAAAAATAAATAAATAATGGAAACAATTTGTCCTGGTGACTCAGAATCTCCACGGCTTGAAGAAAGCCCTGCTTCTGTAACACTGCATCATTCTGGCTTCAGATCTACTCTCATGGGTCTCAGGCTTGTGACTCAACCGCTCGCCCCTGTATTTGCTCTTGCAGTTGCCCATCAAGAAGTTACTGAAATCTGCATGTATCAAAGGGTCTGGCTAAAAAGCAAATAATCTAGAGAAATTAACATCTATGGAGAGTATTAGAAAAAAATTAATATTGTTATTTTCCTTGGAAGAAATTACAGCTCATCAACCTTCCTGGTTAAAGCCTGCATTGTTTACCACAAGCCTTTCTAATGTGAAGATTGCAACGATGTGCTCAACTGTTCTGGAAAAATCTGAAAGAAGCATCCTGGAGAAACAACACTCATGCTTTATTTGCTCAGACTGTTTAACAGGTTAACTTCATTATGTCAAACTCAGAGCAGTTATACTCAATTATTTTTCTCACTTTTAAGACTGCTGCTTTTAATTCAGACCTAGAAATGGGTTTCTGTCCCAAAAAGACGATCCATTCAGAAAAATAAAAAACCCACACCAAACACACTTCATGCCACAGACATCTCTTTTTTCAATAAGCTTCTCGCCTTTATGTGCAGCATCCCTGAAGACCTAATGCAGTGATTTTTTTCCAAAAGCAAAGAATTGAAGTTTTGACCATGAGCTCCTCACCCTCTTCCCTTTCGCCAGGAGAAAGCTGAGCTTCAAAACCTAAGTCTTGCACAGAACAGCATTAAAGGAACCTCTAATCCCCACTGCACATGACACCCTATTTTATAGGGGAGCAAAACAAAGACAAGAAACTATCCGACGCTGCCACATCAACAGCTAAAAAAAAGATCAGGAAAAGAAAGAAATTGCAGTGATGCTCAGCTCTAACCACTCCGACACACTCAAACAATCTCCCTTCAATACCCGAGATTCAATAACTCGTCCAACGATCCAGAGCCACGGCGAAAGAAAACAACTTAAAGAATTCCCCGAAAAAATGTGGTTTGTCACTCTGCGTTTTGCCCCGCATCTGAGTTACATTAAATCAATATAGTTTTCATTACGGAAATTATCTTTTCTAAAAAAACTTTGCTGTGTCAGCGTAATAGAAATATTGTTCCACACCATATGTTTTAAGGATTTACCTCCTCCTTCTGTCTCATTTCTCTATGTGTGCACGCAGATATACGGGTACTTGTATACACTTAGGCTGGCATACGTGAGAGAAAATAAATAAACCTGAAAAAATTAAGAACAGTGACATTTTTAACCCATAAATTTGTGATCATGAAAGATTTTAATCTATCCTGTGTGCCAGCTACACCCAAGTTCTGAAGGATGTAAAATGCCCTACAGTGATACATATAGAAAAATAAAGTTTACAGCGACTGGCTGCACAGTGAAGCGTTCACATTTCCAACATCCACCCAAAACAACGCATGACATTATGCCAAATCATTAAGCTGCAACTTTCAAGCAAGTTATAAGTTTTCCAACAAAGGTTTTGCTACAGCAAATGCCAAGTTTGCCAGAATCAAAGTATTTCACATGAAAACTCCAATGACACTGATGAAAACTAGGCTGGCTTTCAAGTCCCACCCGCCGCGCCAGCTCTCCCACTGGCCACCAGGACTTTAAAAGACCTGATAAATTGAAGACACTTTCCAGGATCCTCAACACGTGGCCAACTGACAGGAACCAGTTGCCTTCTGGAGGCTGGACTGGGCTGCGAGCCCCATTCTGCATGCTCTGGTGGCACAAGATCTCCAGGGATAATTCATCCATCAACCTGCTCGCTCAGGCTTCTAACTCAGCCCGTTTTTCCTACAAAGGCCAGGTCCAAATGAGATTTTGGGAGGACGTGGCCATAACTAAACACTTCTTTATAGTTTACTGTGCTTTAACAATTGGGCTTCTCTGATTATCAAGACATTTATGATAGAAAATAAGGGATTGTCTGCTAAAAATTGCTGCTGCAACCAGCTCTTCCCGCTTTGAGATAAATATGTTTAACATCATGCACTTATATTTTTATATCTCAATTTACTACATTGAATCCATTAATCCATTTACAGATATTTTATAGAATTATGCACCACATCAGGGTCTTTTATCAGCATCTATAGCACAGTAAGTTATGCAAACCCCGGAGAGTGAATTATCTTCCACCTACAATTTATAATACGCTGTGAAGAGCTTATAAACACTCAGACCTGGTTAATTTTTTTCTTTCTAGTTTTCTCCCCATAAATTATTGACTACAGTTTATGTCAATAACGGTCGTGAGAATGAGCTGTCACTATAGAAACAGTGACAGCAGTGAAGTCCTCCCTCCCTCTCCCGCACACTGAACTCCAAGAACAAACACATTCTTGTTATTTCTTCAGGAGTGATTGCACCCTGTAAAGTCCCGAGCAGAACTCAGCAAGTTTGAGATTTTTTTTTTCATTTAGTTTGAAAAGGCGTTTTTTATTTCCAGCAATCTTTGCACCCTTCCCGACAGCTTTTCCTTCCACTCTGCTTTTCCTTCTGACTTCAGAATCGCAAAACTGCTTGTGAAGCATTTTGGAAACAAAAATAGATGAGCAGCGCACTTAAAGGAATTATAATCCGTGTTTATTTAAGTTAGATATAAATATAGTTGGGGAATGGCAGAACGGTTCTTGGGGGAGGGAAGGGAACAAGGGTGAAATTTTACTCGTGCTGCAAAGAGCCTGGAGTTACCACCACACAATTTATTGCCATTTTCAGACTGATTCACCAAAATTATATCAAGTTCTCTGTACTCTACAGCTGAATATCCCGAGTATAGAATTCAGCTTGTTTAAAATCCTCTAATATCAGAGGAGCTTGCACAGGTAACGGAGCAGTTCGTGCAAGTGCTGCTGGAGAATCAGTCATTACTATGGTAATTTCCCAATACAGAAGCACATTTACAAACTACAGCTGAAGGCTTAAAAGCTGAAAAGAATTGTTTTACAGGCGCTATTTTAAGCCTTTGAGAAGAGTTATGATGAACTTGTTAGTGAGAGCAAACATTTTTTTCAAAATAAACCGAATGGCATGTTAAAAATGTACATTTACAACGTGGGTTGTATTTTTCTTTTTGAAGAAGACACAGCAACAATTTATTGTTTATAAAAACAAAGTTTAGATATAAAAATATAGCAACAAATGGTAAAAATCCCATCCCTTCTTTTTAACTTCCTTCCCTTTCTGCACCCCTGCATTAAGGCAATGCTCTCATACGGTCACTAAAGGTTTTTTTTTGCCCTTGCAGCAGGCTGAAAGGAGCATTTCTCTCTCCCTCTCGCACTCAGAAAGGCGGAGGACAAGAGGAGCTATTCAGGCCGTGCTGGAGTGCCTCACAGAGACGGCAATATGTTCCCAGTTGGCAAGCTGGGATCTGTTTGGACAGTGAGCCCAGCCATCCCCTCGGCAAACACCAGCATTCCTGCCTCTCCACGGCCAGGAGCACCACGGACCCTCGGCGAGGGCTCTCCCAACCCATCAGGTTCCTCCAGAACAAACACCTCTTTGTGCCGAGCTTCCAATTCAATAGGCTTTACACCAAAAAAAAAAAAAGAAGAAAAAAAAAAAGCTGTCTCCCCCTCCACTCAGCACTAGGTCTGGATCCAAAAAAATAATTCAAAAGCTGAAAATCAGAGAGGAAATGCCACGGAATTATATTTAAGTGTATCTTTAGTAGCTTAAACTTTTGGACAACGTTGCAAATCTGTCTTTGGATACTGAGCTGGTTCCTAATGCTATGGCTTTTTGAATGGTTGGAGCAATAAAATAAAAATCACTGAGAGACAGACGGAGTGGGAAGTGACGGGTGTAACTGCAAGTTTGCAGTGGATATTAAAAAATGAACTACCACCCTCTGCCATTGCAAGGGCGAGCTGCAGCCTTCACTCTACCTCACTGCATCCCAACAGGGATGGACAAGAGCTTCATCCCCATTCCTGGTTACAACATCAGCTCCTGCCACGGGGAGCTGAGAAGTCTCTCTAATATAAAGAGATCCAACATACAGCACCAGGCCTCCAAGCAATCAATGGAAATAATTAGCTTTCTCTGCTCCATCTTAACTATTGCTATTTTGCACTTGAGGAATTCGTTAACTCAACCCTAACAGAGAGACTTGAAACTCCTACACACTTCACCAAAAATCCTACCTCAAATAGACTCATAGTGGCAGATTCAGAAAGAGAAAGAAAACCCAACTGCAAAATTCCAGGAGAGAAGCACTATTTGAACCCACGAGGTGATGCTACAAACAACCGTGCACAGTCCTTGCCTCAGCTTATTCCCACCTCCTGTCCCAACCCTGGTGCTCATCCCCAGTATATCCAGTAGCTGGGCTGGGAGGTAGGTTTTTGGGTTTTGTGGTTTGCCTGTCACTGGGATTTGAGGAGGGGACAAGATTAAAACCAAGAGAGGTTTTCTACTGTGATATACCCCAGTTCAAGAACACCCACTGGGCTTGACACATTTGGTCCTATGGCCAGTGTCACATGACATCAGATTTATCAATCAAAATTATCCTTTGAAATCTCTGAGTTTATCAATCTCTAGGTTTCCTCCCCCATTCTACCTGGGCAGCATTAAATCAGACCTCTGCTTCTGCTTACAGGTCATAGACCACTGTTGGCTTCCATCAGCCACGAGCAGCAAAGTCCACCCTCTTTCCCAGTCTGGAGTATGTTCAGCACGCCCTGTCTTTGGAGAATTGAGCTGCTGAAAGTAGAAATCCCTCAAGCTCAAAAATGGTTAACACTTCCCCCACTGCCACCTCGCCTGGCTTGGGTGAGCCACAGCCCCTCCTCAAGTGTGAGGGACATCTACAGGGAGAAGGGGGTGCAAGGACCTGAAGAGGAAACAGAGGCAGTGCCCCACAAGGGAGGAAGAGGAGGAAGAGGAGAGGTTGGGGAGAGGAAACAAAGGCCCAGCAGAAGTAGAGAGTACTCAAACTGATGCCCACACAGTTTGGGACTTCTTCTAACAAACTCCTTGACACATTCAATCAATGAGAAGGGGTAAATTCCTTCTCTGAAGCTTCAAAAGGCAGATTGAGGTGGAGCAGGAGGAAAAGGGTAAAGTGGGAACCCTGAAACTTATGGGATTTTCTTAATTTCCTCCCAATTTGCAAGGCTGCTCGCTGGCAGCACTGCGTCTCTCAGGTACAGCCCTCCACCCTGCAGCAGAGCTTCATAAACGTTAGGAGAGCTTATATGTATGGAAAAAGTCTATATTTACACTGCAATAATACACCACTCACTGTAAGCCTAAAAATGAAGCCCAACCAAAGGGCTCGCTCTAAATGAGGGGGGTGGGGGTCCCTTTAAACATAAAGTGGAATGAAATTATACCACGGAAACTCTAGGACATTATTCAAACCATCCACGTGAATAAAACATCCCACTTTGGCCAAGTTTTGTTCAAGCTGACTTCAGCTTTCTGCTTAAACAAACCTCAGGCAATACTGACATCATTCGTAGCAGAGGCAGCATTTTATTTAAGCTTGAAATCTGAGGGTGTTGGGTAGATTACCAAATAAAGAGTTGATTTTTCATCTAAAGAATCTCAAATGACCTGACTTCAAAGGCTGGATTTAGACTTACTAAGCCAACGGAAAACAAACATCTTTAATCTCCACACTGACATTAAACTCAAACAGAAAATAACTCTGGGAAAAGCCCTTTATCACCCGACACAGAAATAGGGGAAAGGTGGGGGGGGAATAATCCAAATTATTCTACATGATTAGCCTGCCTCAGAGTTCCTAGTTGCTCTCTTCCTGCTATCTTTCTCCATCCCATTTTACTCACCTCTCGTTAAAATGTTAAGTTATGCCAGGCACTGAGCCCAGATGAACACACCTGAACACTGATGGCTAAGAATTCACTCTAGGGCAAATGCAGATTTTTAGATCCATACACAATCACCCAAATGACCTGTGTTCTCCACCGAGGTGCTACTGCACTTCACAGCTAAGAAAGAAGCCTTGTACATGAAAGAAAAGAAGTTGGGCAGCACAAAGTGATCATTTTGGCCCTGGAAAGGTCAATTATTCGACCTGAAGCCTTATTTCTAGTATAGGATTCAACATTGCTCGTTCCTTATCTTTGAATATAGACCATGAGAACAGCAACCACGTGCCTGGCTAAAAAGGACATGCTAAGATCAATTATCTTCTTCCCCATCTCCAAAATAATAGCTTTCAAAACCTGCCCGGAACTCAAAATATACAATACCCCCCAAAAGAAGAGAGAGGGTAAAGGAGGAAACCACATCCTTCACCATAAGAATACTGCCACCAAACAATGTGTGGTCCAGGAACATAAATATATATAAATATATATAAAGGTTGGTGACTATCTACCACTGAGATTAAACAGGTCTATAGGCAGGAGCTGTTTAACAATGAACAATAGGAGAACAACATTCAAAGCAGGAAAGATACCATAAATTGTTTGAAATAACTAGATGAAATTTCTTTGGGGGAATTCCAACACAGAACCCAAGACAGCATATACATCCTTTAGTCGGGCATTAGAAGGTAAGTGATCTCAAGAAAGCTGTTGCGAGCTCCACAACTCAGACTTATAAAAACATACCCACAAGTAATAACACGCCATCACGTTTCTTTTTTTAAACAAAATCATTGCCCTTCTTTCGAAAAGGAATATCAAGTTTCCTGCTGAATAAATTGGGGGACCCTCATTATTTTTAGCGTGCTAAGTCAACCTGTCCATCTGCTTACATAAATATGTACAAATTAGCCTGATCCCCACTGTTGGCTTCCATCAGCCACGAGCAGCAAAGTCCACCCTCTTTCCCAGTCTGGAGTATGTTCAGCACGCCCTTCCATCAGCCACGAGCAGCAAAGTCCACCCTCTTTCCCAGTCTGGAAAGTCATCCCAGTTCAGCACGCTCTGTCTTTGGAGAATTGAGCTGCTGAAAGTAGAAATCCCTCAAGCTCAAAAATGGTTAACACTTCCCCCACTGCCACCTCGCCTGGCTTGGGTGAGCCACAGCCCCTCCTCAAGTGTGAGGGACATCTACAGGGAGAAGGGGGTGCAAGGACCTGAAGAGGAAACAGAGGCAGTGCCCCACAAGGGAGGAAGAGGAGGAAGAGGAGAGGTTGGGGAGAGGAAACAAAGGCCCAGCAGAAGTAGAGAGTACTCAAACTGATGCCCACACAGTTTGGGACTTCTTCTAACAAACTCCTTGACACATTCAATCAATGAGAAGGGGTAAATTCCTTCTCTGAAGCTTCAAAAGGCAGATTGAGGTGGAGCAGGAGGAAAAGGGTAAAGTGGGAACCCTGAAACTTATGGGATTTTCTTAATTTCCTCCCAATTTGCAAGGCTGCTCGCTGGCAGCACTGCGTCTCTCAGGTACAGCCCTCCACCCTGCAGCAGAGCTTCATAAACGTTAGGAGAGCTTATATGTATGGAAAAAGTCTATATTTACACTGCAATAATACACCACTCACTGTAAGCCTAAAAATGAAGCCCAACCAAAGGGCTCGCTCTAAATGAGGGGGGTGGGGGTCCCTTTAAACATAAAGTGGAATGAAATTATACCACGGAAACTCTAGGACATTATTCAAACCATCCACGTGAATAAAACATCCCACTTTGGCCAAGTTTTGTTCAAGCTGACTTCAGCTTTCTGCTTAAACAAACCTCAGGCAATACTGACATCATTCGTAGCAGAGGCAGCATTTTATTTAAGCTTGAAGTCCACCCTCTTTCCCAGTCTGGAAAGTCATCCCAGTTCAGCACGCTCTGTCTTTGGAGAATTGAGCTGCTGAAAGTAGAAATCCCTCGAGCTCAAAAATGGTTAACACTTCCCCCACTGCCACCTCGCCTGGGTTGGGTGAGCCACAGCCTCTCCTCAAGTGTGAGGGACATCTACGGGGAGAAGGGAGTGCAAGGTGCCCCACAAGGGAGGAAGAGGAGGAAGAGGAGAGGTTGGGGAGAGGAAACAAAGGCCCAGCAGAAGTAGAGAGTACTCAAACTGATGCCCACACAGTTTGGGACTTCTTCTAACAAACTCCTTGACACATTCAATCAATGAGAAGGGGTAAATTCCTTCTCTGAAGCTTCAAAAGGCAGATTGAGGTGGAGCAGGAGGAAAAGGGTAAAGTGGGAACCCTGAAACTTATGGGATTTTCTTAATTTCCTCCCAATTTGCAAGGCTGCTCGCTGGCAGCACTGCGTCTCTCAGGTACAGCCCTCCACCCTGCAGCAGAGCTTCATAAACGTTAGGAGAGCTTATATGTATGGAAAAAGTCTATATTTACACTGCAATAATACACCACTCACTGTAAGCCTAAAAATGAAGCCCAACCAAAGGGCTCGCTCTAAATGAGGGGGGTGGGGGTCCCTTTAAACATAAAGTGGAATGAAATTATACCACGGAAACTCTAGGACATTATTCAAACCATCCACGTGAATAAAACATCCCATTTTGGCCAAGTTTTGTTCAAGCTGACTTCAGCTTTCTGCTTAAACAAACCTCAGGCAATACTGACATCATTCGTAGCAGAGGCAGCATTTTATTTAAGCTTGAAATCTGAGGGTGTTGGGTAGATTACCAAATAAAGAGTTGATTTTTCATCTAAAGAATCTCAAATGACCTGACTTCAAAGGCTGGATTTAGACTTACTAAGCCAACGGAAAACAAACATCTTTAATCTCCACACTGACATTAAACTCAAACAGAAAATAACTCTGGGAAAAGCCCTTTATCACCCGACACAGAAATAGGGGAAAGGTGGGGGGGGAATAATCCAAATTATTCTACATGATTAGCCTGCCTCAGAGTTCCTAGTTGCTCTCTTCCTGCTATCTTTCTCCATCCCATTTTACTCACCTCTCGTTAAAATGTTAAGTTATGCCAGGCACTGAGCCCAGATGAACACACCTGAACACTGATGGCTAAGAATTCACTCTAGGGCAAATGCAGATTTTTAGATCCATACACAATCACCCAAATGACCTGTGTTCTCCACCGAGGTGCTACTGCACTTCACAGCTAAGAAAGAAGCCTTGTACATGAAAGAAAAGAAGTTGGGCAGCACAAAGTGATCATTTTGGCCCTGGAAAGGTCAATTATTCGACCTGAAGCCTTATTTCTAGTATAGGATTCAACATTGCTCGTTCCTTATCTTTGAATATAGACCATGAGAACAGCAACCACGTGCCTGGCTAAAAAGGACATGCTAAGATCAATTATCTTCTTCCCCATCTCCAAAATAATAGCTTTCAAAACCTGCCCGGAACTCAAAATATACAATACCCCCCAAAAGAAGAGAGAGGGTAAAGGAGGAAACCACATCCTTCACCATAAGAATACTGCCACCAAACAATGTGTGGTCCAGGAACATAAATATATATAAATATATATAAAGGTTGGTGACTATCTACCACTGAGATTAAACAGGTCTATAGGCAGGAGCTGTTTAACAATGAACAATAGGAGAACAACATTCAAAGCAGGAAAGATACCATAAATTGTTTGAAATAACTAGATGAAATTTCTTTGGGGGAATTCCAACACAGAACCCAAGACAGCATATACATCCTTTAGTCGGGCATTAGAAGGTAAGTGATCTCAAGAAAGCTGTTGCGAGCTCCACAACTCAGACTTATAAAAACATACCCACAAGTAATAACACGCCATCACGTTTCTTTTTTTAAACAAAATCATTGCCCTTCTTTCGAAAAGGAATATCAAGTTTCCTGCTGAATAAATTGAGGGACCCTCATTATTTTTAGCGTGCTAAGTCAACCTGTCCATCTGCTTACATAAATATGTACAAATTAGCCTGATCCAGCAAGATGCATAACTCGTGTAATTCTCAGACTTTACAAAGAAACATGAGCGACGCACAAGGGCACACGTAGTATGGAGTTACATACTGTATGTAGTGTAAAAACACAAAGAAATATTGCATTAAATTGGGAAGTCCAAGTGCTGCCATTGATGTAGGCACTGAAGTTTTCATCCAAGTTTGGGTCTACCATTCCATGAAGTCACACACACTTTCACACATGCAAGCCTAGAACATCTTGGAAGACTGGAGCACAAGGCCATGCTCTTCAGATGCAGTCTTCTATCTATAACCAAGACCTCAAAGCAAAGCCGTGTCCACAAGCCAGGTTCACACACGCAGTGAATCTCACTCATCTGCAGAAGAGGTGAACAAGCCCTGAGGACTCAAGTGGCTCCACCCCTAGGTCTACATCTTTCAGACGCGAACCAAAAATCATCTCAGTCTGATTAAAAGAACAATATGTTCTCATGAAATGCATGGGATCTTTGGTGAAGCTTTGGAAACTCTCTTCCAATTCACCTTCCAGTTGTAATTGAAAAGAGCACCAGTCTCCACAGGGTAGAAGAACACAGAGAAGCCATTACTTACCAAATGGTCAAAGTGACCCAGCAACACACTGGGAAGGTGCCTCCGCAGCAGACAGCAAGATCTTCTGCTAGATCATTATACCTTAATTTAATCCACAGGCTTGCAGACAACCCTGAGTAGATGTCTGAATTTGACTTGCCAAATTACAAGTTTGAGGAACACAAACCACACAATGGTGCTAAGTGGAAAGCACTTCAAAATGTTATTGAATGGAATTTTTGATTATTTATGGACAGAAGAAGATCAGCTGTAGCTTGGAGTGGAAAACCACCCACCCCCCAACCCCCTCCTTCAAACCATCAAGCTGGGAATTTGTGATGTGTACCTTCAGAAAGGTCTTCAAGGAAATATAGCCCAGGGTTTAACTACAAACTGTGTCTTTCTCTGGATGTATAAAATAGCTTTTGTAACCAAAGGAAAATCCATTAGTAGGGAGAATATTGAGGATACGGAGTAGCCAGAGCCAGACTCTTTGCAGTGGTGCACAGCAATACCATGGGAAGCAACAGACACCAACTGGAAAATGGGAAACTGCAATCAGATATAAGAAATAAATATCTTTGGTTTTCTTTTTTTTAATTTTCTTTCTATTAAAATGCACCATGAGGGTGATCAAATGCTAGAACAGGTTGCCTGAAGAGGCTGTGGTATCTCCATCCTTGGAGGTGTTCAAGACTTAACTGGAGAAGTCTCTGTGCAACCTGCTCTGTATAAGTGGCTTGATGCAGCTGGTTGGGCTGGATGACCTTTGGAGATCCATCCAACCTAAATTAGTCTATGATTTAACTCTGCAGTAGAAATCATTTAGTTTTAATGCTGAATGTAAGCCTTGGAAGTACCATCTATGACAGTTTCTTAAAAATACAAAAATTAAAGAACAAATATATCCGAACAGTATGAAATGTATCATAATAATCAAGAAAGTTTACATAAGACAAGGTTTCTACTCATGTCTGTTAAGTGAGTTACGTTCTGTTAATTACTCCACTTCATGGCAGCCCAGTTCTTATGAATCCACCAAGCATGAAAAGAATGCAAAGAATATCAGGTAGAAAACACCTGGAAATTTCTTCTGCCACAATTTTTTTCAACACTTACTAATACTGCATGAATTATTTACACCAAAAAAAAAAAGAGATAGAAATGAGTTAAGAGTACCAAGCAAACTCTTGTAAGAATTTTTGAGACATTTCATTTTTGGAAGCTTAATCATTATTAGTAGTTTTCCTCTGATATAGGCAACACTGAGGGTAAAGCAGCTTTTCTGTTGAAAGCGTTGCTTTTTAAATACTCCATGTCATTAACAAGAGCTCCTAAAACTGGCAGGTCACTGGTGATATGATCAAACAGTGCACAATTATTTCAGGAAGTCCATTGGATAAAAATGACCTGGTCTGCGTTCATCTTTGAACAGTGAAATTGTTTTTGCTTTATTAAATTTTTAAGACTGCCATTAAGAAAGCCTATTAAGAAAGATCTTTTTAAGCTCTCAACAGTATAGCTGGATACTTTGTACCACTGCTACTCATGATCAGCATTAAAATCATTATAATCAGATACTTTCAGGGCTTTAGGGAACCATGCTCTACCATCTGGGGACTGACCATGCTGGAGTAAATCAGGCACAACTCCATTGATGTTGAAGGAATTAGTATTATAAAATTATCGAAACTAATCTTACAGGCTGTATTTTGCTGTGTACTAATATGCAAGTATACCAGATGTCTTTATTCTCAATAAAGAGTAGGGGAGAAATGATGAAGGAGATCTTAACCATCACCAGATGTAAACCAGAACCAGTTTGCAGGCAGCAGCAGCACAAGAGTCGTGAACCTGCGAGACTGGGGACAACTGGGCCTCTGCTGAGATCTACTCGAGAACCTTTAAGGAGTTTATTCACTCATGTCTGCAACCCCTAAAAGAAGGGGATTTTTCTCTGTCGGCTTCACCCAAGTAATTCTCATTCAGCAGAAATACTCTGCTGGTTCTGGAGGTCCTCAACAACCGCATCAACCAGAAACTCCGACAATCCATACCACAAGAAAAATGAGGTTTTACGAGATGGGAGTAGAGCCTCCACTAAGAAGATCCAGAGGGTTTAAGAGCTTGGCATTACCAAGTACCTGGTAAAACCAACCACCTTGAGATGGTTCCAAATAACATTTGTTCAATCACTCCTGTATATAAAGATGTAATTTTCTACACCCACGTTTTCTAACGCCTGGGACTGTTTCCAGCACAAGCAACGCAAGTTCATCCCAGTGCGATAATGCACTAATTACCCTCAAATTTCTCATGACTGGCTTCCCTGATAACACCAGGAGGACTGTAACTCTAGCAGAAGTAGTGCTTTAGGCAATTCCAGGCTTCAAAAAAATGAAACTTAGAAAGCGTGCTGGCTGGATTGAGGCATCTTCTACCCAAAAGAAGCCCTCACAGCCCCAGCGGTACAAGGCGCACGCAGGTTAAGCCAGGAGAAGAGGCTTGTATGAGCTTCATTTGAGTGTTACGAATGTTAAATAGGTCAGTGGTTACCAAATAAACGAGGCATTCAGACCTCCAGCCACACCGACAAACCAACCCCCTCTTCTCAAGTGTCAGGGGACAAGAGCAGCTCAGAAACAACTCTGGAAATCAGCCTTTGATCAGCAGCTTCTCTCCAAGTTCAAGATGATCCCGTTTTGTGTCTGTGGCCAACACAAGATGCTCATTTTTGTGTGTTAAGCAAAAGCTGGGTCAGAGCCCTGTTTTGAAAGGTAATACTATTTCTTTTAACGGTGCATCGTTAAAATGTATGAAGTTCCCAACAGTTGTCTCTCCCGGGTGAGCACTACTCAGTGCCATCCATGAGCATCCCCATTCCAGCTAAAAGAGCTGTGTAAACCGTAATTATTTTGCTCAACAAGAGTATTTAATGCACGTGAAAAATATTCCAGTTCTAATAACCCACTTCTGTTCATTTCCTGATTTTTTTTTTTACTGAGACACTGGAAAAAGTGATTTGCAATCACCTTGCACATCAGGCACGGGGTGCCTTTCCAAAGCAAACCAGAAAAGCACAAAACAAGGTGGGGGGGGAATAAATCACAGGAGCTTCATTAGACACCAGTCTCATCTCTCTGATAAAGCTGCCTGCACTGGGCACAACACCAGGGCTGAGGATCTGGCAGGGCTGCAGGTTTGTCCCCATCCTGCCATCAGCCTCCAGGCAGGGCTTTTTCAGCAGGGGAAAAAAAGAAAAAGGGGCAAAAAACCACCAACAATGAAAATAAATCACCCAAGGAGTGACCCGCAGAGAGTAGTTTGAACAGATTATGCTTTTTTCAAACATAAAAAACAACCCCAAACAAGCTGAATTTTCAGTCCTCTCCTCCTAAGCAGCATTTTTCCTACAAGGGGTACCAAAGAATACATAAACTCTGTTTTCATACATTCAATATATTTAAAGCTAAATTATTCCCCTAGATTCTATTTATACTCAATCACTGCTACTTTGTAAAAACATATTCTTGTTTTTATAAAAGTGGTACAAAACCACTTTTCAAGACAAGACCATTTACTTATGCGTGTACACACACTGGAGAGAAAATTATCTACACATTTTTAAAAAAACAACTACTAAAGGCTTTTCCTCCGGTATTTAAAAATTAATCTTGTTTATTAATTGTTGCCTTTTGAATGAGCAAAGCTTTTAGTTGTGTCAAAGCTATTAACAGTGACGGTGGCGCATTAAACATTAAATATTCAGCAGTCTCATCCCAATGCCCTTCTGTAACTGCAGAATGTTTACCAACCACCTCGTCTCTTTTGTAAATAAAAAGAGCATTTCTGCGTTTGTTTTAAAAGCTAAGCTAATTTCAGATTTCAGCAGATTTTATGCAAATATTTGTGACAGTTATGTAAATATCCAGGGAATTTTTGCTGTTAAGAGAGAGCCATGGTGAGAGTTCGGAGTTCCTCGGAACCGTCCCCGCTCCGTGTTTAGAATTCCTCAGATGCTTGAGCATCATCATTTCAGCATCAGGGCAACAGTAACCTAAGTCCCAATTTAGGGTTGTCTAAAACGTCCCGCAAGAATAACCATCCGTGCCGTTTTGCAGATAAAATGTTAAAAAATAAATACGGCCTGAACGGCTTTGAAATAAACAGATTCCATTTCGCAGCAAAATAACAGCGGACATAAAGTGGAAAGGTCTCCCCTATTAATAAAGGCTTGAGCGTGCACTTAACTCTCAGATTTTCTATTAATTGTGGAGAAAGACTTTCTCTATCTTGTTTTCCACCCTAACCAGTGACCCATCTGGGAAAAGAAACCAGCAGCAACTTCTCTGCCATTCACTATGGGGGAGCATCATCCCTCACCATCCGCCAGCTGCACCCATTTCACTTAATTTCTTGAATAAAGCTGGCTCAGTCATTACAGAACCACTCCCAAGCAGGAGGAAGGTGATATCAGCACCTTTTCCTACAAGTTATTTGATCACACCCTCGGGAAATGAAATACTTGAGGTCAGCTCCGCGCCATGAGGGACCGAGAGCTCCCATCGCCTCAGACCCACCTTACACAAACAAGCCCTCTCCCCTTGAGATTAGCACCCAAATATCACACACCAGTGAACAGCAGGTGAAACCCTTCCCCTCTCTATATTATGTTTAAAAGGTCTGCAAGACACAGGAAAAAAAAAAATTATAATAGAGAAATGAAGGGAGAGGGGCTGCTCTGGGCACAAGGGAAGCTCTCATACAGCTACGATATTTTGCTAGTCTCTTGAGAACCCCAAACTGCTGATTTTCATCCTTTCTCTCTTCAATTCAGGGTGGGGATTTTAATTTTGGCCTTTTCCAGCACAGATCAGCTGCCCAAAGATGACTCCTTGGACCTACAGGCCACCAGCTGAAGTGGTCAATGGAGTACGATGTCTAACTGGAAATAGCCACGCTGGTCCCAGTTTGCATCTGGTGTGTGCTGTTTGTCAAGTGAGGTTTCCCCATCTACTAAGGGGAAAAAAATAAAAATAATCCATAATCACACACCAGCTGTTCTGAGGCATAATGCATCATATTTTACATATTATTACTTACATGAAGCGGTGTTTAATGGAAGAGAAAAATCTAAAGCCTTCAGTGTTCAATAGTTAATCATGCTCCCTTCTCTATTAATTAGCGTGGCGTGATATTTACATGATGTTCTAATGTGCAAACATTCACACACTCAACATGTATCGTAATTATAAACGTATTTCCTACTACGTGCAGAGTGAGAAAATTAAAGCACTGCCCCCAAACCAAAACCGCGACGATGAGAGGAAGAAAAGCCACAGCAACGATGCTACATGCAGAATTAGAAAGACAACACAGAAAAGCCTTCAGAGTGTGTGATTCCAGACAGTGTTTCTGGGTTACACACTGTTACAACAGCGGCTAAAATTACATTTTAAGCCCACTTTTCTCGTGGTATCTAATGATCAGCTTGAATTCAGGTTCATGTGAACCCCCCCCGCTGTGGTACCTTCCCAATCCCTCGCTGGAGATAACACTCCCATTGACACAGGTGAAGATAAAACACTTTTAAAACACTTTTCTTTTTTGTTTGCCTTCATGGGCTCACAGAAGCTGAACCTGCAAGATGCATTTCAAACAACATCTCCTACACGGACATGCAAATGGGTGCGTTAGCATGCAGATGGGATGTGCAAGCTATTTTTGGACCCATCCGAAGTTGATATAAATAAGTTTCTGGGGATTTTATAAATGATCTCCTCAAGCCATCAGACAGACGAAGAGCAGATTTCCCCAATTCTCACCGCTTGCCCAAAGAGACTGGAAGGTGAGAACCCAATCCTGCCCAGGGCTGTCACAAAACTCAAAGAACAGCCTGAGGTTGAAAGCAGATTTGAAGAATTGAAAATTAACAGGATTAACGCACAAAGGAAGTGGAGAAGAAGTCATTAAAGCTGTTGGTACTATTTCTAATTCTTTTTTTAATTACAGAAGGCTGAATATTACTATGGATTATTCCTCCCGGAGTTTGCACGTGAATCTAGAGACTTCTCACTCAACTAAATGCATTACTGAAGCTAGAAGGGTTTAATACACACATAATGTTTGTAAATCTTTTACTTCCACAAATAAAGGACACCAAACCCTTGTGTTTCCCCCTTCACAGGGAGGGTGAATCCCCACGGGCACCAAACCCACTTGGCACAAGCCTAAGCAAACAAGTGATGGTTTTTTTAGATACAACGATTAGTGTCTATGATATTGAAATATTCATTAGCATAATATAGACTATGCTAATAAATGCATACATATGCAGAGTCTACACAGAAAGCCGTACAACAGAAAGACACCTTTCTCTTGCTGAAGACTTTATGAAGCATCTCAACCCACTGTCTGTCTCCCGCTCTATCACCTGCCACTGGGAAAACGGAGCTCTCAGCCATAGACCTCTTGAAGTTTGTTACATCAAAGGGTTTATTAGAAGAGTTATTATATATTGTCTTGAACATATGCAACCAACCCCATGGCGTGCTCATCCAACCCCCCAGACTGCACACATACGTCACTATATTCTTTCTTTTCAGCTTTCGGCCACAAAACACAAGAAATCCTGACCCCAGCGAAGGATAAACCAAGGAGCTCTGCCAACAACTTCGTTTTCTACTCTACTGCTCTAATGCTTTAGGTCAGTCTTTAATGAAGTATTTGTTGGCACACAGCTATGAAATTTTATTTATGTTTTTTTAAAGGTTATAACAAGGTTCCTGAAGGAAAAGAAAAATCAGAGGTGTAAACAAACCCTGAACTGAATTAACTCAATGTCTGGTATTCTCAAGTTGGACTTGACAGAAGGCATTTTTCTTCCATCATCCAAACCATGATCCTTGTCTTCTAATACTTGCAGCAATCTATAAACGTGCATTTGAAGCTTCCACTTTGTGTCCTGCACCAATTACACATCTGAGACAGAGATTCACTACCAGGATATAGTCTTAAGAAAGGGATTGTAGAAACCAACCTCATTGAACTTTTTTTTAAAAATAAAGTAATTTCACATATGTATTTAAGGCATCCCACATTCTTAACACAAGGAAACACCAACACAAGGAACCATCACAAGTAATAATGTAAAACGAGTTAAATGCCGCTGTCCAATTTCCTTAATTTTTAATACTATTTTGTCCTTAAACAATTTCATCACCAGCTCACACTTCATGTCAAGCAACTATTATTGTTTAAATTCTTATGATATACTTAAAAGGAAATGCACACAAAGTTTGGCAAAATAATAAAGTAAAACCTGAAAATTCTGGTTCTTATCTGTATATATTAAAAACACTGGCATTTTTAAATTTGGAAATGCACACAAAGTTTGGCAAAATAATAAAGTAAAACCTGAAAATTCTGATTCTTATATGTACATATTAAAAACTCTGGCATTTAATATTTTTTTTAGAATAATGATTTTAGAACAAAATCTAAACCAGTTAAAACATCAAAGCTAAATAAACATATTAGTAAGGCTAAACCGAAGCACAGGCAGCAAACAACAAGAAAAAAAGGCATATGCAAGAAACAGCTACACTTTGAAAGAAAAATAAAGTCTTCAAGCTCCCAAGGACACTCATGGCTAAGATGTTAAGACACCCACAGCTATGTATTTCTTTGCATCACTAGACGGCAGAAGAACACTAGAGCATCACAGACACACTGGTTTCCAGTTGCACACACCATTAAAACTGGCTATACATTCAGGATGTTGACAACACTGTCCCGGAGGGGAGCTCTAACAGAAATGGGATAATCCCAGCCCTCAGTGAACGCCGGGTATTTATTGCCTGCAGGATGGATTTACCATGACGGCTGGTCCAGCTTACTCATCATCTTCCTACTTGAAAACAGAGGTCTCCAACCCAAAACATGAAAGACCACCTGCAGACATTCCCTATTTCTTCCCTAACTTCAAAATGAATGGTTTGTTTGATATTCTCCTGTTCTGAAACAACACACTTCTGTCTCCCCAGTCGTGTTTATGAAGCCTAGGTTCAGTTGATGAGTTTGAAGGACACATTTTTACTGCATTACTGAAGGAACACGGCAACTTATCCTGGCAACCGGAACACTAAAAAAAGAATTTAAACTATAAAACCTGCAAGCAACCAGAAAAATATTTTCACGTAGTTTAGCTTCCAAGTATCAAGTCAGGGTGGGTATTTTATTATTAACAAATATTTGCATTATGAAAACGTTATTAACATCTGCTGAAAAAGTTCAAGGTGAGGGAAAAATGACTGCGTTGAAAGACAGCTTCTTTCAGCCTCCCTTCCGAGAAAGCTTCTGGCATTCCTGTGCCAATGGTGTGTCTGCCTAACGATGGCTATCTTGGCTGCTGTGATGAAAGCAGGCATCCCATTTCATCTGCCCAGAGCTTCGCCTGGGTATTATTGTCCTATTGATCTCCTCCGAGTCACTGAAGTGTCACTGCCTGGGGAGATCCCCACCATCCCACCAGCACGTTTCCATGCATTGGTTGAGGTTACAACACGACTCCAGGCCTTGGCTACCTGAAACCACTACCTTTGTAGCCAGAATAGATGTGATGGACCAAAAGGTCCATCTTAGAAAGTTCTCTGGTTTCCCTCCGATTTGTACTCTCAAGATTTTATAAGCTCCTAAGAGGAGATTTTTTTGTTTTTTAGATCGCGTACCACCAAAGACCCCCCAAAATCATCAGCCTGTGAAACAAAAATGTTCTTTACACCTCAACCGTGTTGTATCTAATTGATGGAGTATCATGGCTATACTCCATATGTATATATATGGAGTATATATATATATATATATAGTATATACACCCTCATCCACTCCTCCATCTCTCTAACGCACCCTTTGCAATACCCTTATCATCATGGAGGGAACCAAGGTGGCTGGATGTCCACCTTGGCCACCTCAACTAAGTGCCTGCAGTTACATGAAATGCTAAAAGCCTTCGGTCATTCATCAGACTAACAAGTGAATCGGGCACAAAACTTTCTCACAGTTATTTCATTTTAGGCTTCCTGGAGCCCACAGGATTCTTCAGATTCTTTGGATTTCTTACCTTCTGTGCTCTTCCCACAAACACACTTCCAGTGAAACATTTAGCGACAGCGATCGGTAGCCTAATACAAAAACAGGATCTTAAAGTTATTTGCTTCTAAGGCATGATGACAAAATATCTGCAAAATCTCTCCAAAAAAACAAAAATCTGAAAAAAATGAGCAAGTCTCAGCGTGTCACTCAGCTGAGAAAAACATTACTGCAGGGACACTGGAAAGGAAATTACTGTCTCTGTGCTTTGATGTGCAGACAGAAGTATCCTTCTGTCTTCTAAAAAAGTAACTATGATCACATTCTGCTAGTGAATACCTTGCATTTCAACAAGGAGGACTGTTTGTTATTTTTAACAAATAACAGAAATAAATCAAGGCTCTATTTCTGAAGTGTCGGAAGACGTGTGCCTCCCCCGGCTCCCCCCACAGTCCCTGCTGCTCTCCCTCCTCCTTCCCTCTTACTTCAAAGGCCAATGACCTCCCCAAGGCAATACTATTTTGTGATTCTATTTAATATATTTAGGTGGCCTCTATTAATACACTAGTTTAGTTGTAAGCAAGTTATTGTAATCACAGGTGCTTCTGCTGAGAACTTGAACTTGGAATAAGGGCACGCACTAAAGGGAATGGGAGTGATAGGATGAAGGGTAATGTCTTCAAACCAGAAGAGGGGAGATTTAAATTAGATATTAGGAAGAAATTCTTGACTGTGAAGGTGGTGAGGCACTGGAACAGGTTGCCCAGAGAAGCTGTGGACACTCCGTCCCTGGAGGGGTTCAAGGCCAGGCTGGATGGGACTTTGAGCAACCTGGTCTGGTGGGAGGTGTCCCTGCCCAGGGCAGGGGGTAGAACTCAATGATCTTTAAGATCCCTTCCAACCCAAACCATTCCATATTTCTAATAACAAATTGACTTATGTAGGTGGAGAGAAAAGGAAAATAGATTCTCACTGGCCAGAGCCTCACAGTATTTTGCTGTACCACATAGATGTTCCCAGGGAGAAGCTGGGAGGGTTATGAATCCTTTGCTGCCTGTTCAACAGCTGACTGTAGGGGAAAAAAAGGGAAGTTGAGATGTGTTCAGTTTGCCTTGGGAAGCCAAGCTACACTTGCATCCACAAAACATTATTATTAAGTAAGCAGCAATAACAAGGCAGAAACATTTTCTTCCAATTTGTTAAGATTTTCCAGCCCGATGGATCCCAGTTAGTCACAACACAACTATTTCATCACCAAATCAGTGCCTCCATTCTGGCAGGCGACGCGGCAAACGCCGCACCTCGGAGCATGACGTGAGGCACAGATGCTGGCAATCTGGGGAGCAGGGGGGTGGTGGTGGCCCTGTGCTCCACACATCTGTTATTGTCGGGGGAGGGGGGGGAAAAGAAAAAGAAATAAATCCATGTTGGTGTTCTGTCAAATGGCTCTATTAGCAATGAATACAGCTGTTTTGTGTCAGATAATCTGTGTTGCAACACTTCGCCGAGTGACTCCGTGCAGAACTATGCCCTGCTGTTCATGCTCAGCTGTAGTCCTGATTATCAAGGGAGATGCCACTGTGCTTTTTTAAAAAAAATAAAAAATAAATAAAAAAAAAATGTTGAATGCAGCTGTTTCTGCTTCAAGGAATGTCAAAAGAAAGCCTTTCTCCCTGCCATGTATGTATTTGTCACTGTAAAGCAAAATGGGTTCTGGCATTGAGGCAATTGCCCACTGGCAAATCACAAAGATGTGCCAAGCGTTCATTCAGCCCAAGGCAGAGCAAGGCTACTGCTCACCAAGGTTTTAGGATAAAGACGTGGAATGCCAAGAGTTACCACCACTGCAGGCCTCAACGTCAGCCTCAGGTAAAGGAAAACACGATCCTATTCCCTCCCCTGCCCCTCCTGCTCCTGTAGAGATCCCTGCATGGAAATCATAGAATGGGTTGGGTTGGGAGGGACCTTCAAGATCATCCAGTCCCACCTCCCTGCCCTGGGCAGGGACACCTCCCACCAGAGCAAGTTGCTCCAAGCCCCATCCAGCCTGGCCTTGAACCCGCCCCATGGATGGGGCAGCCACAGCTTCTCTGGGCAACCTGGGCCAGGCTCTCACCCCCCTCACAGGGAAAAACTCCTCCCTGGTATCTATCTAAATCTCCCCTCTTTCAGTTCAAAACTGTTCCCCCTCATCCTGTGGATCCCCTCCCTGATCACGAGTCCCTCCCCAGCTTTCCTGGTGCCCCCTTTAGCTACTGGAAGGGCTGTAAGGTCTCCTTGGAACCTTCTCTTCTCCAGGCTGAAAACCCCCAACTGTCTCAGCCTGTCCTCACAGCAGAGTGGCTACAGCCCTCAAAGCATCTTCATGGCCTCCTCTGGACCCACTCCACCAGGTCCATGTCCTTTTTGTGCTGAGAACTCCAAAGCTGGACACAGTGGGGTCTCACCAGAGCAGAGGGGTAGAATCACCTCCCTCAAAATAAACGATGACCGGTGCTCACAGACTGCAACTCAGCAGAACACCTCAGAGCTCAAGGTTATAGTTTGTGTTTCCTACCCTCCTGTTGCACCCGAGAATGATGTTACACCAAATAAGTTCACTTTTAGGATGTCATTTCAAACAGAAAATGCTAAACGCCAAGTCCACCGAGATGGGAACTGTCTGATAACGCCTACAAGCAATCTGCAGGTGCAGGTGCACTCCCCTTTGAAACATCCCATGTGCCATCCCGAGGTGGAATTTGGGTCTGTTTTCCCCACAGAGCTCAGCTTTCAGACTTTGTGAAGGCACAGAAAAGGCCGAGGACAGAGCCCCTTTGTCTCCAAGCCCAGGTGGGAGCCGGGTCCCGCGGCTGGCAACGCCGCCCAGGAGCCGTTCTTTGTCTGCAGGTAACAGGAACCCCTGGTACAGAACAGCAGGTAACGGGACAGGAAAGCATCTGCACCCCCGAAACGAAGCTGACAGTGATATTTTATACCAAAAAACCCCCCCCATCAGTTTCAAGAAGACACTTACAGGCCAAGGAGATGATTTCCAGTATTCAAGCCATAGGAGAAATGTAAAAAGGAGGAAGGGAAAAGAGCCAACTGGGAAGGAAAATTAATTCCCAGATACACAAAGCTTCTCTTTGGATGTGTGTTTTTGAGACCCTCTCATTCAAGGACAGGCAGAAACATCTGATGGACAAATTTTCATCTTCACAAATGCAAATGAAGCTCTTGGGCAAAATTTCACAGATAGCATGAGTGTTTCTACTTAACCACTCATTGAGTTGTTTCTCTGCCTCGGGGACAGACCAAGAAAAAGGTGGATTTCTGGTCTTCAGGTCCGTGTAGCATCCTTGGGTGCAGGCGTGGGTACAGGAACCCCGTCACAGCTTTAGCCCAGGTGCTGTAGCTGTGAGGACCATGTAGCACCCCAGGACTACCACAAGTACCTCCTGCTCCTCAGGAACCAACTGGCTTCTCCGGGCAGGAGAAGGTGCTCACAGCCAGGCACTGACCACTCTGCTAAGCAGCCACTGGTAGGTGAATAATTAAGGAGCCGTTACAAATGATCCTACTAGCTTTAAGAAAATAGACCATAAATATGAGTGCAAACCTTGTTTTTATTCTAATGTGACTGCCAGACGGGATACTTCAAGGTAAAGAAAGTCTTTGTGAACAGGCATGCAGAACCAACATTAGCATCAGACCAAGCCATTAATGATCTATCTAATAGACTAACGACCTACCAATTAGAGATAATTCAAGTCAGCCTGCATACAATAAATCAATGTCTTTCCTAAGATGAATCCACCAGCAGAGAATCTTTCACAGCTTTTAAAGCCATGGCAACCCAGGTAACACTCGGGAAGTGCATTGAAAAGAACATGAAAGAAAAAAAAAGTTCTTATTTTAAGCAATCTAAATATTTGGATTCCTTGCCTTAACGCAGAGTGACTTAAGGCAGATATTTATTACCACTCCAGAAACAAAAGTGAAGCTAAAGACAGACATATGTGTTTAGGTTCTTTAACCATTTAAGACAGTAGGTTTTAACAAGGATTTTATCAAGGATTGCTATCTGTAGCAATAAAGAACGTGGCACGGGTACTCACCAACACTCCGCTCTACACATCGGCTCACCTTCTGCAAGCGGTTTGGCTACAGACATTTCACTTCTGACGACCCCAGCATTAACAGGATACCAGAGACAGGGATTATGGTGACCTGAACAACACCTCTCACACACCAAGCACCAGATAGGGATAATTCTCTATTGGAAAAGTTTTCAAGATTAAATTACGGTTATTAAAGACGCATGCTGATAACCAAGAAGCAGATTTCAAGTATCTTGATTCTTGAACATCCAGAATCTAAAAATCTCAGAAGTGTTTAGCAGCTTTAGATTGAATTTGTTCAAATCTCAAGCAGACTAACTGAGAAGGCAACTTAACACTAAGCTGTATGGATGATCCATTGTCATCTCCTTCTTCAGATAAACCACATTTTGGAGAACAACTGAAGTTGTGTCTCGATAAAGCATCAGTTCAGGAAGATGATGCCAAGTACCATTTCACTTTGGTGAAAACTGGCTATTTCGAGCAGCTTTGGAGGCTGTCCAAAAACAACCATGTCTTTAGGAGAAGTAGTACGTGGTCAGTTGTGTTCGCCTGCAACTCCACCCATCACATGGGTGCAGACAGCCACATTAGAAAAAGCAAAACGAAGAAAATCCCCAAACAAAAAAAAACCAAAACCATAACACTTAGTATTTTGGCACCTAAGGAATCCTAAAAATTCTAATTATTTGAGTTGATCAGAAGAACTTCTGCTTGTTGAACTTCAGCCACAGCACGGTGAAGTGCTCAGAAATTAAGAACGTGCCATCTGCAACATTGAGGAAGAAGTTCTCCTAAAATAATGCGGTTTAGTTTAGAAATAAGCCTGAGGTGACCTCACGTATAATGGATGGTTTCTTTACGGGCAGTGGGCTTCAGAAGCCCCACAGCAAGAGCATATGCAGAAGAAATAATAAAAAGGACCTGAAAGACAGGAGGGTCCCAGTCTGCTCTTCTGGGTGCCCACATGCTGATGCCCCACCGCTGGCCAAAGCCCCCAGCACATGCACCCTACGAGCAGTGTAAGCAGATACTTAAAAGCATACGCGAAGTGAACAAAATCATTCAACAAGTGGCTTTCTTGAATTGAAACCTTGGTAACATGCAGCTCATATTCCTAACTCAAGTTATTTTCCTCCCAGGGTGCATAATTAGTGACTGGGTAAATAGGTTTGTGAGCTCATGTCACTGAAGAGGCAATCTCACTCTTTCTTCCTCCTTCTTACTACCTTCTCCTCCTCTTTTCTGCTCCTGAACTGTGGGAGCTGAGACTAAATGGCAAAAAAACCCTCCCTTTTTTTTTTTTTTTCCCCAAATAGGATCAGTTTTCCCATCTGAGCAGGCCAACGGGTCAGGCAAATGCCAGCATCAGGCAAAGGAAAGAGTCGGAGATGACGCAAGGGGTGGAGAAGACATCATGAGGTCATGTCTTCTGCAGCAGCTCTCCATCAGGTCAGGGCGCCTGTAGCAAACTGCAACTTTTCCAAAGTCCAAAACAACTGCCTTTTATCAGTAAAAGCCTGTTCTCTTCCACTCACACAAAAAAAAAAAAAAGCAAGGAAGAGAACTGCTTCAGAGCAGGAGAACACAGAGTAGCCATTAAACTGAGCTGAAAGCTCTCCGAGTAGCACCACATCCACAATCACAGCAAGACAGAGGGAACCATCATCCAGCCTTTGAGATACCATTAAAAGAAAGGTTTGAAGGTAGGTTAGAGACCCTGGAAGATGGAGCAATTTGCAGGTAAAACATGAAAGAGAAAGTACCAGCGAGGGGCAGAAAGGGTTTAGTGTTTCTTTTGTACAATGAAACAGCATTGGTGGATGCCAGCAAACCAAATAAAATGAAGACAGAGAATAAAATACTGTTTTCACCGTTATCTCTGTTCAGAAATTCAGCACAGGGAAATAAAATGAAAATTTTCAAGCATGATCCTCTGCAGCCTCTTATCTTTGGAGCAGGTTACTTTGGCCAACCAATGGCTGAAGCTCTCTAAGATTTTTTGTAAAAATTGGGGAAACTAGAGGCCACAAAACCCCAGCCTATTTTAAAAAAAAGGCAAGAACTTGACTTACAAGCTCCGAAACTCCTTCTGAAGGGGGCAAATTTGCTGAAGCAGGACTGAAGCTCTTGCCCCACTGTGCCACATTTCCCAGGCACTTCTCAGGAGGGAGCAGCACTGCCTGTCCCCAGAGGGACTCAAAGCATCAGCTCCACACACAGCAACTACAACCACGTATAAAAGAGTCATTTTTTTTACTTAGGGGTTGGAAAACACACGGGGAGTCTGGTCACAGCAACATGGAAGCGTCTATGGCTTAGAGAGACCCAGGTTCCTTATCAGCAGCACCATGCACTGTCAGCTTTTAAGGGCTATCTGCTTTGAAAAGCAATTTTTCAGTCTCTAACTGCATTTGTACTTAGAATAGAATTACTGCTGTCTTAATGACCCTCATTACATTTTTAATTACAAAAAGTTCCGCCTAAAATTGTCCAGGCATTCGCACAAACTGCATTTAGCCACTCACTAAACCCGGGCAGATAAGACTAAGCACTGGTACATCCATCTTAAGGTAAAATTAAAACAAGGAAAATTATGCTCCGAGTTGGATATTCACAATGGTCCTTGGAATGCACCTCCTAAAATGATGAAACAAGGGCTTTAAGAAGCTGCAAGCAGAGGAGACACAGTAGCACTGAAGGAATATTGCAACTCCACAGCTTGGGGTTAGAAAATAGCTATAGTTCTATTTCTAGCATAGCAGCTGGCTCAAATAGCTGCCTAATTCACTTAACCCATTTTGTGCATAAGCTTTTTTGGCTATATATAGAATGGAAATAACTATATGAATGAGCAGCACTTGGCAAATGCCAGATATCAGCTTGTAAACCTCGATTTCTTTCCATATGTGTATATTGTGTAATACAAAACAGAGGTCCCAAATTTGATGCTCAGGTATTTGGGATGGTCTTAAACCTGAAATACAGTTTTAATTCATTTCAGTTGCTCTGCTCATCAACAAAACAATTTTCGCCTCAGATTCACCCTGAGGAAAATGTAAGCTTATGTTTTGAACACAGAAAAGGCCGTAGTTCAAATAAAGACAAGGCATCAATAAATAAACTGCAAAGCCTTTGAACACCCCCTGCCTTTCCAAAGAGTTCAGCCCCACGAGCAGAGGAGCTGCTGAAGTGTAGAGGAGGGGAAAAATTCAGCTTATAGCAGAATGAATGAGATTTTAGAGGGGTTTTTTTGTGGTTTTGGATTGTTTGTTTTGTTTTGTTTTTTTTTTTACTTTTTAAAAAGACATTGCTTACATTAAAAGACACTCAGGATGCTTCCCTATGTTCTGCAGGACAAGTATTTCTGCTTGATTGGAACCTCTGTAACACTATTAGCATTTACAGCCATAATTATTATGTCTACCACTTCCACAGGACTCACCACAAGAAGTTTTTTCGTTTGAATAACTCACCATGTTCTGAGAGATAACTAAGTCTCCTAAGACAACTTTAGAGTTTGCTTAGAAGTTCTGCCATCACTTACAGGCTCATCACAAGCAGCCCACTGCAATAAGACCCAGCAGAGGGTAAAGTTTCCAAGTGCCACCCTCCTGGCCATAAAAAAAAATGATCTCTTATTTGCACAGGAATATCACACACAGATATTCACAGCCTCAACTGGAGAAATTACTCTCAAAAGTGTCTATCATTACAACTGGCTTCAAAACAGCACCAGGTTAGGTATTTATATATATAAATATATATATACACACACACACATAGAGTGGTATTTACAAGCAGCATCATGAAGTGGGGGCTACATCTAGAAGTCACAGCTAGCTCTACACTACCAGGTACGTAGCAAGACAAACAATTAGGCCAGGTTTGTTTAAATGAAGTTTGAACTAGCATATCAATTAATTCAGCCATTAAAACCATTTGAAGGAAATGTAACAAACACCCCAAACGCAGGAAGGGGAGAGCCCCTTCATGTACCAACCGCACCCTCTCAAAACACATTTTGTAAGACTCCTTGGCTGGGAAAATATTAGGAGAACGTTCAATTCCTGTAATAAATAGTGTCACTGCTGAGCAGGGGACATGGGCACCCACCAGCCAGGCTGCACGGGGCACAGACCTCCCAATAAAACAGAAATTCCAATAAAACCCAAAGTGAACTCTAGTTCAGAGCAGAGAGTTTCTAGAAACACAGGTAATAAAAAAAGATGATGCTGAGTATCCCTTACAAGTATTCTGGGGTGGAACAACTTTTACAAAGACACAAAGACTCTTAAATGTTATAGAGGTGTTTCTTCTACTGTTTTCTGCAGGCTCCAGGCAGTTCCGATGGGCACAATGAGACACATGATATGCACAGAAATAGGGAAAGAAAGGGTCTTAAAAAAGATAAATATACAAAATAAAAATAAAGAAGGATCAAAGGAATCAGTACAGCTTCCTACTGCTTCCCAAGTACATCATAGAATCATAGAACGGTTAGAGCTGGAAGGGACCTTAAAGATCATGGAGTTCCCACCCCCTGCCCTGGGCAGGGACACCTCCCACCAGACCAGGTTGCTCCAAGCCCCATCCAGCCTGGCCTTGAACCCCTCCAGGGATGGGGCAGCCACAGCTTCCCAGGACATATCTGGAAATATATCAATATATTTGGAAGCTGTGGGTGTGCTGGAGGACAGCCCCCAGCTTGGATGGGGCAGGACAGTCTCTCTGCAGACACACAAGATGCCCCCAGCAGCCCCCATGGATGCATCTGCTCCATCTCCCACCCATGCTCATTTTCTAATTGACAAATTTGTTCTCTCTCTTACCTACTCTATCCCGGCATGTAGTTATTTGAGCAGCTCATAAGAACGCAGAATATCCCAAAAGAGAACTTCAGAAGAAGCTTAATTAAATAACCGATTACTCTTAATGTTTAAAAGATAAATATGTGCACATACACTTCCATGTGATGAGCTCCCAAGGGAAAATTTTATAAAATAAGCATAAAGTGTTTATTTAACTCAGAGAAGCAATTAAACCATTAAGAAGAGCTCAAAGTAGGCATTATGGTGATTATCCCTTAATTGCACGCATTCACAGCAGTGACATACAAACGGCAACAATAACAGCTATGTTACACACCAATCTTTTTCTGACCTGGGCAGATCGCACAACAAATCCATCAGCAATATATATTTAACAAAAAGCTAATTTAATTTAACTACTCGAGTTTTTCCCTACCAGCATGGAGATGTCTATGACCGCTGCTCCTTACACCAACTGGAACAGGCTTGAGTTTACTTCAATGCGAATAGATGAAGCTATTTATTTAATCTGCTTTTCATGACATACTATGTAATGTCAATGAGTATCTAATTGCAATACTCATCTGCTCTATTCATCTATCCTAATTGCAGCCACTTGATGTGGCAGTACCTGACAGTGTCCCCTGCCATGTCCTCTGCTGAAAGTGTTAGAACCTCCAAGATCCCACAAGAGATGGTGGCACAGAGGTTTGTGTGTGTTGTCGAGGCAGGACTGGTGGCCATTGGCAGGTAAACTGCAACCTTAGGAGCTCCTTTGGTGAAACACCACTTCAAAAACCCTTCCAACTCAACTAATATTCAAGAAACACCACTGAGAAGTCCCAAACCTTCCATTTTCCTTACTTTGCAGATGGGGCTTCCAGCTCCACTTACCACATACGAACACAGGCTGCAAAATTCCACCATGACCACAGAGGAGCTGAAATGCAAGAGGCTGAAGACTTTTTCCACTCGCCAGCATCTCCCGTGTCCCACAACTGGGGTAAACAAAGTAATTTTATAATTCCCTTGGCAGCGGCAGCAGAAGGCACCGCCGACAGGAGCGCGCTCTGCTCCAACCACACTGGAAGAGGAAAGAGGCTGCCAAAGCATCTCATCGCCAAGAAAATTACAATATGATAGTCTTAATTATCCTAATTGTATTTCCTGGTATTGAGGCAGGATTAATATAGTGTTTCTTATGCTAGACTTCATAAACACAATCGGTTTCAGCTTAACTCTTCATAATTGTATTTCACAGTTCTTGCAAACAATTAGCCACCAATTATGTTCATTCCGTTTTACAGATGACTGATAAACACTCCAAATATCAGAATTCTCCCTCAGGGGAGGCAAATTACTTCTAACTTGTTAAGTAAACTTAATGAACCCTCAAGTGAAAACCCTGTGGGCAAATCACCCAACAGCGCTTGCTTGCCATTTCCACGCTGTTACCAAAGACTGGAAGCATCTTCTACCAAGATGCTTGGATCAGCTTTGGAGGTGATGAAATAGCCATATCATGGAATGGGTTGGGTTGGGGTGGGACCTTGAGGATCATCTAGTTCTGATCCCTCTGCCCTGGGCAGGGACACCTCCCACCAGACCAGGTTGCTCAAAGCCTCATCCAGCCTGGCCTTGAACCCCTCCAGGGATGGGGCAGCCACAGCTTCTCTGGGCAACCTGGGCCAGGGTCTCACCACCCTCACAGTGAAGAATTTCTTCCTAATATCTAACCTAAATCTCCCCTCTTCCAGTTTAAAACCATTACCCCTTGTCCTATGGCTCCACTCTCCAATCAAGAGTCCCTCCCCATCTCTCCCATAGCCCCCTTCACATACTGGAAGGCTGTTATAAGGTCTTCCATATATACATGATATTTAAAAATGACTTATATGTTGGTTTTTTTATGTTCTATCATATATAATAATCAATTATGATCTACCATATATAATCATTTATATATAAGTATATGTATAAATATAAACATATGTTGGTTTTTTTATGTTCTATCATATATAAAAATTATGATCTACCATATATAATCATTATATATAAGTATATGTATAAATATAAATATCACAGACACATTCATGCACAAATACTCATTTTAGACATTAGCAAAGCGTCTGAGCTAATTTAAGTTTCAAGGTAATGGGTGCTGGGAACTAGACAGGACAGATCTTATTATTTTTTCTCCCGTCCCTACTTGCCATGGCCTGGCCACCAAACTCAAAGGCTCTGGCTCACACAATGGAGAATGACGGGCATTGTATTTGAGGCCCCTCTCCAGGCACAGCTCCAACGTTCAAAACAATTCCGCCAGAAACCTTCCAAAAAATTGTTATGATGAGATAATATCGTCTGCCGCGACAAAAATAGTATTTTATACAGTTGGGCCGAGGTCAGCCACGGCCACCTCGCCAGGATGGCATTTGGAAAGATTGACCCTTAGCAGATGCAGGCTTGATAATCTAAAGTATGAAAGTTTCTAGGAATTTGAGGCTGGATTTTTATAAATAAGGCAGTGCAGCCTCACTTAATGTGCAAATCACTTAAAAGGTGACATTTGGATAAACAGGATGCAGACAGTTATAGGCCACACGGTTACTTATGCAACTTTGTTGGAAAGCTGGATGGACAAAAAAAATAAAAAATAATCAAGTATTTTGAGCTGAAATAAAATGAAGACTCCTGCTCATCCAGCACTGGCAATAGCAAATTGCCAATAATACAACCTAACAAGAAGAACATCCCTTGTGATAAAACCTTACACCAGGGTTTCTGCAGGGGCTACTCAGCTTCCTTCTTCCACACCTGTGGGGTCACCAGCCCTTCACTTGTTAGGAGAATTAAAAACAAACCCTGCTGACAAATAACTTGCAATATTTCATTTGCACACTGAGTTAACATATTCCCGGGCTACCAACTTAAATTTTAAAACCTCCTATGGAGTTTACTGGCAGAGAATTAAGAGCAACTCAGAGAAGAAGGAACTGCTTCTTACAAGCCACCTATGCTGTCATGTTCCCCCATCCCACCCCCAACAGAAACAGAAGGAATAAGCCTACAAAAAAAAAATAGCAACAAGAAAAAAAAAACACCCCAAACACACCACCAAAGCTGTTGTTAATAATATAATCAAGCAGTCCTGAAGTTGTAAGCAATAATCAACCACAGCTTATAAACACAGCATTTGCAGGACCCTGCAGCTGAACTTTAAAACAACAGGGGGTACAAGTTACAACAGAGAATTTGGTCTTGTGCTGAACATTGGAAAAAAAAAAAAAACAAACCACCCCCCACTCATCTCTAGGAGTAGATTGGTTTTTAAATAGTATTTGATGGTCTCTGACCCATAAAGGAAGAAAAAAATTAAGTTTTCTAGGAGTAGATTGGTTTTTAAATAGTATTTGATGGTCTCTGACCCATAAAGGAAGAAAAAAATTAAAATTAAATTTCGTGGTGTTTAAATGAGTAAATCACAGCATATGTTCATGTGTTTTGATTATATTGGTCTTAAACATCTCAGAATACAAATTCAGACTCTAGATGTACTTTTTAGATAACTGTTCCTGATACTGCTGGATGGCAGACAACTGCTTCCAAGGTTGTCCCGAGTTACACGATTTCAAACTGGACAAAGGGGTTGAGTGGGCTTTTTTCTCTCCTTTTCATTTTGAAGCATTAAACAGCTGACTCAGCAATTTGTTTCTGCTGACAATGACATCAGGTCTCCAAACCTGTATTAATGAAAATATTCCTGATACAGAAAGTGATCTATCGACATCACAGGCACAGAACCCACCAAACTGCAGCGACTCAAAGAAAATGCTGGTGCAGAAGGAACAAAGTGAGACTCTTCAGGATATGATCACACAGACTGTATCTAAATATAGAAGAGGTCAGACTTTCAGAGGGAGAAAGCTACCCAACCCAAGAAATCTGACAACAGCAGAATCAACAGATGATTCAAACGCAGCTTCCGACAACCACTATAGACTTCTTTTTGGGTTTTTTTTATGATGGGAATAAATAAAATTCAAAATTCAGCAAAACCAAGAAACAATCCAATTTACATTCTCTACCATCAAGACATTTAAGGTCAGTTCATTATTACTATTTATCCAAGTTAAGATATGTTTTAAAATTAGGAATAAGAAACGTAACAGTAATAAAACCCCTGTAATGATTCTAAACAACAATGTGCTTTATCCACATCTCCAATCCTTATCTCCTACCTTAGTGTCACAATTGACAGACAATCTGCCCTCCTGCCACAGTAGTGACCACAGTGTTTCTTCAGCCTCCCTCAGGGAGGGACTTCGATCTGCAGTTCCCTAAGGGAAGTTCCCGGAACAACTATTTGGAAATTGCTACCAAGCATCTTTCCACCTCCCCCTTCATCCCTCAAATGGGCAAGTAAAAAAAACACCAAAAAAGCCTACACTTAGAGCCGTCTCTTTTCCTGGGTTAACAGTCTGACTGCATAGAAGGAAATGCCCGCCCTAGAATTTTTATAAATATCATCAAGATATTCACTATGCTAAAGTCAGGCAGTCACAATGGAGCATATGAAGTTAATTAAAAAAAAAAAAAGATATAAAACTGGTAGAACCTGCTTGGTGGAAAATATAGTATTTCTTTCCTGCAAGGAAATAGTTCTTGATATGCTAAAATACAGAGAGTGTCCAGAGGCAGGAGGAGCATAGTTTTGTACAGCACAACCCAGCCTCAGAAACCTGGGTTTGAAGAACTCACCGGCCAAACATAAACCTCGAGTTCTTGCAAGGCAGCAAAATCTGGAAAAACCACAATTGAACAGAGAGAACATCTTCTCCACTGGAAAGTCTGAACTGAAGAATAGGTTAAAAAAGAAATTCATAGCACTCCGGCTTGTGGTCCTTCCTCAAAGCAACCTGAGGGTGTTCAGTTCCCATGGACAACCAGCAACACGATGCTCAAGCTTTGGAGAAGGAGCCCATGGCAGAACTGACCCCGGAGGGTTAATCATTCCTCTCGTTTGGATAATACATTGTCTTTAAATCAAGGTTAATTCCAATTGCCACAAGTCACTTCTGGTTTTGGCACACGGAGAACATCTTCTCCACTGGAAAGTCTGAACTGAAGAATAGGTTAAAAAAGAAATTCATAGCACTCCGGCTTGTGGTCCTTCCTCAAAGCAACCTGAGGGTGTTCAGTTCCCATGGACAACCAGCAACACGATGCTCAAGCTTTGGAGAAGGAGCCCATGGCAGAACTGACCCCGGAGGGTTAATCATTCCTCTCGTTTGGATAATCCATTGTCTTTAAATCAAGGTTAATGCCAATTGCCACAAGTTACGTCTGGTTTTGGCACACGGAGATGGCAGGACTTCAATTACCAGAATTAGCATCCCCTTAAGAGGGTGTCCCACTGCACGTCACCCTAAAGGCATGGGGACTCATCAGATCTAGTATCTGAGACAAATCTCAGACTGTAACAAAGCCAGGATACCTGAACATTTCTCATCTTTCTTGGTGTCCTACTCCCTACTTCCTTATATATCTTCCCTTTCCAGGAGACTGATAAAAATGGAAAAGACTTTTTTTTATATTACACAAAGAGCTATTTCTGGCTGTAACAGCTCACCCCAGCTTTATTTTGTAAATGCCAACCTTTACCTAACACTGCGAATCAAACCACGGAGAGATTTCACTACGTACTAAGAACAAGCATGAATCCAAATCAAAGAGGATAAAGAATAAAAGGTAAAGTAAAGGAAATCAAATACTTGCCTGCAAGGAGGAGTAATGGAATTTAATAAGGCTGATGGAATAATTTCTTTGACTCTTCTGGCCAGCAAATATAATTTTTCAGATTAAGAAAGCTGAATATAATTGCTTTACGAACTTAGAAGTAGAGCTGCGCTAATACACTTTTAAAAGACTGAAAGCACTGACTAATGTGTTTGCAATGCCTGGAGTCCAAGCAGACTGGGTGAAGAATGTGGATCTTGGATTTTGAAATCCTGACACCATTGACTGGAATGTACTGGGTTCACAATTGGAGGATTATTTGAATTCGAGCAGGACCGACAGCAACAACTCCAGCCTTTCTGCAGAGCTGGGCTTGTTTTTACTGATTCACTCACACAGGCTGCCTGTGCTTTGGGGAGAGATCCACAGATACACTGAGAGTGAGATAGATATATATATATACACATACACACATAAACCAAGGACACACACAAATCCCAAACACAAGTCCTGCATATTTACAAACCCAAAAAAAGTTCAAAATTATAGCCCAGACCATACGTCCTAACATTTGTCTTTAAAGTCTGCTGTTCTAATTCTAGAGATAAATGCATTTCCCAGCAGCAGATTCTTAGGCATTTAAAAAAAAAAAAAAAAATCAACGAAAAAATCTGCATTTTACCAAAGGACAAACTTCACGAACGACTTCTCTGCTCACTTAAATGTTATTCTGCTGTGCAGCAGGATTTTTTGGTTTTATATTCTCACAAACTAATATAGTCTGAGTCCAGGGATACACAGCAGCCCAGGGAACACAGCCCGGCTCCCCCCAGGGAGGGGGGGCTATGGCTGTCACTCCCAGGAAATAGTCAAACTTTCAGATTTAGAAAGATTAAGTCAAATCAAAAATTCACTTAGGTGTCAAGTTTCTTCTTTTTTTCTTTTGCCATATATCAGGGGAGTTACATTAAATAATAGCTACCAATTTGCTATATTTTAATCAAAAGGGATTTTTAAAGGACTAGAATATTCTACACAGTAAATCCATTACTGAAGGTGCATCTTACTCAAGATTTAACCCACACACACCCAAAAAAATTCCATAATTATTCTTAGCATTATCAGATTTAAAATAGAGAGGCTAAGTTTATTCGCACTGTAAACAAAGCATCCTATTGTTTACCTTTGGCTCCTTCCATGGTTTCCTATACTCTGTTGTAGTGTGCTAAAAACAAAACCTGTGAGATGAAAGAGCTTGGTGCTACTGACAGTAACATGGGGAAAAAAGAAATAAAATCTACTCTGAGTTAGCATCCCCTTGCTCTCTCTTCTCAGAGAAGGTTTCAGCACAAGTTTCACAAAGGTATGAAAGCGTCAAAGTTATTTATTGCATGTGTAAGGAATAAACAATGCACAATCAAGACTTCCATTTTCTGAGGTGACCAAACACTTCAGAAGCCAAACGGTCCATCCCTGAAACACAGGTGGAGTCGCCACAAAGAGCACAGAGGATAAAAGGCTCCACATTCTGCTATCTTCTGTTCAATGATGGGGCAACAGTGAGAACTGATTTCAGGGGCTGCTGCTGCTCCACATTCTGCTATCTTCTGTTCAATGACGGGGCAACAAGAGAAATGATTTCAGGGGCTGCTGCTACTTCATAGAATCACAGAATGGTTTGGGTTGGGAGGGACCTTCAAGATCATCCAGTTCCAAGCCCCTGCCCTGGGCAGGGACACCTCCCACCAGACCAGGTTGCTCCAAGCCCCATCCAACCTGGCCTTGAACCCCTCCAGGGATGGGGCAGCCACAGCTTCTCTGGGCAACCTGGGCCAGGGTCTCATCACCCTCACAGTCAAGAATTTCTTCCTAATATCTCATCTAAATCTCCCCTTTTCCAGTCTGAAGCCATTACCCCTCGTCCTATCACTACATGCCCTCATAACATGTCCCGCTCCATCGCTCCTGTAGCCCCCTTTAGGGACTGAAGGCCTCCCTGGAGCCTTCTCTTCTCTAGACTGAACAGCCCCAAGTCTCTCAGCCTAATCTCACAGCAGAGGGGTTCTAGCTCTTGGATCATCTTCTTTCACCTCAGATGGAAAGAATCCAGGAGCACGATGAGGGACCCATCAGTGCCTCTGCAGCCACAGAGCGATGGAGGGAGATGGAACAGGTAGATTTGCAACATTATGAAGACAGCCAGTGACCTGAACCTGTATTTTTTTGTTCCATCCATCTCGTTAGGCTTCTTTCATCCCCAATCTTTGATCCAACACCCACTGACCGATTCACTCACGTGTGCCCTTCCCCGTTCTCATCTTGGCACCTCCGTCCCCACCCAGAACACGCCACACTTGTCACTCGCATGACGTCCCATCTATTTTCAACTCTTTCCTTTTCCCTCCAAGAAACTGACTCACTTCCTCATTTCCAAACTCATACGAAAGGGAAATAAAGAAAATAAAGACTTTTTTTTTTTTTTTGGTTTGCTTAAACTAGACTGAAGAGCCTTATTTCACTGACACACAAGCTCTCTGGATATAAACCTACCGCTATTTAGCCTTTAATACTACCCATTCCTTTGCATTGCCGGAGCAAACCACACCCACCCACCAAATTAAAGGAATAATAATTCCAGGAAATCTTTCATTTGAGAAACCACTGCTAGATTTTTAGCATACTTCTGGCCTTCCTCTTAAGTTACTCGCTTTTAGAGCCGCAGAAAAAGCAGCACTCAAATTTAATTCGGGCATTTTTTGGTTTTACAAGATAAGCACAAGCCCTCGAGTGCTTTAAGTTCGCATCAGAATCACAGAATGACGTGGGGTTGGAAGGGACCTCTGGAGATCATCCAGTCCAACCCCCTGCCAAAGCAGGTCCACCCAGAGCAGGTCCCACAGGAACGTGTCCAGGTGGGTTTGAATGTCTCCAGAGAAGGAGACTCCACCACGTCTCTGGGCAGCCTGTCCCAGGGCTCTGCCACCCTCACGGGAAAGAAGTTCCTCCTCATGTTTAGGTGGAACTTCCCATGTTCAAGTTGGTGCCCATTTCCTCTTGTCCTGTCCCTGGGCACCACTGAAAAAAGACTGGCCCCATCCTCCTGACACCCACCCTTTCAGTATTTATAGGTGTTGATCAGATCCCCCCTCAGCCTTCTCTAGACTAAAACTTCTCAATAGCAAAATACTTGAAAAAGTCACTTGAAACAAATAACAGTATTAGTAAATCGTGTGTGTTCATTATCCTGTTCTAATTGCAAGGTGTAACCAACCAAAAGTTATTTAGGTCTCTGTCTACTCCACAGACACACCATTGCACATCTGCATCTTGTCCCTGAAAACCACACCAAAAGCCCATTGAACCCAGACCCTTGCTCACCTGTTCAACACAAGAATTAAAGCATCATCTCTTTTCATTAGCTTATTTGTTTTCTTTGCACTTTTGCAATAAATGAGCAAAGTCTCTGTAGATATTTTCTTTGCACTTTTGCAATAAATGAGCAATTCTGTGGGATCAATGGATTGATCAATGGATCCATCACACAGTCTGCAGCAAAGTCTCTGTAGATGGTTTTATCAACATGTGGGTGACAAGCAAGTCCAAGTGGCACCAAAATAATAATTTTGTCCATATTATAATCATTTTGTCCATATTATTCACAGCACAGCACGCATGGCAGTTTGGCACTATTGCCTTCCAGGATGAAAATGCACGAAACAGATACTTGGGTACAACTTCACTGCCCCAATCTATGCACAAACTGCTGTATTTTTAAGTAATTTGGTATATGACATTTCCCATCCAGCAATAAAAGTTCCTACCAAAGATCGTAAGCTATCAGGTAAAATGCTGTATTTTTAAGTAATTTGGTATATGACACGTTTCCCATCCAGCCATAAAAGTTCCAACCAAAGATCTAAGCTATCAGGTCAAAACACCAGCCTTCAATCAATCACTAGGAAAAGGGGAATTTCCTGAAGGTGTGAGATTCTCGAGGAATCTATCTATTCTGAAATTTAGAAAGGAGAATAATTTTCCTTTTCAAATACAGGGGCAGCTGGTTTGGTTTCTTTCTGCAGTTGGTCAGGTCCATGTTCTCCCTCTCTTCCATGTCTCATTTAGCACGGTTATCCCCAAGCACGAGCTAGAAGCAATCTTTCACATAAGGGAAATACAACATCTATGGTTAGAGCTGAGCAAAGAAACGGGTGAGGATATGCCTTGCCCTTGCCCTTTCCTTGCAGAGCAAGTCAAATCCTGAGTTTGTGAAAAATTAAGTGGAAAAACGCAGAAAGGAAATGAAGTATTTAAAGTATTGACGTATTTATGAAGTATTTATTATCTGACAAAACTATATAAAAAGAGCAGCTTTTAAAATACTGATGATACAGCACATATACACGTTTCATCTCGCAAAAATACTGAATTTAAGATTCTAAATGAGTCTCCCTTTAACCACCCACAAGGGTACAGTTCTGGGACCAGAAGTTGGCCAGGGCTGGTGGCAGCAGAGGAGGAGCAGGGTTCTCCTCCCCTGCTCCCCGGGGACACCATGGTTCTCGGAGGAAGTGTACTAATACTTTGTCATCGAGACACACAGGACTGAAAAGGAACAAAGATTGGTCATCCCATCACACACAAATAAAGGATGTGCTTTATGTTTCCACTCTGTACTGCAGGGCGAGTGGCCAGGCTCAGACCCCAGGGCTGAACAGCCCCGGTGGGCAGGAGAACATCAGGTCCCTGCCAGATTCAGCTTCTCCCAACTATTAAACAAAGATTCTTCTCAATTAACCCCCAACATCCCCTCTCTTCATTCCTCTTTTGGTTGTTATAAAGGCTACAGAAGCCAAATATCACAGTATCTTTTCTATTTTGTGGGATGGAGGAGGCAAACCCTTCAAAAGTGATCCAGTAACACTAGTGCTGGTGAGAGCACCTGGAACTGCTCGTATACATCCTTGGATACCCCAATCCATGGACTGTGCCATTCAGACCCGTGCTGAAAGGGCTGGATTTCTCCAAAAGACCAGATTTATCACTCTTTTTAAATCCATCCTCTCAAGGAAACCTCTTCATGTCCACTGACCATCTAAACCATAACCTCCACGAGATGCTCCATCCAGCCCCACCATGATCTACAGGGCTTAGGAACCAACATCTTAAACAAGTCACCTCTGGCTAAAGAGAATAGGGACGAAGACAGCTGTAACACATCAGATGTTCAATTAAAAGTACCCATTTATTCCAGTTTTACGGAATTTCAATGGGGGTGGGTTCTCATTTGGTGTTATTTTTTATTTTTAAAGTTTTCACTGATTAGCTTACTGGTGAAACCCAGAAGAATTGGAAAATGGTTTTGTATTTAGGATTTCTCCACTATTCCAAAACATCAAATGTGCATCTATTCTTTCTGCTGTTAAACAATGATTACTCAATTAGCAGCTAATTACACTTCAGGGTGTTTAAAACAAAGGGTATTCCACCGAGGCTTTCCTCAAACAAGTGTCTGTCTTCCAACCTTGAGAAGACAAATGAAGATTCACTAAGTCTTCTTTTTCTCTGCTATTTTCATGTCAGTCCTGTAACACACACAATCACCACCATCCCCGAGATACCTCAGAGCCACGGAGCCAAAGGAGGTCCTGGACACAAAGCAGAGATTGCCAAGAATAACCTCAGAGCACAGGAAAAACAGAACCATCAGAAATCCTAATCTTGGTGTATTTGCTGGCTGGTCACAGTTTCTTCCACAATAAATCACTATTAACGTTATTTAAGTTCTACAATTGCACCATGAACTCAGCTTTACCAAAAAAAAAAAAAAGAAAAAAGCAACATCAATAGAGTCAAGTGCTCGTCCGTATTTGAAGCATGTACTTATTTCAGCAATATAAATATTTCACAATAAAGTTGAAGTTTTAGCATGAAAAGAATATCACAAGTTTCAGAGTGAACATAAAGAGCGTATACAAATAAACACATGTTCTTTGGCAGTTAATACTGCAGCTCTACTGAAAAAAAAAAAAAGGAGACAATCTTATGCTACAAATCCTAAATTAATTTGATGAAAGACTGCTGATGAGCACCAAACAAACCTCATTGGCACAAACATGTTCAATGACTGGGAATACAGAACCAGGAGGTTTCAAGTTGCATTCATTGAAATACACTGTCAGAACAACACAAAAAAATTACAAATAAATGGTGTCATAATTATACTTGTAATGGAAATTTTTAATGTACTAGCCAATATAAAGCATTCACCTCAAATAAAAGAAATAGCCAATTTTATTCCTCTGTTAATTGCCACATGGACCAATTTCTTACCACACAGCTTGTTGGCTATAAATCTTAAGAAGCAGTTTTAAATTGCTGCTATTATTGCTCATGAAGACTGAATAATCCTGGATGGTGTTCAGGGAAGCTTCTGTAATGTCTATCTCAAGCAACTATTAATTCCTCATTTCCATGGGGATGAAATTTCAAGCAACAACCAACAACATCTCCACAGCTCAAACGGGGGGGGCATAGAAAAGATGCAAAGAGACGATAAGATGGGAAGTTTCAAATATTTCAAACTCTTTCCTGTGGGAACGGTGCAGCACCAGAGCTGTTTGCCCAAAGAGTGACTTCCACAACTCAGGAGATGGTGGACAACGATGGGGTTGTCCCACCTCTGACACTACCCCTGCTTCCAGCAGAAGGCTGGATAAGGCGACCTCCAGGGGTCCCTTTTAATCCAGATTTTAATAAAAAGCATAGTTATCCTTGAGCAGCATGGTTTTAGTATTTAACGCCGTCTAAGAAACAGTCTTTGCTTGAGTAGATTTGAAATTCTCCGTCAAAATTCATTAGCTACACAATTATTAAACTGACTTTTTAGCCCACCATTACTATTCCTTTTCTTAGGAAAGGCCTTCGAATGAATAGCCAGCTGAGATTGCTGCTTCATGGCATGAAGATCTGGAAAGGACAGGGGAGGCAACACCATCCCTTCTCAATAAAATAAAATAATGGCATAAGCTCAAAAAAATATCACAGAAAACAGTATTAGCAGTAGAGCCACATAAAGTTTATTCCCTTTAAATTTTGATTTAACCTTTCTGTATTTACTGTAGACAGCGTCACACCTAGGTAAATATCTGCTTCACTTCAAAGTTGCATTTGCTGCTATCTAGAAACGCTCTTCACAGAATTTAATATAAAATCTGAAAGGTCTTTTGTCACTTCTCTCTTCAGACTCGTTACAAGATTTTGTGTATATAAAAAAGACAAGCACTAATTACCTTATTTGTACATTTTTACCGAGAGGTAAAACAGCAGTCAAAAGATTGCTTATGTACTTTTATTCTATATTGCATAATTAACCAGTTTAAAATTCTGCTCAAACCCAGTCTGACTCCTCCAAGCCCTCTGCAACATCTCTGCTTCTCTGTTCATTTTCTATCCCTCCCAATGCCTGTATGAAAACAAAATTGTTTTTCCATTGATATCCACTTAATTTGTTACTAGTTTTTAGTCTAACTTGGGATCTCTCATTTGCAGTTACTATTTGGTTCTAAGGAAACGTGCATATACACGAAATAATAAATGCTGATAAATGGCTGAGCAGAGAGAGCAACCTCCTGGACTTCCAAGAAATTCATGACTCATTCTGAGATACTGAAGTCCTGTAACACGTTCAGCAGCCACGTCTACAACTTCTCACTCTGAAGTGCTTCGCTGTATTTCCAGAACTGCCTATCACGTTTGTGTAGGGACCAGAGAACAAGTTTTCCATCCATGCAAACAAATGCCCGTCCGCACGTTCCTGTGTCCTCTTACCTTGGATGCACTGCAGGGTTCCATCCTCAGTCCTTATTGTAAAGGTTTCACCTGGATTAACTTGAACCAAAAAGACCTGCCGAAAGAAAAGAAAAAAAAAAAACCACATTGGTTTCACTGTCATCTTCAAAAATTAAAGTTCCAACCCAACACCATCTCCCCAACTACATGCATTGGTTTCACTGTCATCTTCAAAAATTAACGTTCCAACCCAATACCCAACCCAACATCATCTCCCCAACTACATCTCTGGGTACCAAGCAGGGTACCAGCAGGGTCCAAGAGCCAGCAGAGATGTAAAGCCTACCTACACGTCTACATTTTCAGAGCTGGAATAAAGACCTAACTCTGTTGTGTGCAGGTGAGAATTACAGCTTCGGGTTCCACCACTAAACTCCTGACAGCGTGTTTAACTTGGCCAAATACTGGTAGCTAAGGATGTAAATCTTTAGCCCTCTGGCACATGAGAGCAGACAGCACGTAACAAACTCCAGCAGGCAGCACCGAGCCAGACCGGGACTTCAAATTCACAGGAATATAAGTTTTTTTGGAATATAAGGGGAATCGACCCATTGAATTTTTAAAAATTTGTCCTTCAAAATAACAGATAATGTCCTACACATAACAGATCTCACTTAAGTAAAATCTGTAGACACACACACAGTTCAATAGTCGCACACAGAACCAGGAATAAACTATTTATTTAGTAACAAATACTTTTTTTTTTTTAAATAATCAAAATATCACCCCAGAGAACCAGGAATAAACTATTTATTTAGTAACCAATATTTTATTTTTTTTTAAATAATCAAAATATAACCCCAATCTCCCATTGCTCAATTCTGCAGATGATGTGAATGTCACAAAGACCAGGAAGAACCACAACGCATCCAATTCAGTCTATGTTGTATTCATCTTTATTCCTTTTCAGGTGTCTAAAATCATGGCTTTAAAAATGACTATTTAAATTTATTTCTTTAATGGCGAGTTTCACTGGGAGCTAGTGATCATTTACCCCTTGTGAAACTTTTACCCAAATATTTTAAACACATTTCTGTTAAACTTCGCATTATCAGAAGTTCACTCAAAACCTAGATTGATCTTGGTATAAATTGAAAATTTAGATTTATATCTTTTTGTGAAAACTCTCTCTAAATTTAGGTCTGGTCTTTATATTCTAGGACACCTGCATGCAGAATTTAATCATTCAATATGGAAAGACAGAACTTGAATTAATGTTGTGTTTCTGAATTCCTTAAGCTAAATGCATAAGATAATTATTGCCTAGATGACCTTTTGAATTACAGTAATTCTACAGAAACCCATTATTCCAGCAACAATTTTACAGCACAAACTGGAAATCAGAAAAAAAAATGTCATACAAAAGCCATTATTTTGTCTGCAACAATAATTTCTCGGGGACCACTGATCAGGATGGATCTGAGCCAGCAGAGAGAGCACAATAAATGGTTCAGGAAAGACAAGAGGCACAAAGCCATCCCATCCCTAATCTCTGAACAATCCACATTTAACTGACAGTATTTAAGTGCTCTTTTGCTATGAATAGGCGTGGATTATCCACAGCAGGATACGGGCACGGGGTCAAAAGAAGCGCAGAGCAAAGCGGTGTCATTCAGCTTAAAAAATAAACCAGAAACCTGAACACAAAGGGGCAAAGAATCATAAAAGTATTTCATTAGCTCATTTGCATTAGATGTCTAAACCAACAGCTCTAAAGCTGGTTATTTATTAACACACTTGATTAAGGTAAACCAGATGCTCTAGGACATCATCACACCTTCGGAAGAACTTGGTCCAGCTCCTCCAAATACTCACCCTGACTAGACTGATGGCTTCTACATGAAAAACTATATTCTACATGAAAAATTATATTTTCTCTAAAGAGAGGGGTTGAGTTTAATGGCAGATATAAGACTGATTGTGACAAAAGGATTCCTCTTAATTCACGAGGCTACTCCAGAGTTATCAGAAGGGTATGATTTACAAATTCCTTTACAAGGAGTTACTGCAAAAGGCCCATCACCAGCCCAAATGTCTCATTAGCACCTCTGCAGTTGGGCTTTGAAAAGAAGTCCACATTAAAAACCCTTTCTGAAGATTATAGCCCCAGTAACAGCTGATGATGATGATGATGGTCGAAATAAAGCAGCATTATCATAGAATGGTTGGAGTTGGAAGGGACCTTCAAGATCATCCAGTTCCAAGTCCCTGCCATGGGCAGGGACACCTCCCACCAGACCAGGTTGCTCAAAGCCCCATCCAGCCTGGTCTTATCCTTGCCTAATTACACTGGTTTTTAACACAAACAAGATGTTCCACCCACTAATTTGTTTCCTAAATGGCAGTGGCCACCACAGCTTCATCCCCCCCATTGCGAGCCCATTGGGAGAGCCTGGGACTTCCATATAGTAGTTTCTATTAAAATGCTGTACATATGGAAATAATTCCTTATTGACAGTTCCTAGAGTATAACAGCTTAAAGATTTCATATTTATTTAAAAAACAAACAACAAACCCTGAGCACTAGTTACTGTCAGAAAATATGGGATTAAGTTGGTCAGAAAGCAAAAGCTCTCCATTGCATGCGGCAGGATAACAACCATCAACTCTACTTGGCCTGTCTGGAGTAGGGACTATACTATTTTGCCCAACTTTTAAGTACAGCCCCATAAAGACAAGAGACCACAAAATATTTTCACCCAGGACCTTGTTTTGAGGTCAACTATCTACTACATTGAAAGGATAACATCTGTCAAGTGGTAGTTGTGCAATTCAGCCATGAGGCTTTTCAAATGATACTGGTGCTCAGAAAAAAGTGCTTTGTTCTGTCAGTCAAGTTCCACCATGGTTTTCACCTAAAATCCAGTAAATCTAATCCTGGTTTCCCAGGCTCTTGAGTAAGTTTTTTCAGCTTCAGAGCTCATAAAATTCTATTTGTGAAACATGTACAATTTGTACATTTTACATGCTAACATTTTACCAGGCTGAAAGCCATAACAGATCTGGTTTTATTGATATTTGGACATTTAAATATATACACAAGTACAAAGATTTTCAAAGGAGGTCAGCGAGCTTGACTTCTATTAAACCAAGGAGGTCTTCTGCACCGAATGATGGCAGCCCCACCAGACCCACCCTGTCAGAGCAGTGGTTTTAAGTGCTACAGAAGCTGAAACACCAACGTTTGTAGAATTCATTCATTTCAGCAAAATTTCAGAAATATTAGGAGTTAAGGAGCAACCAGAGGCCCTGAGGTGGCCCTGAGCCACCAAGGCGTGCAGCTGGAAAGGACATCTCCAGGTCTGCAGGGTTTCTCAGAACAACCTCCAGCTCAGGTGGTACAGAAAAATCCATGCTAAAACCAGTAACCACCAGTGCACATAATGGACTTAAAACTTATACTGTAGGCAAGAACTGCATGGGAATAAAGTGCTGTAGTTTCCATTTCCTAAAATGTAAAAAAAAATAATAAAGTATCAAGTTCTTTAGATCGTAAAAGACGTTCTTCTGCACTGATTCTCAAATTAGCCACCTTTGAAGCAGCAGAAAACACTTCTGGGCTGTTGCTGGGGAAAGGCAGTTATATCAAGAGCAAACAGGAATAGCCAACGTGTGACTGATGTGAGTCAACACTGGAACGAGGGCTGGACCAGAGGGAAGCACATGGACCCAAGGTGGTGGTCTCAGCCCCAGGAGCAGTGACCAGGATGCTCCTGGGGCAAGACCCTGGGCTTGGCCCCACCACAACCTGCAACCCAGCCCCAGCCTCTCCTTTCAAGGCTGGTGTAACTGGAGTTTGCCCCAGGAACCCACCCCACCCCGTACATATCCCCCTGAGAGCCTGCAATTGCCAAGCACCGACTAACGAGCTGCAGAGCTGAGGTCAAACCATTAAAGCCAGCCCAAGTCCAGTATTAGATACTGGGCATTTTCCAGCCAACGCCCCTGATTTGTCCCAATTGCCTGGGACAAATAATATCAAGGCAAACTGCCACTTCTTTTGTTTATACACACCAAGGATGTCAAACTAATTCAAAGATTTATTATTCCCACGTCCTTCTAAACTGCAAAACCATGTTCTGCAGCCTGGGACGCAGCTCTTCTGCTTCCTTTCCACACGAGGGATCTTAACGAGAACACTTTGTTGCTGAAGCTTTTAATTAAAAATCTGAGGAAAGCAATATAAGAAGCCTAAAGATAACATCTTTATTTTAATGAAAACAAACACAGACGATCTTTAATTGCCCTGTGTATCTTTCAATACTCATCACCCCGAGTTTGCACATCTGTGAGATGGCAGCAAGACTGGAGGTAGTTTGAAAAGTTCCTTTGAGCCCCTGTTGCTGCAGCATCACGAGGACGTGGTCCCAGGACACTCCAGCCCCGTTTCGGTCCCCTGGGATGCTCACGTCAGAAAAGCTGGAGTGCAACAGCTACAAGTAGGGTGTCACCAGCACAATCCCAAAGGCTTTTTTTCCTTTTCCCTAAAGTCTACTCGGATGTTTGCTTTAGCAATTTAATCCAGCCTGTGCTGACGTCCAGCCTTACCTGCTGCATCCTCGGGGAAAGCTTGCTATCTCTATAACACACTTTGGTTTTTTTTGCATTTAAGAATGTTATTATATCTTACTTAAACAACCATGTTTGTTAAGGCTGATTAATGTTACTAAGTTGCATAGTTACTATAAATATTTATAATCACACACACCATTTGTCAGCAACTGCTCTGTGTCCAGACTAAGTTTTCGTGACAAGCCAAACGAACGTCACTCGTGTCTCCCTCATTGGTACTACCTGACCCTCGTATCTACTCGGAGCAGGGGAATCACAGAATGATATGGGGTTGGAAGGGACCTCTGGAGATCATCTAGTCCAACCCCTCTGGCACAGTAGGTCCTCCCAGAGCAGGTCCCCCAGGAGCATGTCGAGGTGGGGTTTGAATGTCTCCAGAGATGGAGACTCCACCACCTCCCTGGGCAGCCTGTCCCAGGGCTCTGCCACCCTCAAAGTGAAGAAGTTCCTCCTCGTGTTTAGATGGAACTTCTTATGTTCAAGTTTGTGCCCATTTCCTCGTGTCCTGTCACTGGTCACCTCCTAACTGCTTTGCTGCAGGTCACCCGTGAGCACAGAGGCAGCAGCTGGAGGAAGATGTTCACCTCCATCCACATGATGCAATACAATCCAATGCTCACTTTAAAGTATTTCCACTTCATGAGCACCTTTTCCTTGCTAAGGTCAAACACCCACTTGCTGTGGTGCATTAAAACCCCTCTTTAAGTGTTTTCCAATGTAGTGAATTTTCCCTTCCCTGTTTACACATACCAGGCTACATATAGCTACATACACACACATACAGCTGGGGGGTTCAGGATAAATTTGCTAATTTATTTGACTGCCATCTGTTATAAGTCTTCTCTAAAACTACTTTTTTCATGGACTGATGCTTCTCAACTCGGACACACATACAGCTGGGGGGTTCAGGATAAATTTGCTAATTTATTTGACTGCCATCTGTTATAAGTCTTCTCTAAAACTACTTTTTTCATGGACTGATGCTTCTCAACTCGGGTATTGTAGATGTCACCAGCTATAAACCTTTTTTGTCTTGAAATGAGCTTCCTATGTGCAAGTATCCCCTCCCTCTCCCCTGAAAGGACATTTCTACAAGTATATATATTTTAAAAAAATCAAGAAGGCATGAAGAAATAACTCTAAATTTTGGCACAAAGTTCACTCCCTCAGCTCAGCTCTGTTCAGGTGCAGTATAAACCTCTGCCAGCTGAAGTCTTTCAAGTTCTTTTAAGGTGCACAGATTTATTGTGCCCCAGGAAGCTACCAAACCTTGTTCCTCATTCAGATGTTCTCTCGTCTCCCTTATTCAAAGTGCGTGACCCGAAAAGAGAAGGACAAGCAGACACAGCACTACCTACAGTGCTTGGGCTCCAGCCAAACAGTGGGAAAAAAAAAACAGGGTTTTGTAAACACAACTTTATAAAGAGTGGGCAAGGAGAAAACTTGCTACACCGTTTGCAGGTGCAGCGAGCGAACCACGCCAAAATAAAACTTCCCGAATTAAATCCCCCATCATTCTGTACAGACATGCTATGGCACAACGAGCTGCCCCTCCACTTCATACTCCAAGCTTTTTATAAAGCTTGCTGTGGAGTTCCTACAGGAAACCACTGAAATTCTTGGACCAAAAGGTTAATTATCACTCCCTGAATCCCCACGGGAGTTACAAGTGGATTAGAAGCAGAAACAGAGTAAGCAGCAGCTCTGGAAGGGGCATGAAAGCATTAAATACAGTCAGCAGTAGTGGAAATTAAGTGTGGGAAACTTTACAAAAAAAAAAAAAAGCCACTGCTAGAAATGCCATTTTGGGTAGTTTAGAGAAGAAGGATTACTGTCAAGCCAGCGAAGACATTCCCAGCTCTGCCCTGTAGAGCTCTGCAGCACTTATCCCCAAGAAGATAACAACAATTAAATGTTCCTGTGTAATTGCCTGACAATACAGGGCTGTTTACTGGCAGAATTGCCTTCTGCATCGCTCTCCAGCTGGCTGCTGGCAGAAGGGAAGGTGTTTCACCAGCTCCACTCTGCTCTTTTCTATATATATTCTATATATGTATAAGAACTGGTCTTTTGAGAAAAGCCTTCTCTGTGAAGCTCAGTGTTGCCAGGTACGTCTTACAGCACAGCTCTGCCACAGCTGAGACTTCACCTAAGGGTGAGAACAGCAAGTGCCCCAAAGCATCTCAACAGAAGCTCCAAAGCTGTGGTGTAGAGATCTCCACATGCCCAAGCTGTGATGCCTTCTTACCGCCAGCTTCTCGTAGAGACTGTAATTACACCCTGGAAAAGCACGTGTCCTTATAAAACTAGCACCTACTTATCAAGTAATATAAAACACCTTTATTAAAGATGTCATTCTTACACGAATCAAATCCAAAGGCTGTTCCTGCCTTACAAGGAACTAAGTTAAATCGATTTCAGCAAATATGTAAACTTTGCTTCTACTATAAATAAGAAATTACATCAACAGTAATTAATGTAGTCCATTTGCGACTACTATATGGCAAAGATCAAGCATTTATTCCAATTTCGTTGTGTTTTAGAACTGTACTTTTAAAAAATGAATACATCAAGTAAAGCTTCAGGAAGAGGATGAAAATGATCAAGGGCACATTCAGACTAGAGGCCAAAATATCTCACAGAAAACTGATATTCCAGCTACAAGTACTTAAAGAGATAAGGCGATGAGGTCTACGCACATTGTCCAACAAACATCTATGCAGAAAAAGAATCTGGCCCAGAACTGTTGTGCTGAGTCATATTGGCATCCCACAGCAAAAGCAAGAAGAAATGCACTTCCAGTACGTCAGCAATTCTTTTTACTCCAAAACATTAGCCGAGAAGCTGGTTTAAAGGCAATGGAGGCATCCGCCAAGCGAGGCTGCTGAATCATCACTGATGGGGAAATTCAAAGATGGGACTTCGAGCCCCATCTCAAAGGGAGCTCAGAAGACTTCATTTATTCTTTCTGTAATTCAGAAGGACCCACTCAACAGTCTCACCTGATAAATGGTTTCCAGCAAGGAGGAAAAGGCGTATTTAGAGAACAATTATCCTATCCAATATCAGTAAGATAGTTCCTTCACTTAAGTATATTAATATTGGACTTGACTGTAGAGCCATTAAAAGCTTTCTTTTAGATTTTTTCAAGTCGAAGCACACTGCGGAGAAATGACTTTTAAAATAAAATAATAACCACAGCATTGAAAATCCGTATCATACTGAGAACCCAGATAAGCAGGCAGAATAAGAAGCTTACAAGAAAAGCAGAAATTATTCTTCCTCTCAAGGTTGGTGAAGCTCAAAGCACAGCTTGGAGGGAAGAACAAATGATCAAGGGAATGAGAAGTAACAGAATGGCATTTTATATTGATTCATGAAGGACGACTTATTTCTAACTTGGTTAAAATACTTTGCAGAACTGTCTCAAATCAGGAGGGAACCAAATTGAGTAACACAGAAAAATCGCTATGGTAGATGTTGTACGAATAGAAACATTAAGCCAAGATGACAGGTTTGGGAATCTACCAACTACCAGCTTGAACCTCCAGGCTGTATCCTGACGTGAAGGCATTGCTGCGGCCCTGTAATCATTCTACCTGCTTCTGATCAACCTTATTAGAGAGTAACTCCCAAAAAAGATACGAAAGCAATGATAAACTCACCTTCCTTCAAACGCCCACCCAAAATGCACTTCTGCTCCTCTAAAATTTATAATAAAGCACAGGGATATGCACAGGAGTGCAGGCATCAGTACACTTAGGTAAGCAGAGAACAGCAGATATCTCAGGACTCATCACTTCTCCATTTCATTCCTTCGTCCCATTTTTTTCAATCCCAGCATTTTTGTTTTAAGTTCTTAAAATCTCATCATAGATACTAGTAAGATGTGTGGACAACAACTACCTCAAGTACACCATGAGACTAACTTTCTGCAAAACCCTCAAATTGATAGCATTTATAGTCATTTTTTCAATCCCATTATTTTAACTTCAATGAATACACATGCAAACAATCACATAAAATTTAATGGTACACTCAAAGCATGGTTTTTATACATCTTTCCAGTGTAAAGGCAGATTTCAACCTTCCAGGAAATGCTCTGCCTTCCCTAACATTGGAGAAAACCACCTCCCCCATCTTCAAAATCCCTTGGTGGCCCTGAAAGAGTTTCTTTAAACCAGGTACATTCTGCAAAGCTCACTGACCTGCTGTGATCCATCGCCATTCACGATGTGGGGCATCATGGCTACCTCCCCGTTCAGCAACGGCGGCAGCTCCAGCGGAATTTGGTCGGTCATCATCATTGTGACGTACATTCATGGAGAATTTTCCTCAACGGGCTTCCTGCAAGAGAAGCATCAGTTAAAGAACCTGGAAAGCCCATTTGTACTTTAGAAGGTCCCCAGCATCATGCAGATTTTTGGTATTAAGGTGGCAACCTAAGCAGGACACCTGTTTTTCTAACGGGATGCAGATGGGAGCTTGATGCACTCAACGGAGGTTTGAATTGTTAGATGAAGAGCATGGAAAGTCAAGTTTCCACACAGGACTTCCAAAAACCAACCGGCCAGATTTCTGCTCTTTCCCAGGATTACAACCCCCAGCCCTCATCGAGCAGCTGAAAGAAAGGAGTTTGGTGATCCTTCAAGTGAGGTTTGGTCCGTTCCTAAAATTGAGCATTCTGCTAACTACCGCAGCTCTTGGAACGACATCATCCACGTCGTTCATGTGTCACATCAGTTTCTCTCAATACCCACAGTTCAAAGCCAAACACCTTTATTTTCTTTCTAGGTCCCTGCAAACACTGCTAATTGCCACAACGAGCAGGCACTCAACTTTCACTTAAATCATGATCCCAAGGAGAAAGTTTTCCGCTGGAGCAGGAGGGACAGCACATCCCCCCTCTCTGAACGCCTCGTGCCGCACAGAGGACAACAGAAGATGATGTCACTCAAGGATTTGTGAAGAACCACACATCACTTCCAGCACAACCTCCCCCTTCACAGCTAACTGACGTGACACGTAAGCAGCGCTAAAACCACAGGGAGATTGCTTGGTAAAAACAAGTCTTAATTCAGCATTAATGGGACCGTCATACTGTTTTATGGGGCAATAATCCAGTTCTTTAGCGAATAAAATGGATGACCTAATCTCATTACTTATCTAGACATCCGCACAAGAACTCCTAAGCAAAGCAACCTTACAGGTCCCACAGCCTCCTTAGCACCTCTCAGGACAGAGAATCCCAAAGCCCTCCCCCAAATAATTTCACATCCATCACAAATTCAAGTTGGAAAATCAAATCCGCAGTGACTTTGGTGGCTGGTAACAGCCAGGTAATCAGCTGGCACAAGACCACCAGAGCATAAAGAGGGGAATTTTTGGCCAAGAGCAACAGGGAAGGAAATCCCTGCTCACAAGGAAAGTGTTGTGGGATCTAGTATTTACGTGGGGAACTTGATTAGAGAGCCATAAACCAGGAGTTTAATTCATCTGCCCTGGAGGGGACGAAGGGCTGGGCCACCAGAGCTGGAGCCTGTTGTTCCTCTGCCCTGGAGGGGACGAAGGGCTGGGCCAATGTCACCAGAGCTGGAGCCTGTAGTTCAACAGATGCTGCAAACTTCACACCTACTCTGCCCCCAGGTGCTCTTAGGCTTTACATTCACATTACTACTTTTTCCTTTTAGTTTAACAACTAAACCAATAATTTAGTTGAGATACACTCTCTTCATTCTCGTCAACCTCTTCCAGAGCTCATTGCAATCCCACCACCTGCAGAGCGACTTGATGACCAGAAACATCCACCTGACCAGGGGCTGGTCAATTTAGTTGAGATACACTCTCTTCATTCTCTCTTCCAGAGCTTACTGCAATCCCATCACCTGCAGAGCTACTTGATGACCAAAAACATCCGCCTGACCAGGGGCTGGTACTCCAGCTCCTGAAGAAGACCACTTGTGTGATTTCAAAGTGACAGCGGTGCCCACACGGCCTGAATCACATCCATCCTTTTAACTCTTATCTCACAGACCCTCTTTACATCTAAGTAGTACCAGAAGACTAAAAGTGAGTTTGTTTTGCAAACTTTGCCCTGTTACCTCCAGCCATACATCTCATGACCAGCATTTTAATTTAACTCAATATTAAATTTAGCACGACTCTCACAGCTCTTTCCGGTGTTATTATCCGCGTGAAAACACCGCTTTTCTAATCATCACTTCCCTGAGATACAAACAGAGGCACTCTATTTTAACCCACCTTTAAATGAAATCCCTCCTTTCCTTTGAGACCCAATTACAGGACAGAAGTTGCTAGAAAGCTTGAGACACGGTCGGCAAGATGTTGGTACGGCTTTTCTAATCATCACTTCCCTGAGATACAGAGGCATTCTATTTTAACCCACCTTTAAATGAAATCCCTCCTTTCCTTTGAGACCCAACTACAGGACAGAAGTTGTTAGAAAACTTGAGACACGGTCAGCAAGATGTTGGTACATTCACAGCTGGGTTTCACCTCCCATCTCCTGCTGTCATCAACTGCTTTGTCCCAGAGCCTGGCAGTGATTTAGTCCTACTGGCCCCTCCACCCTGAAGAACCTGCCCTGCAGTGTACATCCATGGAGTAAGGACACTTGCTAAACACTCCTGGCCCCCAGGACCAAGCTCTACCATCCAGCACAGGTCCATGAGTGACCAAAGTCTCCCTGGCTTAGTCATTCAAAGCTCTGACCCAACCGCTACAGAAATCTGTCCCACAGACCAGAAGCTTTGCTCAACGCATTTTCCCCTCTCAAGTTTTGCAATAGTTGGAGCTTATTCCTAAATCTTTTGCTTCTCAGGACTTCACAGTCTCAGGTTTTAATTCTAAGATCCAAGTCCACAACCAATAGTCAACAGTGCTGGGGGTGGAGAGGAAGGAGCGGGGCAGTGTGATTTGAGATTTTTAGGGTTTATTTAAAATTATGTGGAAGAAGAAAGCATGTGAGGTTTTTTAACCATTTTTTAAATGCTTGGGATTAACAAAAGGTCCGAAAAAGCCTAATACTGAACAGCAGAGAGAACATTGGGGATGGCAGCTTTCAGCAGTAACAGACTGACTCAGTCAACGGTCAGTCGTACCTCAAACTACATTTGTTATACATTTAGTTAGATTTCTGTAGTTTTTGTGTGCGTACAGATATATATCAATAATCTTATTTATATATTTTAAAAGAACGCAACGTTCGCAGGAACTATTTTAAACCTATGTAAAACAATATCCCTCTCCCCAAAATAAATGACAAGTTCATCCAGTCTGAATCTGAAAGCCCCCGCTTTAATGGAGTTTAAGCGTCACGCCGATGCTATTTTCTTAAGGAAAAAAAGCCAGACTGTAGCTTGAAGCTACATATTTTCCTAATAATATTTCCATTCCAGGCACAACCACCAATATGTTGAAATTTATTTGCTACATGTCATTATTTAAAGTTTTACAGCTGCATTCCTTTTGCTTTATTAATGGTTTGTCACTACAGCCGTGTCTACACTTGCCTCGCTTTAAAGGGGGAAAAAAAATAAAAGAATTAGAAATAAAAAGGGCTTCCTTGATTTGTCAGGTCTGGTATGACCATGCCAGAGGTGGACGGGCTACAAAGCACAGCTGGCCACTGGCGTTTTGGTTTTAGTGGCATTTCACATCTATGTAACTCCACACACAGTTAGATGAGATGGGGTTAAAGCATCGACCACAAGACTGGCAGAATTCACACCAAAGCCAAAACCTTTGGAAACGGGCTTCAAATATTTTTTTTAAACTTATTTGCTCCTCCCTCCTACTTTAAACAGATTTATTCACCATGCATTCACACCCCTCCTAAAACCTAGCGTTCCCCCTACCTAGGGATGCTCATATAAGCGTACTTGATCAATACAAAGAAGGTGAAGTCTGAACACAAACACTTTCTTTTTCCTGTAAATTCAGGAACATCGATGGAAGAAAACACCAGACAAGGGCTCAAGGAGCCAGATCACATTTCAGGATATGAGAACTCTTCCTTAGCTAAAATACGAACTGCCAAATACTAACCCGCAGCTTTTTATTTTTTTTTCAGGTACTAACTCAAATGTGGGGTTTTGTCTAGAAAGCTGACTATATTTAAATTTTATTTTTTTTTTTTAAAAAAAAGCTATTTCCTGTGCGTCTACATTCCCTAGGTTTGGCTGGGAGGGCCCACAGCATCGCCAACATGGAGCGAGAGGCTGCATCTCCCCGTCGAGCTGCCTCCAGGAATACGGGAAATCACAGCTTCCCATCTTGCTGCAGAGCAAAGGAAGAAGAAACAGCCATCCAAGTCTGATGTTTCTCTCCCCAAACCAAAGTTCCAAACCTTTTGATGTTTTCAAGTGACTGTTACAAACCTGATTTTTCAATTCAGTACCGCAGTCTTCTGCTGATCACCGAGATGACTCTGTTTTCTTAAATTAATTCAATATGTGAATTACTAATACATAAATTAGTTGCACATGGCACCAGAGAGAAAATTAAAACACACAGAAGAACAAAGTGTAACTATCTCAAAACCAATGTCCATGTATGGAGAATTAATGTGACCCATCAGGTTACGTCAGAATTCTCCTGAAATTCCACAAGCATCATCAAGATACCCAACTCCTACTTTTCCTAGAAGGTTTTACCCACACTATAAATGGGTCTATAAGCCAAGAACATTCTTCTTTGTGATTTTTCTCCACCTTTTATCTTTTACGAAGCCGAAGAACCCCTTCCAGCTTGGGTAGACGAATTCAGAGAACCTGGCAGAAGCAACAGCGTGCTGAATATTCAGTCCTGTGACCGCTCAGTTTTTATTTCCCTGCAGCAGCCCATTAAAACCTCTGGAACAAAGCGTTCTGCCCTTTTATCGGAATCATCTGGAATTACACAAGTTGTACTACAGAGATGACAGACAGCTTTCCCATACCTACTAGAGCCACATATCCTGGTTTATTTAATATACTACAGAAATCCAGTACTACACACACGTTTGCACTCGTGCAGTGCTTACTTGGGGTTATTCTGTTTGAACAGAAAAGAATCTTAAGAGTGAAGCTACGCCACCTTCAATCCCAGTACTACTGCAGAAAAGGTTTGGAACACACACAGGGTATAAAACTTTAAAAGGAAGAATTCTCTCTTTCCAGCCTAAAAATAAAAAAAATACCTTACAATTTCAAGATGATGAAGTTCCTACACAGACGGTGCGTGCACACATGCACCCAGAGGCCCAAACGCTGCATGCAGCAATTAATAAACCAGCAAACAAAAACTCCTCAGATTTTCCACCAGATTTGTCCTCAGGCACGACGAGCAATTTGTCCACGGCCCAGCTGTGACCACAGCCCCTCCTGGCCACCAGCCACATCGCTGAACGAGACCATCCATTTCTCAAACTGCTTTCCACCAGATTAAACTCAAACACTACTCGGCAATGACAACCAACACACAAAGCCAGAGGAGCACGGGTGCTCAACCTCCCCTTCCTCAAATTAGGATAAATGTCTAATTGTCTTCATCAGTAACCACAAAATATCCTGCCTTTTTAACAAACCCCAGAAATTACATCTTATTTGCATATATGGTACCCATGTCTAAGCCCCCTCAAATGAAGTTAACCCAAAGCATTCCTTGTGAAGACAACTCAGGCACTGAGTATAGCTTCAAAGAGGACAGAATTTGTCATCCAACAAATAATAGTTTTCTTAAAATAGACACGATCTCCACTAATTCCTCAAATTCTTCAAAATCGTAAAAGACACCCTATTGAGGTTGGGAAGAGAAGGAGAGGCTTGTGTTAGAAGCATGTATTTTAATTGTCTTTTTAAATATCAGATTACATAGTCTAATATTTAGACTAATAGTCCTTTATACCTTTTTTTTTATATTTATATATACATATTACAAGGGACACTCTTCTACCATTCTGCATGTACTGGGTGATCTCCTCTTGCACAGTGGTTGATGTTGGATTACTTTCTTGATTAGAGAAATAATCCAACCCATCAGGAAATTCCTTGCTAGTTTACAGACATAGGAGAAGCCAGTTCAGGCATGATGTCAAAAGTCAAGTTTTTTGGATAACTGATCTGATGGCCAGCAGTCACTTAAAAGGTGAAAAGGTGACTGTTTCTCCCCTCCTACCAGCCCTTTGCCCTGGCTCATCGTGGGGCAAACCAGGATCTGCAACGAGGATGTTCAGAAATTGGCTGTTCTCTGACCACAGAAGGGAAGTATTTGTGATATCTCATCTCCATGCTCCAAACCACATCCTAACAGCACGACCAGCCCAAGCCCTCCACCATCCTCTGCACAGTAAGTTTGAATATGGATGGGTTCCCCCATCCACTGTGCTATATAAAGAAGCATTTGAGGGTCAATAATGGGGACAAGAGGAAGTAGGTGTCACTTAAAATGGTTTTGCCACGGTTAAAAAGTATGTATGGAATCACAGGCTCACGTCAGCGAGTCCCACTTAGCACCGAGATGTCAAACTTTAGAAACACAGGCCCCCAAGACAAGGAAGAGTCAAATATTTCTAGAAGAAATCTCACTTAAGGAAAGAAATACCATGAGAATCAGGAAACGCTCTTGAATTTTCTGCAGCCATTACCTGCAGCACGGATTATTATTCCATAAACCGAAATATTCTTGGAACCATTTGCTATTTTTCAGGAGTTCCTAAGTCAAATTGAAGAATCCTATCAAAGTCTGGTAGGTCAAACCCCATCACTGCCAATCATTACACGGTTGAAGAAACAGGTGCTTTTTTCCAGAGATATTTTGAAGCATATCCACCAGAGAAAAATAATCAGGGAAAAAAGTGCATGTATGTACAGAACTGCACGTATGTACAAACAGAGCATGTATACACACACCCATTTACTTATCTGTATGCACACATCCTCAGACACTAAGAATTTAAATCCATGACCCACCAGGAAGGCTCCGAATGAGAAGTGCTTCTTCTGCACCTTCTTTTTGATGCTGGTGTCTGCTCACAAGAGATGAAAGCGCTTACACGCAGCCCCGCTTTCCTATTGCATTTTGCGTGGTACACGTTAAATTTTAAGGTTAATTAAAACACATACAACGCAATTATGTTTTCACTGAAAAAGCAGAGCGGTAAATCTAGCCGCTTTCAAGAGACTCCTGCCACAGCTTGCCACTTGAATTGAAAAAAAAAAAAAAAAAAAAAAGAAAAGGAGTGGTAATAATTGTTCATGTAGAAAAAGCCTCTTGAGACATGAGCAGTACCTGGAGGTATGCGCACAGATGGTTGGTCAAGGCACAAACAGTCTGGAATTTGTCTTGTCTGATGTGCGTTCATTAGTTTAGTTAAATCACATCCGTCTGAAGAGCGACCTGAAAGCATTCCTTCCCTGTTTGACTGCAAACACGGTGGATTCATGTGAAAGCATCCAAACAGACAGGCTGCTTCTCCCCGTAAGGATTTTGACGAAACACATGCAATTTTAAAAATCTGTTCTGACAAAAGGAAGCAGATTAGAGGGAATGCATACCTATAAAAACTCGCTGGCATTTTATGAAGAGGTAGTAAAACGCCTGCTGCTTGCTCTCCGGGCCATTTCACAGACAACAAGGCCACCAGTAGCTGGATCCTGTCTCCAGCAAGCTGGAAAGCATAAACATCCTCTCAAAAACTTAACCGCTGTAATTATTCAGTGGGTTTATTCCCCTCTAGTTTATTTTTGTTTTATATAACAACACATTTCAGCGTCCTCGGTACATTCCATCTCTAAAGACGGAATTATCAGCAGTACTCAATTCTACAGGGGATCAAGGCAAGTTAATGGTGGTTTTTTCCCCCACACTGGGGTGAGATTATTAAAACAGGGATCCAAAGGGTTATGATATGATGGTTTTCAGTAGTTTGCATTTATTTAGACCTACAATTTGATCTCACATTTTCAAGATTTAAAAATCCATTATTTTAAAGAACTACACTTTCACAATGCAACCAGCTGGATACCCCTCATAGGAAATATTTATAATTTCAGAACAGCAAACTATATTAAAAAAAAATAAAAAGGCCCTAGCTCAACCTTGAGACGAAATGAAATAACCAAATAACTTTACAGACGTCCCAAAAGCGAGCATCAGGACTGGGGAGATCAGGTCAAACAGCATCGTGCAGGAGTGGCTCATTTCACAAGGCAAGTACAACTCATCAGCATATAATAGCTCTGATGAAACACCAGAATAAAGCACGCTGATGCACAAAGGAGTCTTTTTACCAAAAGACAACTGCACACCACTAGTTGGGTTTTTTTTCTCCCCTGGTTTTCCGGAGGGGAATCTTGTGAAAACATGTAGGAAAAGGCAGCTCAGCCTCCTCCCAGCATCACACACGCGCCCCGAAGGCAGTCATAGTCGGGTGAAAACGTCATGGTGCTACATTGGAGGGAATAAATACAGCAGAAGTGAAACAGATCTCCAAAAAAAAAAAAGTTTTATTAGGTTTATATTAGCTATGGCTGAGCAGAAAGCCACAGGCAGACGAGCTAATCCAACGACTTCCCAACGTTCTCACTTCTGCAAATAGCGTTACAGCAGGGACTTCATCTGCTGCTTAAAAATCAATTCTAGAGCAGCGAGGACCCCGGCGTTAGAGCTCACACCATTTGGGTTTTCCTGTGCTTTTTCTTCATCTAGAAATTAAAGTTAGTTGTTCTGGCTATTTATATTCCTTTCCTTCTTCTGTGGCTTCACACCTTTCTTTCCTCACCTTCCTCCGTATTAATCACGACAGATAAAGGGGACTCACAAGGGACAGAGCTGCAAAAATAGGAAAGTTTTCAGGCACGCAGCTCTCACAGTATCTCACAGCACTTCTTCCAAGCAGCAACAGCCTGAGGTTAACTCTTCTTGAACAAGTGTGGCCAATATTTTTTTTTTCCCTTTTTTTCTTCTATTATTGTTTCTTTACATTTTTAATTTTCATGTTTAACATTTGAGTAAGAGTTCTGGGTGCTGATCAGCAGCTGTAAGATACACCCTCAACTGCCCTCAGCACCCCTGTGCTTTCCTAGAAGGCCACAAGCCACATCAAGCAGGACCCCTCCATTTCAGAGGCATCCTCCATGGTCAGCAGGAGAAGACACAGCTCTTCTGGCTGTGGAAGATCTCTCCGTGTGCCAGGGTGAGGAGGAGAGGGTAACGGTGACCCACAGCTCTCCATCCCACAGCACAAACTGGTCCCCTAATGGCAAAGAGATGTTTTGTGCAACAGAGACAACATTGCACGTTTCCCAATTAAAATATCAGTGAAATTGTTCCCAGATCTCAACCACTGTGTTCCAAAATTTCCATCTGCCACCCCCCCCCCAACCTGCCAATAATCCTTTTCAGGTTCCCTGCACTCCACATTGCCTCTGACAAAAGCAATTTGTAAATTAACTTCACAACATCACAGAAGGTTTTTTTTTTCAGTAAGCTCGAACACTGTTTCGAGCAAATACCAAGTTATTCCAAGTATTTGCTCGAGGTAGAACAAGCCTTTTCAAAGCAGACCTACACCAGGCTACAGCCACAGCAGATATTTGCATTAGGGTATGTCTTTATGTGCTCTTAATTGTTTTATTGGCGGTGGGTCCCCTACATATGGGGGGTTCTTAGTGGTGGGGTTGGCAGTGTTGGGTTGATGGCTGGACTGGATCATCTGAAAGGTCCCTTCCAACAATAATTCCATTTTTTTTTCAGTAAGCTCGAACACTGTTTCGAGCAAATACCAAGTTATTCCAAGTATTTGCTCGAGGTAGAACAAGCCTTTTCAAAGCAGACCTACACCAGGCTACAGCCACAGCAGATATTTGCATTAGGGTATGTCTTTATGTGCTCTTAATTGTTTTATTGGCGGTGGGTCCCCTGCATATGTGGGGTTCTTAGTGGTGGGGTTGGCAGTGTTGGGTTGGTGGCTGCACTCCATGATCTGAAAGGTCCCTTCCAACAACAATTCTGTGATTCCATGCCCAGGGACACAGAAGAAACCTCTACAGCAAAAAGTTCTTGCACAAAGGTGCCAGATAATGCATGCACTTCATCACGTTTGCTTTCTTCCTCCCTTTAATAACCGAAGTATTAATCACTGGTAGAGGTTGATAAGCACAGCATTTGGCGATAAATACCCTCCCCTTCGATTCCACTCCCTCAAATAATAATCTCTCTGCAATAATGTCACAAAGACCTTGGTTATCTCTCCTAGAGTTCCTGCACGGCGGCGGCGAATCCACTGTAAACAATGGGGTGGGGTGGGTTTTTTTAGCACTAATTAAACTACAAAGAAAACAAAAAAAAGAGAAAAAAAAAAAAAGGCGGCTATCTTTCATATCAATCTGCTGCGCTCGAAAAGCACGCATACCAAAATCCATTTACAACCAGGTCTCAGCACACCTTTGTGCAAAGGCAAACTCTGCTGTCGTCGCCGTTGGCCGCTAAACCTGACTCCGGGGCTGACAAAGTGGCTCATTGTGTGATTGTGGGAAAGGGCTGGGGAACCATCTCCCATTCAGCCCCGGGATTCAAGGGCAGGCATTCACACGGAGCAGGCACCGCGAGGGAGCACCTCTGGAGAAGTTTCTCATGCAGAGGGAAAGTTGAACCCATTATCATCATCATCACGCTCATGGGATCTAAGCACCTAAAGTGCACGATTAACAAAAAAAAAAAAAACACCAACAAACAAACCCTACCCACCATCCAGAGCCCATCACTCCAGAACTTTTCAGCATCAGGAGAAAAAGTTCATTTAAAGTTGTGTTTCACTATCCCTCACTTTCAAAGTAAAATTTGCAAGAGGTTGTTTGTTTTCTTACTTTTCTGAACTGCTTCATGAAAAAAAAAAACAACAACATAGTACACTACCTAAGAAGGTTTCTCTTCATTTGAAATAAACAGGAATTTATTTTTACAAAAACCAACAAACAAACCACCAACCCAAACCCACAAACTAAACGGAAACCACACACGCACACACAAAATCATCAAATCATTGTTCCATTCTCAATGGAGTAATGTCGGTATCCAGCACCTTACAGGAAAGAAGCCTCTCCTACTCCAGGTATCTGATTTCTATCTCCGTTGATAACAAAGCATCAAGGAACTAAAACCACTGAATCTTTAACTGCAAGAGAGCACTGGGGATTTTGTTCTCTTTAAGGAAGACACTGGGTCTCTATTTATTGAGACAGAAAACACTGGATGTCCATCACGCTGAATATGCCAACGATGCAGCTGTACAGCTGAAGTTATCTATGAAATGGTTTAAAAGGGAGAACATTTGGCTTTTGCTCTCTGGCCACAATGGGACAGAGTTTGTAGTGCAGACTGGAGGAGCAATGAAGTTCTGTCCATTCAGCAGGAGACCGTCCAGTCGGGTTCCCAGCACCCAGGTTGTCTGCATCCAATTTAATCCCAAATCCTCACCCTTCTAACTAAGCTAAATCCCACCCTCTGCCAATTCATTCAGGCGATCGAAGGCTCAAAGTTATTCTCAACAAAAATAAATCAGTATTGTTCTTTGATAATAAGCAACACAGTGAAACACCGGACAACTTGCATTATGAAATGGGGAAATCAACATTATTTTTAAAAAAAAAATGACACCAAACCCAGCAGTGTTGGCTGAAATGCAGCCAGATGGCCCAGGGCCAGGGAGACACACTCTCCCCTGCCTGCCCAAAAGGCAACAGCCCCAATCCTACAGCCCCTAGTTATTGTAGTTACTCATTACTGACTTCTAACTCTTTGTTAATTAAAATTTCCTAATATTTCACCTATTGACTTTGATATTACAGCTTTTGGTGGTGGCAAAACACGAAGAGGTAACAGCAGCGCTGAGAGGTTATTAACACACCTCACGCTCCAGAAATTTTTCATCATGTGCAAAATAATTAGATCAATGAGAATTCTCCTAAAAACCCAGAACAAGCAGCGCAATCCTTTCAGCTCACAGCACATTGCTCATCAGGCTCCTTTGGGAATAACCCCAAAAGGGTGAATCTAGATGTAACCCATCACTTCGGGTTCTCTGGGGTTTTTAATTACAGGAGAGCACCCAAAATATCTCACCCTACTGCTTTTAGCTCCAAAATAGGAGAAAAGATTAGGGCAGCTTGGTGTTACTGTGAGCTTGGGCTGAAAGGTAGGAAAATAGAGAGGGAAAAAAGAGGAGGAAATGAAGAAAACAACGTGTTCTTAAGGTCTGCAGATTGATACCCGGGGTTTCTCCTTTCCTAATAACGTTGGAGGACATAGCTAGCACCATCCAAACCTACACTTGGACTCCATTTAGGATAAAACAGTTCCCATTAACCTGCAGGCTCCCATTAAGAATGAACCTCAAGGGAAGGCAGCTCAAGTGCTTGATGAGACACAGCTGGACACCCATGGGGGCAACACCACGGCGGGCTGGAGACAAGACACCATGCACTAGGAAGGTCACACAACTCCACAGAAAGTAAAGTTTTAAAGATAAAGAATAATTAAGGGGCCTCAAAGAAGGGGAAGAGTCAAGAGGCACACACACAAGACAACAGTAAGAAGCAGAAGCTGAGCTACGTAAGGGAAGGTTCCACAATTCCAACTTCTCTGCGGTCAAACTGCAATAATTTTTTTAACACAAACTTATTATTTAATCACAAAGGAGACGGTCATGCTCCTTTGTGTTTCCCTATTCATACAACCACACACAGCCCCAATGAAGTCAATTAAATCCTTGAAACTGAAGTTAGCTTTCCACATCCTTTAAATGACACAACTCTAGTCAAGCAAAAAACCTGAACAGACAAGCAGCAGAAAGCAAACCAAGTTTCAAGCTTCATTCCACATGTAACTGCAGCTTCGTTTTCTCTCGTTACACTTGGGGAAATTCATTTCCAGAGCTGTGTGTCCAGCTTCAGAAGTGTGAGAGTCTAGAATTGATATCCAAATATATTTACGAAATTCACAGAAGGGAAGGAGTTGTGCTCCACAGAGGTGAACAGGAGGAGGTTGATCTTATTGAGCATCAGTGGGGTTTTGATTGAGGGAAAAAAAAAGAGTTCTTGACTCAAGACAAATGCAGTTTTATTTCTGCTCTGTGAAATTCCTGAGTACATCCCTCCCTCTTCCCAGCTCCATAACAGCATCCTCAGCCTCATGGATGCAACACGTCACTCTTTTTAATCAAAATAATTTTAACTTTTATGATGACTCAAGCTTATCCATCCAGTGGTAAATCTCTAGTGACAACCATTCCCAGCATTTCAGTTTTCTGGAAAGAAACAGTTAAAAAAAGACTCAAAAAGTCATTATCCCCAAAATAATTCATTTTTAACTCTAGCTGGAATTCAAAAATTAAAGTATTTCTAAAAGGCAGAGAAAAAACTAGCTTTGCATCTTAAAAAGATGCAAACATGAATCACAAGAAATGGACTTTGACTTGGTTTGCACGTGGGGTGAGGAAAATGACCTGCAAAGTGGTTTTGAAGGGTTGGGGAGAAGGTACAAGTTATACAGAATTCAGATAATTGCAATAAACAGATGAGAACAAACTATGCAAGTCACACAAACATAAGAAAATCGCCCTCAAAACTCTAGTTGGTTGTATCCAAAGTAGAAAAAGACTGAATCTACAAGAAAGGCTAATTCTTTAAGAGTCTGTTTTCTACAGTATCTTGCATAAACATAAACCACTTCTTCTCCATCACGTGTCCTGACAGCCCTCAGTGTTCCCCTTATCCTGAACATCCACCTCACTTTGCCTATTGCAAGAAAAATTCATACAAATCCTGATTGAGCAGATAATGTTACGCTGTATGTCCTTTTAGAAGGAATTCCACATCAAATATAGAAATACAGTATTTTTATGCGTATATAAAGAAATTTTAAGATTAAAACGGGTTGGCAGCATCTTATCTTTGAGAGCGGAAGCAGAAATTTCAGAATATTGGGAAATCTAAGAGTTACTCCGCAGAGTTCTGCCGACAGCCCAACGGCATCAGCAGAGGAGGGAGCTTTCCCAGTGGAATGTAGCCGTGCTCGATTTTACCCGCATGATTTCACTGACACGGGACCCAACAAGGTTTTATTCCACCACTTTGACACCCAGGGGAGCGCTATCAGGGCACGCTGGCTTTTTTGTGTGAATAAGCTGGAACACCCAGGTGCTATCACCGAAAGTACGGCACAATCTCAATTCTTTAATATTTACATTCTGACCCAGTTCAGTCATGTTTTGGCAGCGCAGAGCGGAGCAGAGCCCACACCGATACCCACCTGAACAATACGGTGCGGGGTTAATCAGTGACAAAAACCTCCCCATTAGCCCCAGCTATTCTTCCAGCAAAACTTCACAGGTCTCAGAGGTTCAAGTGGGTTGCATTTGTTCCCTAGTTTCTAGATGGAGGATATTTTTCCATCATTTGAATTTTTCCATCATTTGATATTTTTCCATCATTTGACACGCTACTATCTGATTTTTTAAAAAAAATAAGTAAAACTAACCAGTATTATTCACTACCTACACCATAACATATTCCTCTTGGCGCAGGGGAGGAACATGAGATGTCCATGCAACAATTTTAATAAAGACTCTCAATAGTAATGGACCCACACACAAAAAAGTGCTCCTGCTCCCTCTCATGTGAACTTATTTATCCTCCCACTTCTCCCTCTACTTCCTAACCATAACTCCAGGATGGTGGACACAAACTGTTGAGGTGTTTGGAGTTGTTTTAACCTGCTGGTGAGTACATAAGCAAGGGAACTGGCTGCAGGGAAACCCACAATACCAAACAGCTCTTCAGCATCTCATCCTCCTCCTGACACCCACTAAGGAAATTCGTTAATGAATGCTGACTAAAGTTTTCCATTGCCCCAGATGAAACTTCAACCATAACTTTGTTCTGTGGGCATCGGGCCCTCTTACGAGTAATGGAACTTGCTGGGTGCATCTCCTCACCACACCACGGGTTCCAGAGACACCTTACATTTCATGAAGCAACTGCTTAGAGCACCCTGTATGTCAGTTGAGTGCTGCAGCTCTACACCAAGAGGTAATCATTGCCCATTACAGTTTTAACTACTCAAAAGTTAGTAAAATGAAATTCAGCACTATCACAAGTCACTTCACCCTCAGTGTCCTCTCCGTTCAAGGAAGAGCAGAAGAAGATTCATTATCATTTCAATCAGAAGCTCAACCAGCAATAACCTCTGTCTCTAAATCCTTACTGTGGTAGCTCAAGAGAAGGTTGATGCTCTGATTTTCTTCCTCATCATCAGTATATATCACTGGTGCAGGAATCTGGGAAGAGTACCTGATCAAAAGTAATGACTGAGACATTCGTTCTCACCTAAATTGAGCAGACGATAATACGTTTATCATTAAGAACACCCTGAAGTACATCCATCTTGAAGGCTGGTTCTGCACACTGCTTGAATTGATTAAACTAAGAAAAGTCATTTTATTACTAGTCATTTCCTTCTTGTGACAAACAGTAGCGCGTTGAGTCTCTTATTTGTCAAATATCAAGAAAGTACTTACGCTAATAAATAAATAAAGAGAAAGCATTATTACAACCACTCTCAGAAGTCACCCTTCCCTGTCTAGGAAAGATCACTATGTAAAAAACCTGATTTCATGCAGTTTAACATCCTATACCCACAGTCAGATCTATAACTGATACTATAACAGGGATCTACATTTGCCATCAAGCTATGTAGCTGCTGGGAAACTGGTTATGTAAAACTAAAGCAAGTGAGCTCCCTATCCCAAATATAAATAGGTATAGCAGACAAAAGGATAAAGCCTTTATTTTAGACTTTATGTTAAATTTAGTATAACACCTAGCCAAATACAAGGTAGAGGTCACAAAAAGGTTTTTAAAACCGTATTGAAAGATCTGGCAAGAAGATACAAAGATGTAGAACAGGTGTAGATCCAATGCTGGATCTAAACTTTAGCATTTAAAAGCACCTCAGTGCCTCAAAACCAACAAAAAATAAACCAAACCAAGAGGTGGGTTCTGTTTAGTAGAATAGTGTCAGGCCACCATTCACCAGTACAATAAATCAGATACCTACTTTTACAGCTTTATCTGCTGTAGCCTACATTTGTGGCCTTACTCTTCCCGTATTTATTCACAGAGGTTTGAGATAATCATGTAAGCCATGAGCTATGTCTGTATATACATGTATGTGTGTGTGTGTGTGTGTGTGTTCATCTACATAATGGCTGTAATTACCTTATTTTATCTCAAGGTCCTTAGAACCCTTGAACTACAGTGAGAAATGAACGAGTTCAAAGAATTGCTAAAGAATAGAAAGGACAGGGGTAGAAAAAAAAAAGAAAAAAATAAAAATCTTTATTTCTCCTGGGTTTACCCTGCTGCATGAACCCATAGGCTGTGTCAGTCCCAAAGCACAGCCCGTGGATGCCCTGCAGCCTCACACACACGTACCGGGGAGCACAGCTCCTGCCACTGCCACATACCAAAGATTCCAGATGGTTTTTGCACCGCTCAAATGTTCTCACTGACTTGGGATTTCTGTTAGAACACGTTACTCCAGCCTCAAAAAGTGCAATCTCAGCACGGTAAGTTCAGTGTTGTTTTAGGAACCCTTCTCTTAGGTGCTGAGGATGCAGAAAAAATGGGTTAAGAAGAGGAATAACATACATCATAATCTTATTTCTGAAAACAAAGTCCAGCTATAAACCCTAAGAATCCCACACACCTACCAAATGCTTTTTATGACCATAAGGAAGACTGGAATGAGGGTTAATGCTTCACCTCTTCATTACACCAGCTTCTTTCTGTAAGTTTCACTAAATTTCTAAACGCATGTTGCTATCCTGCAGATACCTCTACAGGCAAAAGGATCCCTAATGAAAATACTTGTTGCTAGAAACACACACACACAAAAAAACCAAAACAAAAGGAAATGATGCTAAACAATAAATCCTCATTGTATTCAATAGCTGCAGGTCTTTGTTAACAGCCATCCCAGAACACGCAGCCGCGTTCAGGAGATGGAGTGAATTCTATCTGAAGTTTACAGAAGGAAGCAAATACAAATGCTCTCACAAAGGTATTTTCACAGCAGGAAGCTCCAAGCACTTCTCCAGTGGCTGCTGGCCCTGCAGAGGATGGGGAGCAGGCAGCGGGCACGCTAAGCAAGCCTGACTTTCACTGCAGGATCAACCAGCTGGCACATCACCCATTAAACCCCGCTTTATGATTTAGGCTTTAATTCATTAGGAAGGCAAAGGCACAAGAGGCAGTAGAGCCTGGTGGAAGGCAGTCTGGAGCACTCTGCTCCAGCCATCCCCACCCCCAGGCTCTGCTCTCCTTGGAAATAAATGTCTTTTTTAATCACTGTGTCCAAAAGTCTCTTTTTTTTTTTTGAAGAATCTAACGGCTAATTGCTGTACATTGTTGACAGTGATAAACGCAAATCAGTGACTAATCAATACGCTACTATGATTGCATGCTGGTGGTTTACCACTACATAAAAGGTCTAAATTTTTTCCATTTTCCCAACTTTCTTCACTTACAATAGGAAAACTAGAAACTTCTCACCTCCTGCAACACGCACCTTTCCCCCCTCGCATCCATTTTGTGGACTTTCTGCCAATAACTTTGTTGAAAAAGAGATTCTTGTGGACAGGAAATATCCCGAGCAAAGGATATCCAGCTTTATGATACTTAAAATACTACGCATTCCTCCTTATCTGTCACCGCGCAGGCTGGTTGTTGGGTGTGACGCCTTTGGGAGACTGGGAAGGGACCCACACATTCCCCCCCGATGGTGGCTGCAGCCTCACACCTTCAGATAAAGCAGCTCCTTCAGTTTTCCTTAAGATTTCCCCTTTCCCCACACTCGACCCCAGCCGTCGCGTTGAGATCCAGAGAGAGGAGCCGCAAGACAAGCGACGCCGGCTCTCGAGAAGCCAACCTCTCCTGATAAGGGCCTTCAAAAATATGACCACAACCCTCTTCCAAGGGCCTAATCTGATGGAGGTGGCTTGGCCTTTCAAGCAATCCCTAGGTTTGATTTCCTCAACAACAGCACTCCATAAAAGCAAACATCCTGCCCCTTTTCCAGAGCCGGATCCCAGTTGGAACAGGCAGCAGAAGGGGAGTGGGGACCAGCAGCACAGCTCCAGCTCCACCAGCCGCCCTTGTTACAGAACCAGTTGATTCACTGGAAGGGACCAAAAGTTCCAGTAAGGGACACTTGGCTGTAAAAGAAAGTTTGACTGGTCTTGAAGCAGCTTACGGGGTGTAGGAACTACAGCCCCCAGTGTCCAGCCCACCCCTAGGTTGGGCTCTCCAGGGGTGCAACCAACCAGTAGCCAAACAAACATGTTCATAATTGGGCTTTTGGGGGTAACAGTGGCTGTAGAGAATTTTTAAGCTTTTAATGAAGTCACCTAAATGTAGGTACTGGGGGACAGTCATGTTATAACTTACTATGCAACTCTTCCCAGCTCGACCCCATGAAACAAGGTCCAAGCTGACGTTTCACATCTACAGCTTCCTCAGTAGCCAGAAGCTTATGGTTCTTAGCCAAAAGCAGACAAATCTAAAAAATAACTCATATTAAAAAAAAAATAAAAATAAAAATCAGGATTCAAGCTCTTTAAAGCACTTAGTAGCTTGCTGTCCCATCCTGCAAGGAGGACAGCCAGCATCCAAAGCTAGAGCCAGAGGAGCAGTTGAGGTAAAGCCAAGGCTGCCATCCCGAGAAGGAAGGTGGTTGTTGAACAAAAGCAAGCAAAGCGTTTCAAGAAAGAAAAGCAAAAGTTCTGACAAGGCAAAATTGCAGCTGTTACACTTGGGTCTTTTTAAAATACATTTCTCTGAAGGGTTTTAAGGGCCATTTATTTTCTTCTAATAAACAGACATCCCAATCTAGCCTCAGTAAAAATAGTACCTCCACTTTACATCTTTGCTATTCTCTATTTAAAAATTTCTTCTCTTTATGAGAACACCAAATCCCTGTCTGTGGTTTCACTGGAGGGGACTTCAAAATAACACCAGCTACCTTTTTTAGTACCCTGTAAATGATCAGGCTTTTCAGAGTGCTTTAATACAGCTGTAGCCAAAGGATTTTCTCATTTCAGTCAATTTTACTTGCAACTTCTGACACACTTAAGGCTTCAGAAGACGCATTAGAAGGTAAGGTCCCCATGCACTGACCCTCGTGTCCCAACAGCACATAGACATTAATGCATTCTTGAACCCCAGCTAATTTAATGCAACACACAACGACCACCACAACATCTAAGGCCGTTGCCCGTCAAGTACTTTGACACCACCCATAACACAAGCTCACAGGTACGTATTTTAGAGGGTTTTTTTTTCTTAATACAAACCAAAAATAAACATAGAGATACCATTTTAAACAGCTACATAGGATCGAAGAGAGAAATCACCGCTTTCACAAGAGAAACCTCCTCTTGCAGCAGAGCACCCCTGAAGGTATTTACTCAGCTATGGCCACAGATCCAGTTTTCATAAAAATAAGCGTTCCCTTTGAAAAAGAGCTCTGCAGAAAGAAGTATGTATCTTGTCTGAACGCCAGATGCTTGGGCACACTCAGGCTTCAGTCAGCACTGCAGCAACAAAAGCAAAATTGTCATGGTTTTTTTTCTCATTTTAGTTGGCTTCACCTCATCAGCTGGCACAGGGCAGATCCTCCTCGGTGCCTCACATCAATAACTGATGTTCAAACCAAAATCCAAACAAACTCCATACTTGCTCTGATTTGTGAGCTAGGATCACGATTTCACAATAAAGTCACATTTACTTCAGAGCGCTCAATGCCCTTGGGGGAAACTTGCTTCTAGAAATATTACACTCAAATATTTTACAGCCACAGCGTTATTTCTTTGATGTTCGGTACCCACAATCACGATTTATTCAAACGGGCAGAGAGCATCACAACTGCCCACTCGCCTCCTGACAGCTCCCAGATGAAGCCTACTGGTTTCCAGAGATAATTCACACTGTTGGACACACAGGACCTTTGGGTCTCCACTCCTTTGAGGTCACCCTGCTGTCCCACCACCAACCTTCCGAAGTCCCTCAACTAGCAGGTCTGAATATTTAAAAGCTGAGATAAAGCCCTTCTCCAAGGGTGAGGACCTACGTTAGACATCGCCAACAAGCTTTGACTAGACTGTAGGAGCGAGGAGGAGAATTTGGAGAGCACAACATCTGCTCTGACACATTTGCCCACGGGGCACGGAGGGAAGGGAGCCAGCAATGTAAGTGGAGAAGTCTTTGTCCTTAGGTGACACCAAAGCGATCTACACACGCCAAAATCGTTGTGCAATTAGTATGTTCTTAATTTTGTACCCTTAGAGAAGCTAAGTAAGCGCACTTAATCAACTGAAAATAAAGGAACGCAAAATAAAGCAACCCGAGTAACTAATTAGTTAAAAGACGTCAAATGGAAGCAAAACGAAGTGTCTAATTATATACCATCAGTTCAAGAGCACAACACAATACAGGCCTATTAAAAAAAAAAAATGCCACTTCCTAATTTAATCTAAACAACCCAACTAAACACTGAGTAATACTGAAGAGAAAAAAGTTTAGAAATTAACACAAAGGTTAAAATCTCTCTGGTGAGGTTCAATGAGATCTTTGCAGCCCACTGAAGTTCACTGACAAACTTTAATCAAATTCACAACATTCAAGGCTTCCTGCAAGACACATTTATGCAACAAAATGCATTTAAAGACATGACATAGGAAAAAAAAAATAAGGTTTCTGGGTTCTCCTCCAATATTAATAAAAAGTATATATTCTCCTATGTGTTTTATTCTCAAAGCAGCATCTCAATCTCCAAAATCATTAAGCCTACTGAGAAACTGGTGGAGACAGGTCTTAATTCAACATGGGAAAACTTCCTCAAAAACCTCCAGCCCATTATTGCATTTTTTTGTCCCTCAAACAGTTCTCTAATGCTATCGGCTGACGTTATGAGCCATGAACTTACAATCCAAACGCAAGCCATTGGAGCTTATCACATCACTGACAATGTCATTTTAACAGCTTAAAAAAACTTAACAGTTTTAGGGACAAATATCTTGAAGACAATGAAGCTCTGCCGACGTGCATCAGAGAAGAGGCTACCTATATGCCCCTCAAATTTCCATTTTTACTCTAACCTGAGTAATCGCTACAGAAAATATGCATCTGTAGAAAATGAGGGAAAGGGAAAAGATAACGGAGCATTTCAGAGGATATAAAGTCCCCTCAGATGTTTTTCCAAACTCAGTTTCATAGAACCTAAATGGCAAGTGTAACGGACGCTTCCGATGTCTATTTCTGACGAGCCGAGTTTGTTTCTTTGCTTTTTAATTATAATTCACCATCACTACTTCAGTAACAAAAACCCAGCATCCAAAAGCCTTTTGTGTGTCCTGGAAATAGCAGCAGTACATTTCACAGAGGAATGTTGCTGTAGCGTTTGCAAATATTGTGGAAATATGCTTTTCCTTATAAAATCAAACCAATTGTTAGGAAATATAAGGTATTTTCAGTACAGTCAAATTCAGTCCTTGAGTAGGAAAGCATAAGCTTAATTGAATCAGAAAGGGTCAGAGTTCTTTTCCATCAGGATTAAAATAGATTCAATGTTTGAGTATTTGCCAAGGTATTGTCAGTAGTTTCATGAAAATAATAAAGGTAAAAAGATTGGGATTTTTTTTGAGTTGTTTTGTCTGAAGTACAACTATTGGCAATTCAAAAAGATTTTCAAAAAGACCTTAGAGAACCATTTTTAGAAATAATCAAGAAACCTTAAGCTGCCCTCAACATGCAAGTTCCCATCAAGCCACATTAGCAGTACTCTAAAAAACAGAATTAACCAAAAAGATGCTTGGAATTCTTTCTGCATTACGCAGACCTTCCCCATTCCGCGTCCGTCCGGCATCCCAGCAGCTCAGCTCGCTCTCACGCCTCCGCTGAAATCATTCACACCCCCTTCAGCAGGACAAAGCCTCTGCTGAAACCAAGTCTCCAATGATGCAAGTGAAGAACAACAGTGAGTATAAGTGTAGCCATAGCATAGGTGAGCCTCCATTAATTAAGTTAAACCCATCACATTAAGGACAGACCTCTCTCTCTCTCTCTCTCTCTATATATATATATATAGACACACGTGTATGTGATACATGACCCAAGGGCTACATTCTACCAAACAGGCTTCATTAAGCGTTGCTCCATCTCTCAGATGCATCCCAGTAGCTGAGATTTCTGACTAAAAGCAGAAATTAATGATCTAATAGTTCTTTACACCGCCTGGAATCCAACACACAGTAGAGATACCTCTGCTACCTTTCTGTTATTCACTCATACCTTGGTATTTCAGCCTCAGAGCTGGGCTTGCCTTCAAAAGCTCCTTATCCCTTCCTGGCTAAGGACAGAAGTCAAAGATCCACAGACAAGCACTTCAAGGCAAACACACCCTTTGCTATTTCAGGCTTTAACATAAGCAGATTACAGCTCAGTTCCCTCTGAACTTTTGTTTATCTCTTACCAACAGTAATTACCCCTGACAAAAGGCAGACTTTAATTAACAAGCCATGACCAAGCTTTATCTATGAACTCTTTCTTCCCATACAAATTCTGCCTCTAAGTAGCTATTAAATACCAAATTTTAGCAGTGAATCATTAGGAGATGTTCTTACCGCCCAGAGTTAATGCAGAGTTTGGACAAGGCAGGAGATGCAGGTGGTGGGGGCTGCCAGGGACCAACAGGAGAAGCCACAGCTCCTTGTGGGACAGACTTTTTAGGGATCTGGGATGGTTGAGCTCCTGCAGCACAGGCTGTTCCAGGTGGCTGCTGAGCGCTGCGATGTGCTTCGAAATGAGTAAATATAAAGAAAGACAAGATCTCCGCCTCAAGCTGTTGAGAAGGGAAAGGGAAGGTCTTCCCTGCCACCCTTCTGTAGGGAGGACGTGAAAGCCTGTCTCTTCAAATGTGAGAAGCAACGAGCAGAGACAGTTTCACATGAGGAAGAAATCGAGGTATTGGGACTGGCAGCTAAAATGAACACTGAAGGAGAACAAGTAACTTAAATCAAAACCAGGTATTCAAGCTGTTCTTTTAAGTGGCACATGGTGTGCTCAGGTGTACTAGAAGAGCCCTTGGAGACACCTGCCCCACACAGGCAGGACAGAACGCTGCAGAGAGCAGGAGATTTGACCTCAACACTTTTGTCCTTACCTTCTCTTAACCCTTCTCCTTTTGGGGTGGGAAACCACCACATTAGGGGATGAGACCGGTGGACAGGGAGAACGATCACCCAGGCTTTGATTTCAAACAGCACAAGTACTAAGAGACTAAAGCCCAAGTGAAACACACCGCTTGTCCATCTAACAAGGACATCTCCCCCATGCTCTGTTCCTCAGCAGGACCATCCAGGTCCGCTGGGGCGAGGTGCTGTGGTGGCTGGGGAGGTGGCATTGGGACAGGGACGGGTTCAGGAGGAGCGATCACACACCATCAAAAGGAGACATTATAGCCCCTTCCAGTAACTAAAAGGGCTACAGGAGAGATGGGGAGGGACTCCTTATCAGGGAGGGGAGTGATAGGATGAGGTGGAACAGTTTTAAAGTGAAAGATGATAGATTTAGATTAGATATTGGGAAGAAATTCTTTCCTGTGAGGTTGGTGAGACACTGGAACAGGTTGCCCAGAGAAGCTGTGGCTGCCCCATCCCTGGAAGGGTTCAAGACCAGGTTGGATGGGGCTTTGAGCAACCTGGTCTGGTGGGAGGTGTCCCTGCCCACGACAGGGGGTGGGAACTGGATGGTCTTTAAGGTCCCTTCCAACCCAAACCATTCTATGATTCTATGATCGTTGGCTCAGCTTGAAAGCCCCAGCTGGGCTGGTTGAGCCCAAGTTCGGGAAAGGCTGATGGAAGCCCAACGCGAAGCACCAGCAGAGCCACACCAGACCCCTGTGGCTGTTCCTCTGCCCACACCAGGCCAGCACTTGCCCAGCAGCAAGGCAAGTCAGATCTAAGATTAGCTTCCAGATCAACCCCAGGGTCTAACTGGTTGAGGCAAATCAAGAGAAGTGACAGGAGTAAAAGGAGCTGGAGGCAGAATTGACCTTTTCAGCAGCAGCACTAACTTAGAGCTGTGTAATCAGGCCACGAACTTGCACTTTGAGGTACATCTGTAGTATTTCATCTACCAATACACACGGGGAGCTGGACTGCAGCACCTCCTTTTTTAATATCATGATGTTTGACTACTTAGCCGAGGTGATCCGCCAAGTTCCGTACGGCAAACACTTGTGAAACCATTTCCGTCCCCCACTGCCTACACCGTATTTAGAGAATTATTTGATTTACACCACAAAGGGAATTCAAACACAGCTCAAGAGCAAACAAGGCTCCCCTACACCATACACACACAACCTATATAAAATCTGTGAATAAACCTCAGTGTTTTCCTATCCTTCTGCACACTCAACACCCAACAGCTGGAAGTTCCATCTTCACAGAACCAGTCCGGATCATCCCAGGAGAGCTTTTCAATCACCACAGCAATCAAACATTACTAGAGAGACTAATTAGAGTTAGTATACGCAGTTTATGTTTTAAACAACAAATGCTCATTTCCCTAAAATGATGAGAATTGCAAGGAAAAACTGACTTGAAAGAAAACTTATGTACATTACAAGTACAAGCTCATTTTTTATTTCTTTCTAAAAGACAGACAACTACAAAAGAGAAAATACAATCCCCTCATTTGAGAAAGAAGGAAACTTTGGCTAAAAACCTATCCTGATTCCATGGTAAAAGGAAGTCAATACAAACATAATGCAGTATAAAAAGGGGGAAAGGAGGGAAAGTAGAACAGCCAATGATGAAAGTGAACAAAAACTACAGAAAATTGGTAAGTGAAACCAAGACTGAAGTCAAGACAGGTCAGACAAAAAAAAAAATAAATCATGACTTGCAGGACGAGAGAAAATAAGCTGCTTTTTAAAATAAACCAGGAAGGACTGAAATCTAATAGTTGCACAAACCCACTGCAAAACAGAAGTGAAAATAGGGCTAGTAATACAGGACAAGAGTATTTAATAATTTTTTTTTCCATTCAATATTTGGAAAGAAGTGAACAAAATGTACTTGTACCAAACAGACCAATGAATTTATCTCAGTGACCAAGTCAGCCTCAAAATCTTTCAATTAAGTTTTGATTGAGCCTTTAAGGGAAAGCCCGACCGACTGCCAGCGACAGGATGCATTGATGCTGCGGGATGGATCCAATGGTAACCAGTAACAGAGAGGGATGCAGGGTGACCAGTACAATTACATCCCACCAACGGGGCCCAGCTTTCAGATAAAACTATCAAAAGTCAATGTTGGATTCCAGTGATAAGGAATTCGAAGATATGAACGCAATCAGCGCCGTTGTTCTGCATAAAACGGGTCCTGTCAAACAAATCCAGGTGCACTCCCCCACGAGATTATACCCTTGGTTGGAAGGACAGCTGTGTCAGCACGTATCAAAATGAAAAATCATCAATCTATTAATACGTGGCCAACTAACTGACCACGGCTTAACCTGGGGGCTGATAACACTGTTTGTGAAGCAGCCCTGCCACGGTGCGGGCTCGACGCACGGCAGCCCAGCAGGTTTATTTATATATAGAAATAAGGGCTGACAAGAATCAACGTTAAAGAACAATAAGAACCAGTGAGCAGAAGCAGGAGCCAGGCAAAGCAGAGTCAAGCACAACATTAAAAGCGAAAATCCAAAGATCACCTACTGGAGCAGATGGGATCAGCCAGGGGAAGTGAACAGTATTTCCTCCTCTTATGGAAATACGACTTTATGTGCTCACCAGAAATAAAAGTTACAAGCAAGGCAGGGTAACTTTACCCTTTCTAAAAAAGAACTATAACCTTACTAAATTAAGCGTATGTCGTACTGCTTAGTGACAATTTTACTAGCTTGCAAAAACTGAGTCGGCATTTGTAAGAAAACCGTTTTCCCCCCCTTTACCCAGAGCACATCAGCCTTTCACAAAGATTTCCTACAGATACAACATAATACACTAAGCAGAAGGCAAATAGTTCCTGCCCTCTGGCCACATGAAGCTGTCAGCATTTCTCCTCGGGGAGGGACTCTCAGAAGTACCCGAACCACACACTGACAGGAGGCTGGTACAGTCTCATGTCCCCCAGACACATGGAGACCACTAACACCGTTTCTGGTCCAGCCTCAACTGGAGCAAGCCCCAACAAACAAGTACCTCCAGTTGTTTCACCTCCACGTCATGTAAAAAGGGGGATAATGAAATGCATCACCTCTGTAGCTGGTATCACAAAGGAACCATCACATTGGTTATTCTCCAACATTTATTTAATGATTTCCTCTTAAAATTGACAGCCTGTCCCGGTCAGTAATGCTAATTAAAATTATCAGTTCACGGCATCTGTTTGGCAGCCCGTATTAACAACTGCAACTTCACACAGCAAGTTGTTCATAAAGACCTTCCTAAATTAGGAAATGGCTCAGCAGATCACGAGTGGGACTGAAACTAAACCACACTACCCACATGAAGCCAGTGTGAAATAAAGACTCATTGCTGCTGCCTCTGCTCAAGGTCCCACCAACACCACCCCCTCCAGGTCCTCTGCCCAGCCCGGGGATGCTCCCTCTGCCCCATCTTCCCCTTCCCAGCCAGGTTCTTCCAGCAGCTCCTGCCCTCCCACCAGCACTTCCCCCCCTGAAATGGGATTATATGGTAAATTCTCATTATCCAAATTAACTCTTCTTTTGCCATAATGGGCTGAAATCCCATCTGAACAATAAAATCAACTCTGACATATTTTGCACCAACCCAACCACAATTGAGCAAGTGGCCACACTGCGAGATGCCCTTCCCAGTTGTTTCATTAAATCCACAGCCAGAGATGCTTTCTTTTTTTTTTTTTTTTTAATTTAAACAACAAAAACAAACAAAAAAAGTCCAACAACAACAAAAAAAAATCCCAACTTTTAAATGCATTGGCTCATTGTGATTTTTAATTAGGGACAGGATTTCAGATAGTGCACACCCAAGGTCCCGAAAGGGGGGCGCGGGGACTACGTGTGCGTGCTTGTGAAACCATTGTTCCCCCGTCAATACAGCTCATCCTCCAGCCCATCCAAGCTCCCAGCTGCCCAGTCACACAACTCTAAATTAAAGTCCACAGCTGGACGTTTTATAACCCAGGAGAACTCCCAAGCCAAGCCCTTACGTCGCTGGCAAGGAGTCTCAGCCAAAGCCCGAGGACCCCACGGGGTCTCACCACACTGCTTCACCTTCTTCCTTCAAGCCACTGCTAACCAAGGCCAAAAAAGCTCCATGCTTGCGAGGCGGGCAGACAGCTGTTTTGTAAGCAATTAACTGAGAGAGGCAGGCGTACTGAATTGTGTCGGGCAGTGGCCAGGATCCAGGATCTGCCACCATCTGGAAGTTTGCTTGGCTTTTGTTCCAAGTCCCCAGCGCTGATGGATGGAAACAAGCTCCCAGTCCTTCTGCATTAACATAAAGACAATCCACACAATATTTTTTTGCCCCCCTCCTCCTCCCGAGTAGCTCCGAACTGAAAGCACGTTGAGTTTAAACGAGACATCGGCCGTAATATATTGAAGTAAAACCTGACTGTTTGGAACAAAAGAAAAAACCAACACCCAACCCGAAACAAAACCTCGGTTCCATCACAGAAAACAGCTTCGTCGACAAGTTCCTGTGACTCCTCCTCGTCAGAGGAAAAGGCTGGGATGAGATCCTCCAACAGGACCCCCTGCATCCTCCTCTCTCCAAGAAACATTAACTACTGCCTGACAAAAGCATTCCTGCTGAGGAAGGGAACACCACGGGCCGGTATTAAAGCAATTTCAGTGTAGCTACCAAGCAATTAGCTACATAATACCTTCGCTACACGCTGATTTTTCCTTTTCCAGAGTACTGGTGCAAGCGTAACTAGTCATTTGTTGTTTGTACAGCCACTTCTGAACTTGCAGGTGACCCAATTTAGATTTTTCCTTTCCGTATCAGTGAAAATATTTCTACTTCGGCATTGCACATCTGTTCACTAGTTTATTTCACTGTTTAAAAAGAGAGACATAATAAAACAAAACAAAAAACCTTTTACATTGTATTTGAAGATAACTTCCACCTTATACCAGCAAATATAAATTCACATATTTTGATTTTTAAACGTTTAAACTCACATGTACGAAACACTGACCTTGTTCGTTTTTCCCCCCCACTAAGACAAAGCCTAAACAAAGTTTATCCTCTATTCTGACTTTGCTTTGAAGCTTGTGATTATCCCAAAGTTAAGATGCTCCTTCCTACAGATGATCATTAGCAAAGTTTTGGATACAAACCTCTGGGCTCTTACTCCATAAGACATCCACCACTTTCACGGACTGGTTTTGGAAAGCACCTTTATTGTTTGACCCCGATGTTCAAAGCCCTTTGAAAGCTACTGATCTCCTTTTCTGAAGTTCTGGTCATCAGGATCTTCTACCCATAAAAGTGAGTATCGGGATCAGGATATTGGAGTGAAATTCCACCACAACTGCAGCCGTACCAGAGTTTCAGCACCGATACTGTTCTGCACACGCACAACTTCAAGCGCAAGCAGACTTTAAAGAAGTATTTTAATTATGTCAATTCATTAAAAAAAATAAGGATCGGGTTCTTACAAATGCCTCAAGTGTTTTTAACACAATATTCCAGGACAGAAAGTCCCTTTTGGTTCTCCTGCTTCCTTGATGTCCCCTGCTCACATAGCTGGACTGGTTTTGGACTCAGCTGTTGGATGAAATTCTGCACATTTTTTATTTATTGACATCTTGCATCCATGCGTTCATCTGCTGACACCAGCTTTTGGCTTAAACAGTCCTACAGTGTTTACATCTTTGATGGATTTGGAGATAGTAAAGTTCGTTGGAACCTTTTTCCTGTTAAATATTTCTCCATCTCACCTTACGAGAAGGGCTTTCTACACTTCCACTCATGCTTGTAACCCCCCTCCGCAACCAAATCTATCTATCTTTCACCAACACAGGCGATCAGAATGTACACATTGTCCAAAACGAGTCCCAGAAGGACCTGCAGAACACTATTAATCTCTTTTCCCATGTCCATTAAAAGCAAAATAAAAACCCACCCTTTGGTGTATGCCTTTCCTCATGGCTGTATCGCCACCAACAGACCACGCTCACACTCTGGTGTGCAAGGACTTGCACAGCAAAGTCTCTGTATCTGCTTTTTGGAACAGGTTGCCCAGAGAAGCTGTGGCTGCCCCATCCCTGGAGATGTCCAAGGCCAGGCTGGATGGGGCTTGGAGCAACCTGGTCTGGTGGGAGGTGTCCCTGCCCAGGGCAGGGGGATCAGAACTAGATGATCTTGAAGGTCCCTTCCAACTCAAACCATTCTATGATTCTAAAAAACCTCAACGCTAATATTGATCGCAAAGGTCAGGAAGAGCTGATGTTGGTAGGAAAACATAAAGCAACCACAGTAAATCTTTGTCTGATACACTTGAAAAGAATAGATTAAAATGGTGTTTTTGCTACTTCTTCCTCCCAACTGTGTATTTTGCATGTGATGAGAGACGAGTCAGATTCGGTTGCTCCCCCCTTCCATCTGCCAAATCCCTTCGCATTTGTCAAAACCACACAAATTGTGGAATGTTGGGAAACATCTTCTGCGCAAAGTAGCGATGTGCAAAAATGCTAAAACGGAGATACTTTACAGAGTGTACTAGCCAATATAAAATACTCACTAAAGAACCAGTCAAGCACCCTTTAAAACTTTTTATGGCAAGGCAGCTTGTAAGATTATCTTTGTTTAAATTGCTCCGCACCCCTGCCCCAGCAGCCACAAACCTTCTGCCAAGAGACCCGTCCTGGGGGCAGCACCAGCAGTGCATCACCCATCAGGGAACCACCAGAAAAAGAGTTAAATCTCACTTGCTCTACAGAGTCAGTAGACAGATATGTAATTAAGACACTTGAAGATTTTATTTTATATTTTTTTTTACATATATATATATAAAATTAATGGAAAATATCTCTCCTGAGGACAGAAGAGGAGGAAAGTTGACAGATCCAATCTGCCATCTCCATCTACTTTCTAACTTGAGTACAAAACCTCTTCTCAGCCTCTGAGGCCAGTCCAGGCACGGGGCCAAAGCTTTGCATTTCCCTCCCCGAGTGAAAGGGCAGGTCTCCGACTGCCACGTCGCCAACCCCCAGCCAAAAAAGCAGCACCTCAGCCCTACCCACAGTGTCGCAGCTGCAGCAAAACCACAGCTCTGCCTGTAACGAGGATTCATCAAATCTGCTCAAAGATGGCATTATCACCGTTCAAGTAAACTCAATCACATATAATATTTGCTTATATTTCATTTAGAGAACACCACCTTAATGATGGCAGGGCCACAAATAATACACTCAATCTGCTGGCAAACTTGTCCCTTCATTATTATTTTTATTGTCTTCACATACCCATATTTTCTACCTCCCAACTCTCACATTTCAGAAGATATTACAAACATTTATCCGCTCACCTTCATCCCCTTACACTAACCCAACAGCTCAGGATGCACTGAAATGAATACACCTTAGTCTAGAAAAATCTAAGGAAGGAAGAAGGGAAGGGAGAAATAAGGATTTATTAAGAGAGAGGAGAAAGGACCCAAATCCGCCAGCAGAGACAACACTGCAATAGTCTAGAAGGTCAGAGAAACTGAAAAACTTTTTACAGCAACTTTTTAAGAGCATAATATCATCCTGTCTGACTGCACGATCAAGAAATGCCAAAAGGAAGTGAAACCGTTGATGTCTAACTTCAGTGTTTTATACAAACAAATCCTGCCTTCACGGTAACATAGCGGCTCTCACACATCCACTGAAGCAACCTATTCAGACGCAGCAAAATTAAAGCGTAGCCGTCTTGTACGTTAAATAGATTGTGGTTACAGAAGCATCTGAATGACCTGACTCTTTGGTTTTATCCAGCAGCGGCCGCTGTGGAAGAGATCAGAGACCTTTTTGGGCTGCGCTCGGTAGGATTGCCCAATTTCCATCCCATCACCATTTCCTGCCCGTGGAACAAGACAGCTGGAACATCTGGACAAGCACGTCCAGCTGTGTTAACCGCGAGGGAAAAGGGTGAAGATAAACCACCACGCACACGAGAGCTTGTGGAGAGAAGGCACTTTACATTAGTTAACGAGACCATTCCCCTCCGTTTCAGATACCCAATTAGTCGTGGGCGTGCAGAGCCCCGGCTGCCGCTTGCGATACGCGTTGACCCCATGAGCGAGCTTCAAATCAGCAACAAGAAGTTGGAGCTGCACGTCCAACAAAGTCACAGAGGATGTTTATCTTCTGTGCGGTCGTTAAAAGCACCAGTGAACTTAATAAGCAACAATAAAGATCTGTTAGAGCAGCATATGGGGCTGCAAAAATAAATATGTGCAGAACAGAAGCAAACAAGTCAGTTTTGCCACCAGCTGACATAGAAGAAACAAGGATTAAGGCTGATTGTATCTAAGAGTGAAAGATGTTAACAACTCATACCACTTTTGACCAATTTTACATCAAGATCTGCAGAGCTTTTGCTGTGTTGAAAACCTCAGAATTTGAATTTTTTTTTCCTCTTAAGTCAAAAGAGTTCTTGTGTATCCGCTAGGGTCAGCTATCAAGAAAGTAACCCACGCACTCCATCCCAAGTCCTGCAAGAGTGGGGTTGTAGACCTTCACGAAGCAAAACTGGAACATGATATTGCAGCAGAAAATTCCATGAGCCATAAGCTGCCACCTTCTTACGGCACTCCACCTTCCCAGCTCAGTGTCACACGGGACTCTGCAAGAGTCACACAGCAAGATGTTACCTCTGTCTCTGGCAAAATCCACAGGGTATTTCTGAACATAAGACACCGTTACCTCAACAACGCCTGAAATTAACCAGAACGTGAAATTCCAAGTCATTTTGGTTTGGTCCTTTAAGGTTTCTCTTTGTTTGTTGGGTTTCTGTTGTTGTTGTTTTGAGGCCCCGCCAAACAAAAGTGTAATTTAGTTTTATAACAAATAAACCCAGAGAACAAAAACATAGAAACAGAAAGTTACCTAATGAGGCAGCACGGGTACGAGCTACCAACCTGCCTGAGTGAAGTGAAACAGAAGAGTCAGAAAATTATGCTTCACTTGCTTATTCTGAGTGTCATTTTCATCAGTATCACCTGAGACCAGGAAAGCATCGCTAACTTCTGATGAGGGAACAGTGACCACTGTGTCAAACAACCTAAGCTCATGAATGTATCCACCTATCCATTGAATAGTTATAAAATTAACCTCTTCTCCTCAAAATATTAAACATATGCTTCCTGCTGGTACAAAATAGGGTTGAACTTTTCAGAGCAGAGCCGAACGGTCCCGGTGCACAAAGCGAGCAGTGGAACACCCTTTCAGCAATCAAGTCATTTTTTGCACTGATCCAGAAACTTAAATGTTGTCAGGCTCCAGAGTTTACACAGGGGATTATTTGCGACACTGGTGACATTTTCTCTCCTTCTCCAAACCACGTAAGGTCACTCATTTAAGAGGAGACAACGTATAGACACACTCAGGTTATCAACCCTAACACAGTGAAGGCACCATTCTCTAATGAACTGACAACTTAGACGGAAAGTTATGATTTATTTTGAATTTTAAAACTATTTTTTGCCATGCCTTTCTCTTGCCCATAGACATCACCGACCCTCCAGCAGCTCAGCCTGCCCTTAGGTTAGTTAGTCTCCAGGTCTAAGCTCCTGGTAGCCCATTCACAGTGCTGTAAGCCACACGCAGCTTAACCCCTTCCAAGGTTGCCACCTCTGTGCCTTAATGTTCCCCCTTATACATGATGTCCAGAACTTGAGGTCACCTCACTACACTGGAGGGTTGGACTAGATGACCTCCAGAGGTCCCTTCCAGCCCCTATCATTCTGTAATTCTGTAATTTCCAGTTTCTCCTTTCCTTCCCTATTGCTCTTCATCCATGAACGCCCTTCCCCAACAAACCCGGAAACTTCTGACCCATTCCTCAAAACCAGCTTTTGAAGACACCTGTGGATTTTTCCTCTCCCTGCACGAATGGTCAGCAGGTACCATCAACAGTGACTCAACCTACGACCCAAAAGCCGTGCCCTGTGGTCCTGCTAGATCAGGCTCTTCCAAAGAACTCCGGGAACGGACACCATGGCCTTCCTGTGTCATTTGTACCTACCTGCAAGCCAAGACACAGCCACCTTGGCCAGGCACACCCCCGGCTACACGTGTGGATGGACACGTTCCTCCCCATACACCAGCCCAGTGTCCACATGCCTGCATTTTTAGTCATGGGAAGGCCACACGTCACACCCATCTCGTGGAAGAAGAACATGAAGGGCAGAAAGGAATGCAGCGTGCCACAAGCACAGATCTGCAGCCTCTCCCTCGCCCACAACTGAAGCATTCAAGAAAAGAGCAAACGTTATGCCATATTAAAGTATTTTGCAGGTAGCTGCCTCGGCTTCCCAGGTACACAGATGGCTCAGGAGGGACACTTGGTGCATCACCAAAACTTGTACTCTGAGCCTCCAGTCTGGAGTTCAAGGACAGCAGTAACCTCACTGCAGGGCTGAGGATCACCTGTGACAGCCCTGCAACCAACAGACAAACATAAATCACACGGAGATATAATTAAAAGGAAAACCTTGTCTTCATATCGGAAACCATGGGCAGTTAATGAATACATGTGCTAAAGGAAGGACAGGCAAGTGAGACACTAAGAACAGCAGCCGGCCTAGGAATGAGAAATCTCATCAAAGCAGAAGTCAATTCTGTAAAAATCACATGTAAGAAACGGTTGTTTTCTTTAATTTGCTTTTCTTTGAGATCCCACATCTAACACTTTCCAGCATTAGCAAATAAAGACTTGTAGCTCCCCCCGGCTCCCCAAAGCAGGCTTTGAAAACAAATTTCCTAGTTAACCTGCCAAAGCAGAAGACATGACAGCAGCCCTCTGCCCAGCTCAGGGGATGACTCAGTGGAAATTAGCCCTCAAAAAACGTGCTGTCATCCTTCAGTCAGTGCAACCAAATAGGAACAAATTTCTCGCCTTAAAAGCTGTAACTTCCAAGGTAGCCATGGTTAAAGACAGCATTGTATACTAGAGGAGTAGCAACAACATGTTTTGGTGGCAAATGACAGCTTACCTTTGGATTAAAAATTGAAAAAAAGGGGTAGGAAGTATCTACTGGAGTTACACAATAAAATCATTTCCTTGGAGCTTTAGAGTATCTCACAAAAGAATGGAATATTCATACATGCTAAGTAAAGTGGATTAAGAACTGAGGAAAGCAAGACCAACGTAAAATGTTCAAGCCAACCAAAGACACAACCCAAAGCCAAGCACCAACCACATAACCACCTTCTGCTGCAGGAACAGAACACCGCACACACGCACGTATTCAACTGGGTCTCCCACTTGCACCCAGCTGTAATAGTTCTGGAAGAATCAGGTACATGGTAGATCCCCATTTGCCTTATCTTGTCACAAAAGCAGGAATCTTTTCCACTTTCCACTTCAATCTAAGCCATTATTCTTGACACCAAAACGGCAAATGAAAGGCAAAATACTAAAGTCACACGGAACGGCAACACCCTTCATGAAGTCAGTCAAACCCAAGCTGTGCTTTTGCTTTTCAACCCCACCACCTCTATGGGTTCTTACAGACAAAAGCCACTATTCAGGCCTTTGAGTTGAGGCGTTACACACGCCGAATAACCCACAACCTCTGCTGTTCCCACTGAGTCTCTCCAGCTCTGTTAATTTATTCTAGCGAAGCGATGCTGCTGTTGGCCATACGTTGGCCAACAACAAGGCACTGAAAGCAATTCTCTCTCTTCTGCCAGTTGACATTATGCAAGTCCATGAGAAACATGGGCTCACCAGAAGGAAACCCGTTCAATGCTCTCATTATCCACAAATGCTATTGTCTTCCTCCCCCCCCCTTCTCTGCTGCATTATTCCACACCAATAAATAAATAACGAGCAAAGACCAACGCACGGTACTTAATAACAAACCTACACCAGCTCAAGTGTCAGCAAGCATAAGGTCACTTACAGTATATGAACTACCACTGAATAGGCATATATTTCCACAATAAAGGCGACTTAGGAAGTGGAATAAATTCCAGCAGCTAACTGATTTTACACTAAAGAAAACCAGCAAGGTGATCCTGAAACAAATCAGGACAACTCCACTCCCATGCTGTTTCTGCTGCTGAGGTCCAACACAATCACACCATCTTACTTCACTACAGGCTTGGGCTTGACTAAGGAATCAGGCAGAAATTCTTGCAGCAAAAGGTAACCCTGGGATTTGAGAATATAAATGTTAGCGTTTTATTCGCGGGTGAGTGGGGAGCAGGGAGAAACCATGTAAAATTGACACAGCTGTGCAGAGGCTGAGAGAATAGCTACAAACTAAGCAGAACACATTTGATATTTCGCTGGTTTTGGTTAAAAGCATGGGGAAGTCTATCCACAACATCCCAAGGATCTCTGGGGGCGGCGAGGGTCATCTAAAATTGTTGCTTATTGAAGTTTTTATTAACAGCCTCTTGAGAGCAATTCCTTTTTTTTTTTCTCTTTTCAAAACATTCCATATGAAACACTCCCGAAAGCATGAAGTATATGTTTAAATACATATATACACACATGCTATTATTAGACTCCTTTGCAAGGACCTAATAATAGAAATGCCCATAATTACGTATAAGGCAATTACAAGAGACTTATAGACAAAGCATGCTTTAAGGTATGTGCATTGCTGCCACAGAATAGCTACACGCTAAGTCAGCACAGAAAAATCAGACAAGGCTATCATCTTCATCTCCAGAGGATTCAAGCCTTTTGATTTCGGTTATCCTAAATGTAACCAAAAAAAAACCCCAACAAACAAAAGCAACTAAACACCACCAAAACACAACAGCAGAAACCTCACTCCTGAACCCATCTTCAGCAGCTTCCAGAGGAACAAGAAGCAGATGCCAGAACAAGCAAATGCCACATATCAACATTAGCTGCAACTTCACCCTCTTTAAAAAGTAATATGAACTATATACTTAATTACTTTGGAACTGTTTGTTGTTTTGTATTACATAAACAACATTATACAAAGCTGCAGTTTAATAAGCCCAGTATCCAAATGGTAACTTTCAGTATATACCACCGTTATAAACTGTCACCACTAGAAACACAAATAAGGAAAGGTTTGGGTTTTTTTTATAGAGTTGGTGTTGTAGTTGGCTTTTGGGTCTGTTGTCTGCTAACAAACAACAGAATTTACTTGTAAACAAAAGATTCCTTAGATCAAAGGCAGAAAGCATGTCACTGGAGAAGCGGCATGGCATGTTTTAACCTCTAAGCTCAAGGCAAGCCACCCTTTCCCAATTAAAAGCTCCATGAAAATTTGCTCAAAGCCACACTACCTGGGATCTCCAGGGAATATTCCTGCTCAGGAACAGACTTTAACACAGGCGACACGTTTCTTGTGTACTCGCTCAACAGCACCGTCATTTTTCACCCAGAGCAGAGCACAGATTTAACATCCGCAGCAGCAGCATTTCTGAGAGGCAACTAATCTCTCCAACACTGTTACAAATTCCACAATAAATCACATTTAATTAGTTTGTGCTTTTTTTTTTTTTTCCCCTGGCAGTCTGTAATCCAACAGAGAAGGGAGTGGGGGGGGGGGAAGCTTCCAACTTTAATTTTGCAAAGAGGTGCTGGGAATAGATTGGTAAAAATGCAAACCACCGCATCCCCACTGGAAACTGTTTGACGAGTTATCTGCCTGCTGACAGCCCAACATTCCTGCCTGTAGATGGCCTGTTACCGTTGTGTATCCAGCGTCTCCTATTTCCACTGCCTTGTTTGAAGAACTTCCCTCTTCCCACATACCTTCCATCTCCAGGGACAGATCACACAGGGATACTAAACCTTGGCCGTAAACAACGTGACTTTTGATATTCCAGTTTCTAAAGGATCTCCCCCCCCACCACCCAACTGCTGCTGCTCAGCGGCACAGAGAAGATCACCCAGGCACAAGTCCTCTGGGCAACCGGTTTGAGGAACGCTTTGCCTCGCTGGCATTTTGCACAGCTGAGATTTACACAGGGGCCTGCTGGCTTCCTCCACTATTTATTTTATTTGCTGGACACTAAAGGCTATAGCAAACAAATGGGACTTGGGTAACTTGCACAAAACCACCCCAATGTATCAGGATGCTCCATTTCCAGACTTCACACCCGCTACTGCAGCATCCTCGGTGGAGAGACAGGGATGCTCTGGAAGGACATCCCAAACGGCCAGTCCTCCCGCTTCCCACAGGTTATTCCATCTTCCCTCATATCTTTCCTTTTGAGGGGAGTGGCAAACCATACTGAGAAGAAAAGCACTTCTTCTCAGACTTAATTTAGAGAGTTAAATTGTTTTATTCAGCTGTATACGGGCTCCGGGAGCTTTAAGTAATTACATGTATTTTGTAGGAATTAAGATCCTGACACTACAAACACTTATTCATACTGTAAACTTTGCTTCCGCGCTAGTGCTCACCTGACTGACAACCTACATTTTTGAGGGAAAACCCAATTATACTAATTAGAAAGTTCATGAATACAACCACACACGCAGAAGTTTGCTGCGTGTTCCGTATATATTTTCTTGCACAGATTTACGAATTATAGAAGTTGAACTGCCCTTAACTGCTTCTCTCACTCTCATCGGAGAACTTAAAGCAATCTCTAAAGTGAAAAGAAAAAAGCATAAACTCTCTGCTAAGAAAGAGGTACGATGCTGAAATCTTTTCAGTTCACCAAATACCATATGTAGGGGGGGGAAAAACAAACAAGTGTCAGAATAAATGTAATTCAGATTGAAGTTACAAACTTTTCTGAGATGAAAGATAAAATGCTTGCAGTATGGAGTTACAGCTCCGAGCTTCTCGGATGCTAAATTTCTTCATTTCTTATCCTTTGGCCAACTGTAGGCTAACAGTATGAAAAACCCCCCTCATCCCTGTCCCAGCAGTGACCTCAAACCCGAACCAGACGAGTCCCAACAGTACAAAAAAAAAAAAAAGGGAAAGAATTAAAAATTTGTAAAATATATCAACTTCCGCACAGACACATCCCTGAATAAACTATCTAAAAGATACTGAGTGGGAAGAACAATATGCGGCACTTCTGGGGCAGCCGCCGTTTCTGTCACAGCAGGGTCCCCATATGACTGCAAAGCACAACTGCTTTAAAACTAACGAGAGGGAACCACAAAGCACTGAAGATTAGGAGAAAAAGCACTAACAGACCGCTTCTGTGCGAGACCCGAAATGACCCCGGGAACACCGCCAAGAATCATTTTCTTACTGGTAGCACCGGCAGCGTGTTCTCCTACTGCCGAGAAAGAGACAGGGGGTTTGTAGGTGGGAGAGACCACTGGTGGACCAGGAGAGAGATGCCTCCATCCATAGGAGGAAGCCCATGGCTGACTCCCCAAGTTTATGGAAGAGATGCCTTTATCTGTATTTCCAGCCAAGCACACACCACGTCACCCATGTCCACACCAGCAGCTCCCTATTAAAAAAAACCAGCAGAGCCCCAGACCAGTATGGCCACCAAGGCACTGTCAAGCCTGACAGTCCCAACTTTTTTTTTTTTTAAATGTGAGTTCAACTACAAAAAAAAAAAAAAAAAGTTGAGAAATAGCATTCTAGACTTAAAAATGCGTGCAAGTTTGAAATCCCATTACCTAGCACATTGCTAAGCTCGAGTTAGACTGGTTTGGCACCTTTCAGGAACGTACTGGTTGAGCCCTGGGTTCTGCAGGGTAAGCGGTTAGGGGATAGGCGATGAGGGCACAGGGAACTGGGATACCTGAGTTCTGGTCTCACAAACCTAGCACAGAGTTCAAATTAAAATAAAATAAAATAAAAAACTAAAAAAAAAAAAAATTCCAAAATAACCAGAACACGACCAAACAAGAAGCTTCATTTTTTCCATATCTCAGTTTCCCCATCTGTGACGGGGTAACTACCACTTTAAGGAGCGAGAGCAGTACTTTTAGGTACTTACACAAAAGAAACGCGTATGAAATATGAAATTACTAATATGGAGAGAGGCAGGCTTGCCCCCCCCCCCACCACCCTCTCCCACCTTTTATTCTACAAATATAGATGGGATAAACGGTTCATTACATTTAACTCCAAGCCGCACTACCTTCGCCAAAACCTTATTTAAATAGAACATTTCTGAGAACCGGGAAGGGGGGGGTGCAGAAGGGAGGGATGCAGATGTGGTCTTAACCTAAGAGAGGTTAAGCTTTCAAAAGACTTTTTTTTTTTTAATTTTTTTTTTTTTTTTAATTTTTTCATCCCGTCTCCTGGTAGCGTGCCATTTTCAAAAGGTGTCTGGCAAGCAAAATAAAAAAAAAAAAGTTTCCAGGGTTTTCCTTTC